>NC_079212.1:100194432-100549432 GCF_029633865.1 Lampris incognitus | reverse complement strand
CGCTACCTGGACGCCCCCTGATCCAGGAATATTAACGCATTTTGATGATCTTTTCCCTCCTGTACATTGCTGTTATTTGCGTGCAGCGTTATCATTTTGATCCTGGTAACCTCATTATATGCCTTATTATGCACCTTATTATGCACAGCATACAAGCATGTATCATATTTCTCTACTGCAAACAGTACGTATTTGTATAAATTGTAAATGTCTTGCATTTTTGCCATGGCCCGAGGATGAAGAGCCATGACCATAATAAATCCCCAACAGAACTTAAAAGTTGGTGTTGATGGTGTTTACTTGGCCTCTTAATCCTTGAGAACAAGGACACATGTGTTATAGATGTGAAGCACTACTCTCATACAGTCCAGACAAGTAAAGGCTTGGTGAATGTGCTTTCAGAAGCTCTGCCTGTGTTTTGTATCAGTTTCCATGGAATGGTTGCACTATGATTTCAACTTTTGCTGAGACACACCGCTCATCAACATCATTCTGGTTTCACAAACCGATGAGAATGAAGGAGGTACTGGGACCAGAGAGGAAACGAAAGCTAAATCTACTTTCTACAAAACAGAAGTGAAAGCACGGAAATGAAAGTGAAAGTTCAGTTGATGACAGTACGTCTGGTTATTTTAGATTTTGTCAATGTATTAACAGAATACGAATAAAGAGAAACTATGAAGAATATTTGTTTTGTGGCGAATCTAATCTCATTGCATAGCTGCACCTACTGAGCATCTCATCTCCTAGAGTGCTTTCCAAGTGGTCACCTCCAACCCCGCCACCATGTTCCATCCACTTTCACTCCCCCTATGACTGTGTCTCTGTATCTCACCTGTTGTTCTTCTCATCCCCGCTCCACTTCCTCTGGGCTTGCCCCTGTGAAAGACCAAGCCAAGGACACAGGGAGCCATAGGGAGAGTGAGCAAAATTAAAGGCTTTATCCGCCTCCTCCCCAAAAAAATCATGAAAAAAAGGGTAATAAAACCAGTTCAGTGCAAAAACATAGCCATGTTAAGTGTGGAAAAGGGCCCAAAAAAATCACCGAGATCAACATATCATATGTCTTAACAAGACTGAACAGAAGCAAACTGACCTCCTCAATGTACCACAGGGGAATGCGTGTATATAAGGACTAGGCAGAACCAAAAACACATACAGGGGAAGGTGAAGACAAACACAACAAGCCAAACATATTGACTTTCAGCTCGGTACAAATATTCAGCAATATCTAAACAACAAACCTACCTAAATAAGAACTGAATTACAGAAAAGCTAATTTACTAAACCAACCAACTATCAAACTAATCAAACCACATCCACACCCCTCTGCTGCCCAGAGGAATGGGTGCTCCCATTTTGCCCCGCCCTGTTTCCAGGTGTGTGTTAGTGTGTGTGTGTGTGGGGGGGGGGGGGCTGCAGCACGGCCTCAAGTGTGAATGGTGCAGAGAATATGTTAGATGCTGAAATAGATGTTAGCAGGTTACTTACGTATACATTCAATCACAGATTCCCAGCAGATCCTTATCTATAATCCACCCTGTCATTTTGATGTGTTTTATTTGACGCTCTAAATGATACAAGAATCGTGAATGATCTCCCTCAGGTCTTAAACAGCCTTTAGTAGCTCTGTGGTTTGGTTGCTCCAGTTTATTTTTACAGCACTTTATCCAAAGCTGAGAATCTAAGACATGACGGCTGGATGCTATATGATGTGATATAATCTACAAATACCCTGTTTAGAAGTTTAAAAAAGGATGAAGCACCATGGGCACTCAGCTAGACAACACTAGGGTACTAAGACCCAAGTGTTGTCTCCAGCCTCACAAGGAACGGCATAGGCAGAGATCGGGGGGGGGGGGTTTAGTGGGTCCCACCTCCCAGTTAGTGACTCAGCAGTAGGTTCAGTGACCACAGTCTAGCCATTGAAAAGGGCAGACACAAAAGATCTTGGCTACCAAAAGAGCAAAGATATGTGGTCACTATGGCAGGTGATGTCGAGACAGAGATGCACTTCCTCCTAAATTGTGAGAAATTCCGGAACATAAGAAAAAAATACCAGGGGAAATTTGAAAACCAGATACCAAATTTTCTACTCCTGGATGTGAAAGAACAATGGCCGCTTATTTTAGGAGAGGGCCAAAGGTCACACCTTGTGGCACAATATATGTCAGAATGCCATAGCCCAGGGGTGTCAAACTCCATGCCTCGAGGGCCACAGTGTTTGCAGGTATTTGTTGCAACCATGCACTACACCACCTGATTAAAGTAGTTCCTTTCCCTCCTTGATCCAGGAGGTGAGCTAATTAGTTAAATCAGGTGGTGTAGTGCACGGTTGCAACAAATACCTGCAGACACTGCGGCCCTCGAGGCATGGAGTTTGACACCCCTGCCATAGCCTAAGGGTCAGTGAGTGAACAAAACGCTCTCAGTTACTGTCATTTGCTGTTCAAGTGCTGTCCTATGTTTCTGCCAGTTCTTGCTATCCCTTTTTCCTTTTCTTTTTTTTTTTTGGTACTCTGTTGACCTGTTTTACTGTCACCTGCTTTGGCAACATTGTAATTCATGCAGTCATGCCAATAAAGCATCACTGAATTGAATTGAATTGACTCCTAAAGGTGGTGGGTACCTTTACAGCTGTGGGTGGATCTGGGGGAAATAGTACACTCTAGCTTGCCCGAGAGAAACAGCAGGTGAAAAGAAGCAGTCGGTGACACTGTTAGTCTGCAACCTCCTGAACCCCCACTGGGATAGTGTAACGGTGGGATCTGAGGAGAAAAGCAAGCTGGAAAACACCAACTTGGGAGGAAAAATAGAGAACATCAAAAGAAAAGAAAAAAACACTGTTAACTAAACCAGTTAATTTTGTTGATGCAGGGCAGGCTGTTTTAATGTGGGAATGTCACTTGGATTGCGGTACCAAGTATGCGCACATCCAAAAAAATATTAAGGTGCGAGACAAAAATTGCAAATCTAGAACAAAGGATTGAGTTGAGGTCTGCAGACAGAAATGGTCCTGAAACTAATTTATTTGGCGGCAAAGTTTCGATCAATCAGATCTTCCTCGGACCCTCATCAGGTCACTTGGATTATCAAGAGACGACCTTCTTTCACACCACAGGCACCTAAAGACATAGCAGTTAGTACTTGTAAAAAAAAATTTTTAACAAGCGCAAGGGCAGACAATGTAATAAAACATTAGCATTTATCATTAGCAGACATTGGCACTTATTGTAAAGAGTAGGGGGTCCCCTGGTGTCCTGGCAAAATTCACAACCTGGCTCTCTCCATCTGGCCACCTAATCGTCCCCTCATGTAATTCGCTCAATGATTCCTCCCTCTCCACCTAAAGCAGTTGTGTGGTGAGTGTTCTCGCACAAAATGGCTGCCATGCATCACCCAAGTGGGTTCTACACATTGGTGGTGGTTGAAGTGGGTTAACCCCTTCAATGAGAAGTGCTTTGGGTGTCTAGAAAAGTGCTATATAAATGTAATGGTTTTTTTTTCGTGTTTCCTGTTTTACATTCTGTAGAGCCGGGTCCAAACTATGGACCTGAGATACTATAGGGCAGATGTCACTTGATTGACAGTACTCATAATTTTTTTCCATTTTATTTAACCTTTATTTAACCAGGAGGATCCCATTGAGATTACAAATGTCTTTTTCAAGGGAGACCTGGCCAAGATAGGGAGCAGCAATTAGAAAGCACAGTTACAAAATCCCACAGGTGCAAAATTACACATTTGAAAACACAAACAAAAGACAAAAAATTTAGAAAAAATGTAAATTACAAGCAGATTATAAAAAACAAGTACATGTTGTGAAATCAGCTTCAAGTACTCTCAATTTGGATTTAAAACGGCTCAGTGTGAGCTGTTATATGTGAGCTGTTCCGAGTAGGGCAATCTTCTGGACTGCATGGATGTTGATGTTGCCTGGGATATGGTTGCTGAACTTTTCCATTCCCTTCTCTTCATGAGTCCTAGAGGTCCGATGACCATTGGTGTTGTTTCAGTCTTCATACCCCACATCCTGTTGATTTCAATTTCTCCAGTTCTTTGTACTTGGTCAGCTTCTCTGTGACTTTCACTGAGGTGTTTTTATTTTTTTGGATGGTCGATGAGCATGCACTTCTTTTCCTTCCTGTCCCTGATAACAATGTTGGGCTTGTTGGCTTTTATCTCTCTGTCAGTGTGGATGGGCATGTCCCAGAGGATGGTGACATCATTGTTTTCAGCGACCGTTTTTGGCTGATGTTCGTACCACTTCTCAGTCATCTTGATCTTGTAACTCCTGCAGATCTTCCAGTGCAGGTATGCTGCTGCCTTGCCTTACTAAATTCATATCTACACAATGAGTCACTGACAGTTCCAGTTATTACAGCTTTTGAGACTATCTCTCTTGATTCTTTGACTAAGTTCATGTCAGCTTCTAAACCAACTGCTTGCCTACTTGATCCCTTACCAGCAAAACTTTTTAAAGACCTCCGGCCTTTTCTTGGACCTACAATGCTAGACATCGTTAATTTATCTCTTACTACTGGCATTGTTCCCAGCAGTTTTAAGACAGCTGGGGTTAAACCTGTACTTAAAAAACCGCACCTTGATCCAGGGTCTCTTAATAACTATCGACCAGTCTCTAATCTTCATATAAAAGAAAACCATCTATATGAACCTTTTCAGTCGGCTTTCAGGCCCTGTCACTCCCCTGAAACTGCTCTGACCAGAGTGGTAAATGATCTCTTACTGGCTATCGACTCTGATTCCACTTCTGTGCTTCTATTACTGAACCTCAGTGCAGCCGTTGACACCATTGATCACTGTATACTTTTCGATAGATTAAATTGTAATTTTGGTGTCGCTGCCTTAGCTCTCTCTTGGCTTAAGTCCTACTTATCTGGAAGAACACATTGTGTCTGCTATAATAATATTATATCAAAATTTTCTGACTTTAAATATGGTGTGCCTCAGGGCTCAGTTCTTGGCCCTCTACTTTTCTCTCTTTACATTACACCTCTTGGCCAAATTATACACAGTTATGGAATAAATTTCCATTACTATGCTGATGATACTCAGCTGTATGTGCCTATAAGGGCTGATGATCGTACTTAAATCACTAACTTAGAGGCCTGCTTGGCTGCTGTGAAAAACTGGATGTCACTTAACATTCTGCTTTTAAATTCAGATAAAACCGAGATGCTGATCATTGGCCCTGCTAGACACAGACACCAATTTGATCAAGTAACGATAACAATCGACAACTCTGTGGTCTCACAAAGTGTGGCAGACAAAAATCTTGGTGTTACGTTTGATCCCAGCCTTTCCTTTGATAAGCACATTAAAGAAACCACCAAGACTGCCTTTTTTCACTTACGTAACATAGCTAAAATTCGGTCTTTTCTCTCCATGGCTGACGCAGAGACTCTAATACATGCATTTGTTTCATCCAGACTTGATTACTGCAATGTTCTGTTCTCAGATCTGCCACATTCTAGTACTAAAAGTCTTCAGATGGTTCAGAATGCTGCTGCTAGAATCCTAACTAAAACTAGGAAATTTGACCATATTACACCAATTCTTGCCTCCCTTCATTGGCTTCCTATCCATGTTAGATCAGAATACAAGGTGCTTCTGCTGACTTATAAAATCCTAAATGGGCTTGCCCCATCTTACCTGTCTGATCTCCTTAAACCTTAC
This sequence comes from Lampris incognitus, assembly GCF_029633865.1. Taxonomy (NCBI): domain Eukaryota; kingdom Metazoa; phylum Chordata; class Actinopteri; order Lampriformes; family Lampridae; genus Lampris; species Lampris incognitus. The sequence goes on along the minus strand of NC_079212.1, from coordinate 100,543,735 downwards.
ATGCCATCTCAAGCTCTTCATTCTCAAAATACAGGGCTCCTGTGTGTACCCAAAGTTAAAAAGAAGTCAGCTGGTGGAAGGGCCTTTTCCTATCGGGCTCCATTGTTGTGGAATAACCTGCCTGCTGCCATCAGACAATCAGAGTCTGTTGAGTCCTTTAAATCCAAACTTAAAACTCATCTTTTTGCCTTAGCTTACAATTAGTTGCCTTTAAGTTGAGTGCTTCACAACCTGTACTGGATGGCGGGTTGGTTTTCTGTCTCAATGAATTTACCAACCACTATTCTGCCGACGAGATTATCGAGTATAGATTACAGAGTATAGATTATGACTAGTTGATGACTTAATTGATTATGACTAATTATTATTGCAAACTGTTCTCTTCTCTAACATGTCTTTTCTCTCTCTCTGGATGATGTATTCTCCTTTCTCTTTTCTTTGTTTGAATGGTGTCATGTGAGTCTCTCTTGCGTGCACGTGCAGTCGGTTCTCCTCCCAGGTCTCCGTGGTGATGGTGGTCGCCATCTGGATGCTGCCTGCCCTTCCTGTCCTCACATGAGTTTTTTTTTTTTTTACATGATGATGCTGGTCGCGTGGCTTGGGTCCTGGACTGTTCCTTTGGATTCTGGACACTGCTTGGCATCCTGTGCATCATGTTCTTCATAAATTTTATGTCCATTATAATTCTGTTATCCTCTTTCAATGTTGTATTATGTAAATTGCGTGAACACAACATCCATTGGACGCTGTCCGTCTTGGTAGAGAGATCCCTCCTCTGTTGCTCTGCTCTCCCTGAGGTTTCTTCCTATTTTTCTCCCTGTTAAAGGGTTTTTTTTGGGGAGTTGTTCCTTATCTGATGAGAGGGTCTAAGGACAGGATGTTGTGTTGCTGTTAAGCCCACTGAGGCAAATTTCTAATTTGTGATATTGGGCTATACAAATAAAATTGATTTGATTTGATTTTGATTTGATTTGTTGTGCCTGTATATGTACCCGGTCTTTGCCAGTTCCGGGCAGCCTGAGACAATTTGGTCGATGGTTTCTTCGTACATTCCACAGATTCTGCATTTTGGATCTGTTCCATCTTTGATGATGTGATGGTGATAGGATCTGGTTGCCAGGCTCTGGTCTTGTGCAGAGATTATCAGGCTTTCAGCTGCTTTCTGCTTTCAGCCCGGTGCTCCTCAGCCACTGGTGTGTCTTTTGTTGGCCCACGTCTGCATCTTTCATTCTTTTTGGATACTTCCCGTGCATTGCTTTGTCATCCCAGGTTTTTTGCAGTTGCTGCTGGCCATGGTGTTTTGCCTTGTGCTTCACTCATTTGGCGTAGATGGTAGTTGCGTCATTTTCTGTTGGTGGGGTTATTATTATTATTATATTAGAAGGATATAAAAAGCCAGCACATAAGCATAACGTATAAAACAACTATATGAGTGAGCAATTAGAGCATATCAACAAAAAAAGTAAAATGTTTATTGGAAAAGATGGCTTGTGCAAATAAAATTGACTTGACTTGACCTAATGATAACCCTGACTGTTTGTCTTAGTTGGAGCTTAATATGTGTAAACTTCTAAAAGTGTTGTATGACCAAAGCTTCGTTAGTAAAAAACATCTCACCAAGGTGCCATCTTGGAAATGCTGCCAGGCAGTAAGGTGTGCACCAACAACACTATCTTTTCAATTGGGAGTCGTATATTTCATTAATTGTGTTTCATATTCGGAACACTGGCACATTTTACACAATATGGAGCATTTCAGTTTGTTCCAAAGGACACTGTTTCCACTTTACCAGTGCTTGAACACACGTGCTGTGCACACAGGCTCAGGAATCACTGACATTTGCATGTGATCTGTGTTGAATAACAGTATTGCAGTGGATGCATAAATCTGAATGTGTGATTGGCCAATTCTTTAAGTTATGCTGACACAGGCGCTTGATTGGCCAGTTTTGCTGACAGCATGACTTTGGATGGTCTCACGCTGTCAGTGACACCATGTTTAGCATTTCACATTGTCCTTTCCCAAATTGATAGAGAGCACTGTTGCTGCTATAATTTACACTCTCTCTGGTTGAGTTGATACTCAGCCATCTGTGCTGACATTAAAATGACAAATCCATGTGTGCTGACTGAGCGGTTTGCCAATTTATGAAGATGATTGTCATGGAAAAGAACAGGCATAATGGTGCATGTCATTTTTATTCATATATTCTTTCTGATGAAACAGCTTATATACTATCATGAACATAAAATGGGGATCGTATGTACGTATATGTGACAGGGGCAACTATAAGCCCCTGACCGCAAATAGGGCAAAGCCAACCTGGAATTCCACCCAGGGGATGCCCTTGATATACCGGTTCTTATATTTAATAAAAAGGAGCAGGAGACATGACCTTCCAATTAAAATAGGCTTACTTTATTACAATCAATTTTAATATCAGTTAAAAGATACCATTCGATTAAAATAATTATCAGCACAGGAGGGGGGGGTGTCAAGGGAAACCTGCAGGAGGAGATGAGTGAGGGGGAGGGGGGATCACCACCACCAGGACAGATGAGGGCTAGGTCACATACAAACTGTAAAACAAAAGCAGACAAATTAATTGGAAAAGACCATAAGCTATGCAAAATTAGGAAAACACAGCAACCAAGCATGCAAATAAACCCCCCAAAAAAAGAAAGGGGAGGGGAGGGGGGCCCTCCACCAATGTGACCCACCACCTGCAAGCCACTAACAGCCCACCTGTACTGCTAATTAAATAAAAGAAATAAAAAATAAAACAAGAGTCACCTGATATCCCCAAGGCTAACTCACAGATTTCCACTACCAACTTAGTAACTGGACAAATCACAAAAAAAGACCAAAATGATACACCAATTTGGGGAACAAAAGGGACAAAAACAGCAGATAGCCCGAGCTCCTCCTTGGCAGGTACAGTAGCGAGTTCACTTGTTAGCCAACATGGTTCTTTTTTCCGTTCCTGGGAGCGGCGCGCTGTGTAGCCCAAACCCTTCGTTGGCCAGTGGTCCCACCCGCAGAGCACCACACACGCCCGTATTAAACAGCACCAGGAGGGGAGGAAACTGCCACTACGTTTGGCTAATGCACACCATAACTGGATATTAAAATCCCTCGAACTGCGGGGTCAAGACAACGTGAGGCAAGCCTGCTGCTGGCTGCTCGTGGCTATATTTAAAGGGACGCCAGGATGATTAAACCTCACCTGTTGTCATTCGGGGTGATTGTGAGGCGTGGCTGGACCCGGAAAAAGGGGCGAGAACTCTGCTCATCACATATAGACAACCACTCCAAATCAATAGACTGACTTGTCAGCTGATTTTTTTTTTTTTTTTTTAATGGGCTACCTACCCGGGGGAAAATAAAGGCCTAATACAGTTTTGAACATTAAAGCAGTGCACACTACTGAAAACCAGCAGTCTGACGTTTCTCAAGGGCTGTTTCTCACATTTGTTAAGTGGCTGTTTGTAGTTTCAAAAGTACACTTTCAAGAACACATGCACCAACCACAGGCAGTCAGTGTTTTTGGATCTTGATTTTTGAAAAACAAATTTGTCCACACTTTTCCATCAGTTCTTCAGGCAAAACTGGGAGCTGTATGTGGCCAGTGGTTTTGCATAAACATACATATTTGGTAATGAGTTAAAATTATGCATCATGCTAGTACAAACAATTTCCTTCCAGCCCTGAACAGATACTTGACTACTCAACATTGTCTTTTTGATATGGCTGAGCATATTTATTTCTATTCTATTTTATCTTTTGGGGATGGATTGTTTTTCTAGGGAGTTGTTCCTTATCCGATGTGAGGGTCTAAGGACAGGATGTTGTGTTGCTATAAAGTCCATTGAGGCAAATTTGTAATTTGTGATAATGGGCTATACAAATAAAATTGACTTGACTTGGCTCTAAGGCCTCCAGTTTGATAGCCTTAAAGTCGGCCTGGCCTCCAAAATAGTTGGAAACGGCATGTAAAACATTCAGTGTATATGTACGGTGTATATTGCTGTATGGAAAATACTGGCTCAGTATTTTCACAGACACAGTTGCTATTGGCAAACTGTCTAATGTGCTTAAGATAAACATATATAGGGCGTCCAGGTAGTGTAGCGGTCTATTCCGTTGCCTATTAACATGGGGATCACCAGTTCGAAACCCTGTGTTACTTCCGGCTTGGTCAGGCATCCCTACAGACAAAATTGGCCGTGTCTGCAGGTGGGAAGCTGGATGTCGGTGTGTGTCCTGGTCGCTGCACTAGCGCCTCCTCTGGTCAGTCAGGGCCCCTGTTCAGGGGGGAGTTGGGAAACTGGGGGGAATAGCATGATCCTCCCATGCGCTACGTCCCCCTGGTGAAACTCCTCGCTGTCAGGAGAAAAGAAGCGGCTGGTGACTCCACATGTATCGGAGGAGGCATGTAGTAGTCTGCAGCCCTCCCCGGATCGGCTGAAGGGGTTGAGCAGCGACTGGGATGGCTCAGAAAAGTGGGGTAATTGGCCGGATACAATTGGGGAGAAAAGGGGGGGAAATCCCCCCCCCAAAAAAAGAGAAGATATCATACATATTATTCCAAAAACTAAAACAAGACAAATCTCTAGATTTATGAAGTTTTTGTACCAATGTCTGCTGTATGAACACATATTACCAAATTATTAATATCTAAATATGACTAAAAGTTATTTTTCTACTCAATATTCCACCAGATTATTTGGATAGCAAATTGTGCTGATATGACACATGTAGGGTCAGTAGTCTAGTCCAAATAGTAAGCCCACATATCTTTGTACACATCATAAGATCTTATAAGACTGTGGTGTAGCTGAAAATTGTATAGTACCATAAGACAAATGTTGGCTCAGCGTTGGTCCAGATACTGTACATACTGACAAAATGTCAAATATGCGCAAAATATCAATCATATTTTCCAAAAAAATGAAACAATTTATAATTTTAGAATCATGACCTTTTTATAGCATTGACATGCCCCTTACATGAATGCATTTTGCTAAAATATTAAAATCTAAACATGGCCAAAGCTATATTTCTACTCAGTATTGGACCATATCTGTTTCAATAACAAAATAATTCTGATATGATAGACAGGGTCATTATTCTATGCAAAATATATTCATATACAACATAAGGTCATATTAGGACATTTTGCTTGAAATATTTGATATATCTGAACATTGTATATTACCATAACACTGGCTCACTATTGTCCTGGATACTGATACTGAGCATATCGACCCAACCTTTCACAACCTTTGCACTGTGTATGAATAAATATCAGTAAAATATTCAAATGGAAATATGACCCAAATCTATATTTGTACTCAATATTTTACCGTATTTGTTTGATTGACCAATAATGCTGATATGCCACAGAAAGGGTCATATTCTAGCCAAAATATGGAGCCCATACATTCTCAATAGACAGCATGAGGTCCTATTTGAAGGATGTCATTAACATGGTTGAAACATTTGATGTATCTGGACAGTACATTTAGGCAAATGTTGGCTCAATATTAGCCCAGACACAATTCATATCAACAAATCCTCTATGCTCAAATATGACCCAGACTCTCTGAGGAATTAGAAAAATATCCATCCAAAATATCTCCGGATTCTGAAGGTTTTCAGAGGAAATTAACTTTTTCCAGATGATTGATACGTATCTATTTTGGAAAACCAATGTTCTTCTACCAGACTGAAATGTTTGCTTGACCCATTTCTTAGATATGATTGATTGGTCCCAAAATCCCTATGAGACTGAAATTTTGATGTACACAGCATGTAATGACAAAAGACAAACAAACAAAAAGCACTACTGCCGAGTGGGGTGTCTCATGACTTGGGTCAACACAAAGAGCAGGCAGGTCAACTGAGGCGGCCACTTGATCTTCTTTTTCTTCTTCTTCTTCTTTCAGCATATTCCCTGTTTCTAAGGAGTCGCCACAGCGGATTTTATAGTTTCCATCGGTACCCTGGGAGGGAACAGCACCAATGGTGGCCATTGTTAACCCAGGCCTTGACTGATCTGTTATGGTCTTGTCTATATCTCCAGAATGATTTGGCAAAATTTTACATTGGATGCCCTTCTTGACACAACCACTAACTCTATGGACGGGGGCACAGGTAAAGCGCTGGATGCCATCCCAGCATTCACGGACTTGTGCCCATGTGTGTCGCTCATGGAGGGAGCCACTTGATACAGGAGTTGAAAAATCACTTGTTTGGTACACGGCAATCCCAGAGTGCAATTGTGCTGAAATGCCCCTGAACAGAAGGGCCTATGTGCAGTTCTACCAATCTGCCTTTCTGACCAAACTGGCCAATGTTGAACACTGACTCCCAGTTCAGTTCCTGTTCACATAGTTCACAGTGCACAATCATGTAATAATGTGTTTGTCCTTGTGGAAATAAACTGCACTTATATTTATTCAGTGACACTCCAAGCACATGCAGTGGACCAGTGGACCTGGATATACAGAAGCTGGCTGCAGTGTCAAAGGTCAGAGTGCAGATCTCAGCGAATACTGCTATGCCTGTCTCCAGTCTTCTCTGTTACTGACTGTCTGTCGTTGTCGTGTGTTGTCTGCTGGGGCAGAAAGAACGGGAGAGTAATCTATCGGGGACATTTGAAAAATGTTTATGTGCACAATTGCCTGTGTATGTGTGTGCTCACGTGTGTGTGCATGTGTGAGTGTATGCTCTTATGTAAGGCTCACTCCATGTGTTAGCCCCTTGGCTTAGTGTATAGCCTCTAGAAACACACACACACATACACACACACACACACATGCAAACACACACATAAATATACACACATAAACAACCAACAGTTGTAATCTCCGCATGATTACAGGAAGTACAGCAGGAAGTGTACTGTGGCCAGAGAGTTGATGTTTGTTTACAAATGTGAGCTCCCACAGATTTATTCGTACTTAACAGTTCATAACTGTGCTTAAAATACAAAAAAATTTGTTTGAATTGGAGAAGTTTCCTTCCAAAAGAAGATAAACACATTTTTTTCAAAGTAACACTTATCTGAAAATATGATTCTGGTGAATCTCTATGAAAACACGTTTAGCCTATTATGATTTGTTGGCAAGATAGCAATGTTTTTACAGTCTGCTTCTGTTTTTTATGTGTTTGGAGATGAAGTTTAGATAACGTTCTTTTGAAACGGAAACCCGCATTTTTTTTTTTTAAGTTTTGCAACTCTTTGCTGTGCTTTACGTTACAAACTAAATATGGGTGAAAGTTGTTCGCCCCTGTGTGGCGAAAGAAAGCTTTCCCAATCTGATTAGAATTTACATAACCTCTACAAATCTAGCTGTGAAGGAGTTTGCAATGGCGAACGATTATGGAGGACAGTATTTTGGTTAGATGAGGAGATTAACTGAGCGTCATCCCACCACCTGACGGACAGAGCTGGACAAATCTCACGCGGATAACATTTTTATGGACCCTCGGGTGGGTTTTGGTAGCGTTTATCGGACAGCGTAATGCAGAGGAAGTGATGAAATAACAGCCAGGTGCTGCCTGGGCATTGCTGGGGAATGTTCATTGTCAGTGCTATCACTACCAATACTGATCACTACCAATACTGATCACTACCAATACTGATCAATACCACATGACAGGCTTAAATGGCAGTTAAAGACTCTTCTTGCTGGAGCTGTTCCTTAAAATAATGATGATGGATTTCCTTATTAGGAAAAATAGTTTTAGTTGTGTAATGTAGAGACTTCAGGTTAAGCAAATGCACTATCACCACAAGAATTTGAACTACCTGAAAAAAACAAACAAACATCACTCTGTATTATACTGCTCCGAGTCCAAGGCAAGAACATGCACACATCTTTTCTTAAATCACACACGACTATGTCTGGCTTCAGCACACGGATGTATGACAGCCTTATTCCTGGGTCAAGGTTGATGTGGCCTATTTATACCATTTTATAACCATTTGATCCCCCTTGCACAACACGCCGTTAAACCTCACGGTCCTAAACCTTGACCCCAGCTTTAACATATCCCATAAATGCACGAGGTGTTTCCTGTTTAATGGAAACAGCTGTAAAAGTAGAAAATCAGAAACTGAAATGGAATCAAACCCTCATTTCTGCCCTCGACACAGCCTGTCAGGGTTTTTTTGTTGATCATGCTGGCCACCCGTGCATTGCTGTCGCCTGTCCGGTCCGAAGGACCCGCACAGTATCGTGTTGAATCTGGTCGCTTAAGCAATTGGTGTCTATGTTACAGCCCATCCTACGCAGCCGAGGAAGATTATCAAGTCAAGTCAGTTTTATTTGTATAGCCCAATCAACTTTGCCTCAGGGGGCTTTACAGCAACACAACATCCTGTCCTTAGACCCTCGCATCGGATAAGGAACAACTCCTTAAAAAAAAGAAACCCTTTAACAGGGAGAAAAAATAGGGAGAACCCTCAGGGAGAGCAACAGAGGAGGGATGTCTCTCCCAAGATGGACAGACGTGAAATGGATGTTGTGTTTACACAATTTACACAATACAACATTGAAAGAGGATAACAGAATTATAATGGACTTATAAAATATATGAAGAATTTGATGAGGAGGATGCCACACAGTGTCCAGATGCCACCAAACGAGCCCAGGACCTGAACCACACGACCAGCATCACCATGTAAAAAAAAAAAAAAAAATTAGTCACACATCTTAGTGAGAGGAGGATAACACAATTATATGGATTTATAAGATATATAAAAAAATGTGATGAGGGGGACGCCAAGCAGTGTCCAGGTGGCAACCACCATCACCATGGAGACCTGGGAGGAGGACAGACTGCACGTGCACACAGGGGAGACTGACATCACACCGTTCACATACAGTATAAGAAAAAGGAGAAGACATCATTCAGAGAGAGAGAGAGAAAAGAGATCAAGTTTAACAAGTTTATCTTCACACACCCACATTAATTTCCCCTCATCAGCCTCATTATTAAGAAAACATTCCTTTGACTCTGACGCTTGGAATGTGCAACAGATCAATAATAACTGTTGTTCTCACACCCCTGTTTCCACTTGACAACAGACTTACGCACCAGCAACTTTGCCCTATTTAGTCACTCTGAAGATTTTCCTTTTTTTTTATACTTCTTTTTTTTTAAATTTTTTTATAAGAGACCTTTGATTGACAAGTTGGCAGAAAGTCCCACTGGATGAGCACACGAGTAAAGCAATAGTTTTTTTTTTTATTAAGGGTGTTGACACACAGCCATGGGGTGCAAATACCAATTTGACAAAGGGAAAAACATGAGATTTTATGACGGCAGTTTATATGATAAGGGTCAATAAGCAGTGAGGCGGCTATTTAATATAGCTACAGAACAGTCAGTGGAAACAGTGTCAGCGGCTCCGTGTTAATGCTTTTTCCATATATTAACTCATTATAGGATAATTTCTGCAACTTTTCGCAGCTAATTTAAGGTGAATTGGTGTTTTACAGCTACTAGCGTGGAGGTTTGACTTGCTCATTATGACCGGTTTTGACTGAAGCAATGGCGTGCCAGGTCAAGTACACATATTTAGTAAATCCCAACAAATACATGGAAAAAATTCAGCGTACAAGCCGTCTGACACTGCGTCAGGCGGCGGACTCGAATGCTGTAGTCTGCTGTGTTTTCTAACTCAAAATCCCCACGCGTGCGGTAGGTTTTCCTCTTCTGGAGTTTTATGTAAAATCACTTTCAAGGCAGGTTGTTATCCAGATACTGCATATAAGGAAAAACTTAAACCACGTATGCTAATTTACAGTACTGTTTTGCCTGGGTGAAAAATGCATTGCAGTATTTCATATGCCAAATAAACTTAAATTATATGCAGTTAATAAATATAATATATGCAGTGCCTGGGGTCGAATGAGTAACAAATGTCTTGTAACCGGCCGTGCCACCATGACCCGTGAGCCTCCCAGTCTCTGGTCTTCCATGCATGTAAATACATGTCATGATGTTTCATGCAAGGTCAAGCCATTATGTAATTTGTTTGGTGTGTGTGTGTGTATGTGTGTGCGCACATGTGGTGTTTATGAATGCATTATTGTGTGTGTGAATGTTTTGTGTGTGTGTCAGTGTTTCTGTGTGTGTCTATGCATGTGTGTCACTTTGCCCCTTTGTGTGTCTGTGGCGAGTGGTGTTTTGATTTCTCTATCTGTCTCACTCCCATTATGAAATTAAAAACGAATCAATATAGTTAATTGATATGGTATAATAATTAATTTGTATATATACTAGATAGATAGATAGATAGATAGATAGATAGATAGATAGATAGATAGATAGATAGATAGATAGATAGATAGATAGATAGATAGATAGATAGATAGATAGATAGATAGATAGATAGATAGATAGATAGATAGATAGATAGATAGATAGATAGATAGATAGATAGATAGATAGATAGATAGATAGATAGATAGATAGATAGATAGATAGATAGATAGATAGATAGATAGATAGATAGATGGATGGATAGATAGATAGATAGAACATATCATTTAATTCTTATATATATTTGAACATAATTTAATTAACATACTGTATATACTTAGCCATTATGTAATTTGTTTGATGGTTGTGTGTTTCTGTGTGTGTATGCATTAATCCCTCCTCTGTTTTTCCACACGTGGAGGACCATGTTACACCGTTCCCCTGTGAATCTACCTAAAATAATCAACCCTTGATTGGCTACGTCTACAGAACCTCACCTCGTCACGTCCACCTCATGAGTAAAACAGTCAAGAGTCTCATACCTCCTCTTAAAAGACAGGGATTAAGTAGGGTTTTTTTTCATGATAACATCTCATTATTTGTTCTCATGTTCTGTTTTATTTTCCTTGTTCTACCTCGATGTCTCCTCTGTGAATATACCAAAAAGAAGTGATAGATTAAAACAGAGGAAATGACAGTCTGAGGACTACAACCTTCTGCTATCAGTCCATCACACCTCTCTCACTCTGTGTGTGTGTGTGTGTGTGTGTGTGTGTGTCTCTCTCTCTCTCAGTCATCCTCTCTCTAACACACACTTTCTTTCTCTTGCTCTCACACACACACGCGCGCACACACACACAAAACACACACTTTCTCGCTCTCTCTTCTCACACACACACACACACATACAAACACGCACTTTCTTGCTCTCAATTGAATTTCAATTCACAGGGCTTTATTGGCATGACAGTTTTACAGCAATGTTGCCAAAGCATCAAAAATACAATTTGAACGGTACACAATAACACTAATAATGAACATCAACACAACATTGTTACAATCAATAAAGAAACAAGAAGACAGCCATAACAATAAAGAAAGAGAAGTAAATCAAAAGGTAGAGCATGGGTTGTGAGGAGACTACAGCTGTCATGTGTTGTGCTGCTTGTCTCTCAGGCTGTGACATGACCTGACATATCTTGCTGCATCTATGGCGCTGACACTATTTTCCCCAAGTACATGTTGCATTTTAGTCTGGTCAGAGAGTGTGTCCAAGTCTTGGAATTTACATTTAACTTTTGTGAAGAACTTTGTTCTTAAGTCTTCATATGTGCTACATTGTAGCAGGAAGTGTTGCTCTGTCTCCGCCTGTCTCTCTGGACAGCTGACACAGCCTGTCTTCTCTGGGCAGCAGGTCTGCCTGTGTCGGCCAGTCTCTATGGCCCAGCTGTGATCACCGAGTACATAGTCACATACATAGTCAATGCCTTTCTCAGTTTCTTATCGGCCATGCTGGTCAGACAGTCTGCCATCATGTACCGTCTCTTTAGAGCCAAATAACAGTGAAGTTTGCTTTGAGTTTTTGTGATATATATGTCCAATGGTTAATGTAATTTTCTTTTTCTTTAGCTATAATTTGGTTGGGCCAGAGTATGTGAGGGTTGTCCTGATGCCTTGTGCTGTTGGCTGAGCCGAGCCTCAGGACCAGCTGGCTGAGGGGGCTCCTCTCTTTTTTCTCCTCTTGGTAATTGAGAGCTTTGTGATGGTAGGAGTTGGGGTCACTTGCTTTTAGGTGTTGGTAGAATTTGATTGCTCTTTTTTTTATTGTTGTCAACAGGGGAAATTGGCCCAGTTCTGCTCAGCATCCATTGTTGGGCGTGTTCCTGTGTACTCTGAGAATGCTCTTGCAAGTCTCAGTGTGCAGGGTTTTGATTGGGTGTTTGTCCCATTTTTCAAAGTCTTGATTTACAAGAGGACCCCACACTTCACTACCATATAATAACATTGGTTCAATTATGGATTTGAATATTTTGAGCCATATTCTAACAGGTACTATGTCTATGTTTGAAGACTTTTTTATAATATAGAAAGCCCTTTTCCCCTTGTCTCTGAGATCATTAATGGTGAGATTGAAATTTCCTGTAGAGGTAATTATTAGCCCCACATATTTGTAGCTGTGTGTGTGTGTGTGTGTGTTCTATGTCAGTGGAGCCTAGTAAGAACCTATTTGGGTTGGGTTTCCCTGACACCTGGGTCGTTTCTGGAAGACCATAATTCTAGTTTTTTTTTTTTCAGATTAACTGTCAGAGCCCAGGTCTGACAGAATTTTGCAGATGATCCAGTTGCTGTTGTAATGCCTCTTTAGATGGATCTAATAATATTAGATCATCTGCAAAAAGTAGACATTTAATTTCTGTGTCAGAGAGGGTGAGACCAGGGATATCTGATTGTTCTAGAGATTTTGCCAGTTCATCAATATAAATGTGAAACAGGGTGGGGCTGAGACTGCAGCCCTGTTTCACACTCCTACTTTAGGGGAAAAAATCTGTTTCCATATTGGCAATTTTCACAGTGCATTTATTATTTGTATACATTGTTTTAATTATGTCATGTTTTCCCCCTACACATTTTTCAATTAATTTCAGAAACAGACCATTGTGCCAAATTGAGTCAAACACTTTTTTTTTTTAAATCTACAACGCAAGAGAAAATTTTGTTCTTGTTTTGGTCGACATGTTTGTTAGTGAGCGTGTGGATGGTATAGATATGGTCTGTAGGTCAATGTGTGATGTAAAACCGATTTGACTTTTGCTCAGGACATTATGTTCACTGAGGAAGTCTTGCAGTCAGCTGTTTAGGATGCTGCAGAATAACTTCCCCAGGTTGCTACTGACACAAATGTCTCAGTAATTGTTTGGGTCAAATTTATTTCCATTTTTAAAGATTGGTGTGACCATTCCCTTGCTCCAAATTTCATGAAAATGTCCAGTGCTCAGAACGAGGTTGAATAATTTTCATATGGCAATGTTGAACTTATGGTTGCTAAATTTCAGCATTTCATTTAAAATACCATCAGGACCACTGGCCTTCCTTGGTTGTAGGGCCTGGATCTTAGCCTGTAGCTCTTCTTTGGTAATTTGGTAGTCTAAAGGGTTTTGATTGTCTTTAATGGTTGATTCTAGGGTTTGTAGCTTGTTGAGGAGATAATTTTGAGCCGAATTCAGTGTAATAGTACTATACAGGTTTTCAAAGTGATTTTTCCATATTTCACCATTTTGAATAGCCAATTCTTCCTTGTGTGGACTGCTGAAAGAGTGCCATTTTTTCCAGAAATTGAGTCAATGAACTCTTCAATTGCGTTAAGTTGTTTCTGTGCCTGCTGTTCCCTTTTAGTTCTGAGTGTTCTTCTGTATAATTCCAGTGTTCCCCAATATTGATAGCGGAGCTCAGGTTGTCAGGTTGTCTGTGTTTTTGATTTGATAAACTTCTGAGAGTTTTTCTCAGATGCCTGCAGTCTGCGTCATACCATTTTTCATTGGCTGACTTTTTTTGATTTGAGATGCTGAAGCTTTTTCAGATTGGATAAATCTGCCGCATTGTCAAATATGTTGTTGATATCTTGTGCAGCCGTGGGGGTATGAGGTGGAAAGAAAATTGTCTAATTGGGATTGAGTTGTTTGATGTCTGATTGCTTTCTGGTAGCAATCTATAAGGTTGTTTTGTATAGTTCAGTTTATTGGGTTCTGCTGCATCAGGGTCTGTTACCATCTTTCTAATGTATAGAGTAATTTTACTATGATCAGATAAGGGTGTTTGGGGGCTGACTGTGAATGCTTTCAGACAGAAGGGGTTGAGGTCTGTGATATTGTAATCTACTGTGCTATTGCCAAGAAGAGAGCTGTGTGTGTAATGACCAAAAGAGTTCCCTCGAAGCTGACCATTGATGATGTACTGATCTAGTGTGGGACATAGCTGCAGTAGTTGGTGCCCACTCTTGTTGACAGTTTTGTCAAAGTTGTTCCTGTGGGGATATGAGTGGAGGGGAATGCTGAATTGGCCGGGTATATGTTTGTCTCCCTGTGGGTTGATAGAGTCTGATTCTAAACCTGTCCTGGCATTACGCTCTCCACAGATCAGTACACTTCCCCGTGCCTGGTAGTGACTGATCTCGTCTTCAAGAATTGAAAAACTATTTTCATTATAATAAGGAGATTCTGTTGGGGAAATGTATGCTGCACACAGGAATATGTCTTTATCTGTGGAGACAACCTCTCTTTTTATTTTGAACCAAATTGAAAATTCGCCTTTTTTGATTAATTCTATTGAGTGTAAAAAATGTGTCTTGTACCAAATGAGCATTCCTCCTGAGTCTCTGCCCTGGGTCACTCTTTTCAGTTTGGTAGATGGGAACACTATCTCTCTGTAGCCTAAGGGACAACCAGTGGATATGTCTCCTCTACTCTAAGTCTCCTGTAAAATAAACACATCTGCACCTCATACCTCTCTGGTAAAGTCTGGGGTCCTGCTTTTAAGGCCAAAAGCAGAGAGCCTCAGACCCTGGATGTTCCAACATGAAACAAAAAATGATTTAGTTTTAATTTTAGCTTGAAACTCAAAGTGGCAATTACTTTCAGTGTTAGAGAAAATGAGAAACTCCTGTCAAAAAAAAAAGAAAAAATATGTGGGTTGTCTACTGTGGTACTTGACCTATCAAATGAGAGCAGATTAGGCTGAGCATCTGTTGAATGTCTCTCAGCTCATTGTGTGGGGGTATTTGGGTGGGTTTAGGGGCAGGGCTAGTGGTGGGGGGTGGGTCAGCTGCTCTTCTCACTGCCTGGGCATAGCTCAGTGGGCCAGGGTATAGCTCCTGTTGCTGGGGTTGGGGTGGGGTGCCCTGGTGGGGTTTTAGTGGGGCGTGATGTGGAAGAAAATGAAAATGATCTGGTCTCCATGGGGGTTGCCTGGATGCTGGTCCAGTGGGTTGCCTTGTTGGTCTACAGGGGCTGTGGGCCAATCTACTCCTTCTGGGGGATATGGATTGGTCTCTGTTGAGAGCGACGTCTTTCAGTGTCTGGGCGAAAATGGGGACTGTGTTTTTAAGTAGATGGACATCATCAAAGAGACTGTTGACATCCAGGGTTGGGTGGTGGGTCAGGTGGACGTTGGGCCTCAGGACACAGTCTCTGAACACATTGCTGTTAATCCTGTGGATGGTATCAGGGCAGAAGTCTTTCCTTGGTAGCAGGGTTGATATGACCACTCTGCTGTTGGGGAATGTGGTAGAGGCTTTCTCCATCACTCCTCTGAGTGACTCTGACACTCTCTCTTGCTGTCTCCTTAAGTCGTTGGAGCCAGTGTGGATGATAATGTGGCTTGGGGATCCCAGCCGCTCCTCCGACAGCAGGTCCATAGCATGTTGGGTGTTCGGACACCAGATTTTAGCCACTGTGTGGTTGGGGGAAAGTGTGGAGTTAGAAAACAACGAGACAGGGGTCCGCGGTGGTGTAGCGGTCTAAGCATCGGCTCTGTGTCGATGCAGTTGCCCACTGGGGACTGGGGTTCGCGCCCCGGTCTCGTCAGATCCGACTATGGCCGGACTCGACGAAGCAGCGATCATTGGCAACGCTGTCTTCGGGAGGGGGGCGGAGTCGGCTTGTGTTCGTCACGTGAATGCGTCTCTGTGTGTGTCGGAAAAAACAGTGGTTCGGCTTGGAGTCGCCTTGTCACGAAAGTGGCGAGGCGGTCTCCTTCGAGACTGCCGGCCGGAGAGATGCAGTTGGCGAACGCATACAGTGCGAGGGTGGGTGTTTGAATTAAAATAGGGATCGATTGGCCACTAAATTGGGAGAAAAAAGGGAAAAATCAGAAATAAAAAAAAGAAAAAAAAAAGAAAACAACGAGACAGGAGACGTGAGAGTAGACGTAGTCGAGGTAGTTTACTAGCTCCAACTTTGCATGTCATACGTTCGACAACGACACTGAACTGACTGTGAACCGGAAGCGGAAGTGCATTATCTGACCCCTCGCCTCTTCCCTTAAAGGTACACCGTCCTCTTAGGTGAATGTCTCTCGATATATAGATGTGGGTCACCACACAGGCCCCCCCAGAATTCACCTAAACAAAACAATGCAAAACAGCAAAAGTGCAAGTCATGAACATAAAAATAGACTCTACAACAGAACAGTCAATGACATAGTGCAAAGTCACGGGGAAAACAGGTGACGAGTCGGGGGGCGGACCCTGCGGCCATAACGGCTGCGCTTCACAGGAGGGGAAACAGATGGGGCCGAAACCCGGGCCATAGGCGGGGCCGAAGCAGGAACAGAGGCAGGTGCCGGGGCCGACCTAGGAGGGCGCCCCCGCCGCGGGGGTAGGGCCAATTGCATTGGCTCCCCAATGTCCAAGTGAGCGGGCTTGAGACGGTCTATAGCGACCCGCTCCAGCCTGCCCCCCATGTCCACCACAAAGTTCTTATCCCCCGCCTCCAGGACACGGAAGGGCCCGTCGTATGGGGGCTGCAGCGGGGACCGATGGCTGTCGTGCCTAATGAAGACGTACCTCGCCGATGGCAGATCCTTGGGGACGTAGGACAGGGGGAGGCAGTGTTGAGACATCGGAACGGGAGCGAAGGCACCGGCAGCGCTCCGGGACGCACTGAGGTGAGAGGCGGCCGACCAGGGAGCCGTAGCATCCGGAAGAAACTCCCCCGGAACCCGCAGGGGCTGGCCATACACCAGCTCAGCGGAGGAGGTCTGGAGGTCTTCCTTCGGGGCCGAACGCAGGCCGAGCATGACCCACGGGAGCCGGTCCATCCAGTCGCAGCCAGTGAGGCTTGCCCGCAGAGCGGCTTTCATGTCCCGATGGAACCGCTCACAAAGTCCGTTGCTCTGCGGGTTGTACGCCGTAGTGCGGTGGATCTTCATCCCCAGGTGCTCAGCGACCGCCGTCCAGAGCTCCGAGGTAAACTGGGAGCCCCGGTCGCTCGTGATGTCACCAGGCGTGCCGAAACGGGCCACCCAGCAGCCGATGAACGCCCGCGCTACCTCTGCTGCCGTCGTGGAGGACAAGGGAATAGCCTCTGGCCACCTGGTGGCCCTGTCCACAATAGTGAGGAGGAACGTATAACCACGGGAGGGGGGCAGGGGACCCACCAGGTCAACATTGACGTGGTCAAACCGCCTCTCTGGAACCACAAACGGCGCCAAAGGGGCCTTGGTATGGCGGTGCACCTTGGCGCGTTGGCACGCCACACACGAGCCGGCCCAGGCTCTAACATCCTTACGGAGCCCAGGCCAAACGAACTTGACGCTCACCAGCTTGGTCGAGGCCTTCACTCCCGGGTGGGAAAGGCCATGGACGGTGTCGAAAACTCGGCGCCGCCAGGAAGTAGGCACCAGGGGGTGCGGTTGACCGGTGGAGATGTCACAGAGGAGGGTGGTGTTGGCCGCGTCGAACGTCACTTCCTCCAGCCGTAGCGCCGTAGGGGTCGACCGGTAGTCTTGAACGGTCGCGTCCTTGGCTTGGTCCGCTGCCATAGCGGCGTAGTCGAGTCCCAAGTGAACGGCGTTAACAACTGCCCGTGAAAGGCAGTCGGCGACGAAGTTATCCTTGCCCGACACGTGTTGTATGTCCGTGGTAAACTCGGATACCGCCGCGAGATGGCGCTGCTGACGCCCAGACCACGGTTCTGAGGTTTTGGCCATACAGAACGTCAGCGGTTTGTGGTCCACGAAAGCGGTGAACTGTCGGCCCTCCAATAGGAACCTAAAGTGTCTGGTTGCGAGGAAGAGACCCAGTAGTTCCCTATCAAAGGTGCTGTATTTGCGCTCGCTCTCACGGAGTTGTTTACTGAAGAACGCCAACGGCTGCCAGCCCCCCTCCACCCACTGCTCACACACGGCCCCCACGGCGTAGTCGGAGGCATCCGTTGTAAGGGCTATGGGGGCGGCAGGCGACGGGTGAGCTAGCAGCGCAGCGTTGGCCAGCGCAGTCTTGGCGGCCACAAAAGCCTCGTCCATCCCCGAAGACCAGTCCAGCTCGTCCTTAGACTTCTTACCCCGCAGGGCCTCATACAGGGGACGCATGATGTGGGCGGCACGGGGCAGGAAACGGTTATAAAAGTTCACCATGCCCAGGAATTCCTGCAGCGACTGTACAGTGCGGGGGCGGGGGAACATGGTGACAGCCTCAACCCTGGCAGGGAGGGGAACGGCCCCCTGTGGAGTGATGTGGTGCCCGAGGAAGGTGATGGACGACTCCCCGAACTGACACTTAGCTGGGTTGATGATGAGGCCGTGTTCGCTGAGCCTGTCGAACAGCTGTGTGAGGTGCGTCATGTGTTCCTCCGCCGACACGCTGGCCACGAGGATGTCGTCTAAGTACACAAACAAAAATGGCATGTCGCGGAGCACAGAATCCATAAGGCGCTGAAACGTCTGCGCCGCCCCTTTAAGGCCGAAAGGCATACGTAAAAACTCAAAGAGCCCAAAGGGTGTGATGACAGCCGTTTTTGGGACATCCAGTGGGTGGACCGGCACTTGGTGATACCCCCGCACTAAGTCGATTTTGGAATAGATGGCAGCGCCCGCCAGGTGGGTAGAGAAATCTTGTATGTGCGGTATGGGGTATCGGTCGGGGGTCGTGGCATTGTTTAGGCGACGGTAGTCCCCGCACGGGCGCCAACCCCCGTCGGCCTTAGTAACCATGTGAAGAGGGGAAGCCCATGGGCTGTCGGAACGGCGGACAATGCCGAGGCGCTCCATAGTCGAAAACTCCTCCCTGGCTATTGCGAGCTTGGCCGAGTCGAGGCGTCGGGCCCGGGCGTAAACTGGGGGGCCCACTGTGGTGATATGATGTTCCACGCCGTGCTTGGCCACCGCCGAGGAGAAGGTGGGTGTGGTGAGCTCGGGGAAATTTGCGAGCAGGCGTTGATATGGATCCCCGGTGGAGAGTGTGTTAGCGAGGCACAGCGCTCCAGCGCCCCCAAGCGTGCAGGGGTATGACGCAAAAGAGACGGCATCAATCACGCGACAGTTTTTAACATCCACCAGCAGGTTGAAAGCACAGAGGAAATCCGCACCTAGGAGCGGGGTGGATACAGCAGCCATCACAAAGTCCCAGCCGAAACGTCGTCCGCCAAAACACACGTCCACATGTCTGATACCGTACGTCCGAATGGACGTGCCGTTGGCGGCGTCCATCTGGGGGCCGTGACTGTCGGTCATCGTGTCCACAGCTTGTGCTGGTAGTATGCTGCGTTGAGCGCCAGAGTCAACCAGCAGCCGTCGGCCCGACAAGGAGTCTCTGATGAACAACAGCTTGCAGTCACGGCCGGCGCCCATAGCCGTTAACGAGCGCCGGCCTTGGCGTTTCCCTGAACCCTGTAATTGCAGGGTTTGCGACACCGTTTTGCTTTTGCCCCAAACCTGGCATGGTAATAACAGAGCCCGTCGTCAGGTTGGCGGCGGGCTGTCACCGCAGCCGCGGTGTCCATATAGTCGTACACAGGTGGTGGTGGGGCGGTCTGGTGGGGTAGCAGGGCATGCACAAACTGTTGCCGGTTGGCCAGGAAAACCCTGTCTGCTTCAGCAGCCAGAGAACGGTAGTCCTTGGAGGCGGCGAGAGGAGAACTGGCCAGTGCTGTGCGTACAGGTGCGGGGAGCTGCCTCAGAAAAATGTGTGTGAAAAGAAAGGCCGGATCAGCCGATCCCAGCACAGACAGCATTTTTTCCATTAACTCAGACGGTTTGCCGTCGCCGAGGCCATTCAGGGACAGTAAACGGTCTGCCTTCTCCAGCTCCGACAGTTCAAATAGTTTCAGGAGGAATGTCTTTATAGCATCGTACTTGCCAGCAGCTGGCGGAGCTTCCAACAGTGTCATTGCTCGCGCCGTTGTCGATGCGTCTAACGCCGCCACTACGTGGAAGTACCGCGTTGCATCCTGCGTTATCCCTCTCAGCTGGAACTGGGCTTCCACATGTTGAAACCACGGCCGTGGATTATGCTGCCAAAAGTCGGGTAGCTTCACAGTAGCGGTGTAAATGCTAGCGTTAGCAATAGCCATGTTGTTAGCACCGGCGTCTTCGTTGTCAGACATACTCGTATTAGTAGTTCGATCACGTCGGGGTCACCAATGTGGAGTTAGAAAACAACGAGACAGGAGACGTGAGAGTAGACGTAGTCGAGGTAGTTTACTAGCTCCAACTTTGCATGTCATACGTTCGACAACGACACTGAACTGACTGTGAACCGGAAGCGGAAGTGCATTATCTGACCCCCCGCCTCTTCCCTTAAAGGTACACCGTCCTCTTAGGTGAATGTCTCTCGATATATAGATGTGGGTCACCACAAAAGTTTCTTTTCATCTAAGAATTTGCCATTGGAGTCAATGAGAATGACGATGTCTAACTTCTGCCTCTGCTGTGCTGGTCTAGAGGGATGAGGGGTGGTGTTGATCTTTGGGCTGGGGGAGATCTCTCTCTCTCTCTCTCTCTCTCTCTCTCTCTCTCTCTCTCTCGCTCTCTCTCTCTCTCCCTCTCCTCTCTCTCGGAGCGGGGTGCGAGTGAGGACGGAGTAGCAGCGTGTTGCTTCGGTATGAACGAGTTTCTAAAACGAGCTTTTGTTTCTATCCGTCTTGCCATTTTTTCGTGTGCTTTTTTGTTGTCTTTTGGTTAATTTTTTTTCGGTGACAGGTCTGAGCGGAGTTGTTTTTTGGGGCAATATGGCCGCTGTGGGCGGTGAAGGGACGACGTTTGAAAAGCTGACACGCCGGCATGCGATTAAAGTGGCTCCGGTGGTCAAGTGCTCGGTGGAGGAGCGCTGCCTCGCGGCAGGCGGACATGTGGGATATGGAAGCATAGAATCGGCATCCAGAATGAACAATGCAGTAGTCATGTGTATCGATAGTGTTGATAAAGACAACCAGGTGGTGGACAGCGGTGTGGTGATTAAGGACACGTTGACTCCCGTTCTGACGCTGGCTAATCCTGCCACGAGAATCGCCATTTCTAATGCTCCCTCGTCGTTCATGAGAAATGCCGCTTTGGGGAACGAGCTTGCAAGGTACGGACGGCTAGTGTCCCCGATAAAAATGGTCTCCTCATTTGAGACACGTTGTGTCCCATAGGAGACAAGGCTTCATGATTCTGAGAGATAATGCGGAGGATTTGAATCTGAAGCTTAAGTTCAGGATTGACAAGTTTGACTACGTTGTCTTTGTTAAATCCGGAATGATGAAATGTTTTGGCTGTGGGTCTGAGAGGTATTTGATAAGGTCTTGTCCCAGCAGGAGTGAGGGTAGGTCTGAGCCTCAAGGGCCGCCTCGTCTCCCGATGCCGCCACGAGCGGCACATCTCCGGCTGAAGACGGCGCTGCCGAGTCGGCACAGGGCAGACAGGAGGCCGGGGAGCGAGGGGCAGGAGAAACGGACCAGCTGGTGAAACAGAAAGAGACCGAGGCTGGAGAACACAAGGAAAACGGACGGACTGAGCAGGCAGGAGAGGAAGGTGGGCAGGTTGAGCAGGGTAAAAAAGGTGATCACGATGAGAAGGTGACAGAACTTGAACATGTGGAAGCTGATGGACATGAAAACAGTGAGAACGGGGAGTGTAGCAAATTGGCTGGGCGAGATATGAATTGTGGTCGGGAAGAAGCAAATACAGCAGACTGTTATTAGAGTGGCAGAGTCTGTACAAGAGGAAGAGGAAGAGATGCTGTCGGGTGGTGAAATAGCATTTAAAAAAAGTCTATTAAAAGGAAGCCCATAGAGGGTAGACATGACAATTTAAAAGCAGAGGGTTTAAAAGGTAAAAGGCCATCTTCCTCTTCATCTGAGGGGGACACAGAAGAAAGTGACTGTGAGTTAGTTTCCACTCTTCGTACACAAGTGGACACTGAAGGGAGGGAGCTATGCTTTCCTGAAAATCAGGAAGTTTTTATAGGTCACCAAGGGTTTGAGGACGGTCAATTGGGAAAATTACTTTCCAGACTTGCAGCTTTTTGTTGACTCAGTCAAATGTCTTATGAAAAACACAGGAGATTTGGAAGTAAACACATTTGCTGACCAGGAAATCTTTAGACTGAAAAAACTTGTACAGAAAGTGAAATTGCAACTCCTTGATGATGCTTAAGATGAATTTGGTCGACGAGTGTGTTGCACTGGGCAATCTGATTCATGGAGCCAGGCTGAATGTCCACGACTGGTGCTCTCCAGGACTGTCCCAGAAACTGGTTTCCACCACGAACATCACCCTACAGAGCAGAGCTTCTATACAGAAATGGCCTTTTTTCCAGAACTGGGGTGGTATTGTGCATGGTGGGAGTTGATAAAGATCTGTTTTTCTTTTTTTTATATGTGTAATGAGGGAAAGTCCTGGCTGTATTATTGGCTTTGTTTCATTTTATTTCTTTAGTATGTAAAATGTGTAAACTCAACAGCCATTGCACGCCTGTCCATCTTGGGAGAGAGATTCCTCCTCTGTTGCTCTCCCTGAGGTTTCTTCCTATTTTCCCCCCTGTTAAAGGGTTTTTTTAGGCAGTTGTTCCTCATCCAATGTGAAGGTCTAAGGACAGGATGTTGTGTTGCTGCAAACCCCCTGAGGTGAATTTGTGTTTATGTTGGGCTATTTTATTTTGAATTTCTGTTTTTACAAATACTTGTTTAGACCACTCAATGATCTTTTTTTCCTGACCCTTTTTTTTTGTATGAGCTGGATGATAAAGAGATGATTGTGTGTGAGTATCAGCTGTTGGACTGTAATGTATTCTGAATAAATGTACCGTTTTAAAATCAAAATCTCTCACACACACACAAAAACACACTTTCTCTCTCTCTCTCGCTCGCTCACTCACTCTTTCAAATTCAAATAGCTTTATTGACATGAACAAAAAATATGTTGTTGCTAAAGCAGTTTCCAGAAGATTAAAACATTACATCACATATTAAATACACATTAAGTTCACATTACATTACATATTAAATACACATTAAATTAACATTACATCACATTAATACGTAGGTGTCATCACATAAGCATGGTCCATATTTTTGTCTACTGAAGCAGTCAATTTTTTTATTGCCATACAGTACAGTGCAATAAGTGTTCTAAAGTTTAATGCAATGACTTAATAGCGTATATTTTGGGGATCTTATAGTGGTTGTGAGTCCTGCAGGCTGTGGCAGGAAGATACGTATTTAGCTGCCAGAGGAGCTGCTGTTCCGTCTCCCAGGAGAACTGTCAGTTTGTCCTCTGGGCTTAACAGTAGGAAGTTTGGTATTTTCTTGGCTATTTCCCTGAAGTGGAAGTCTCTTACTGAAGAGAACTTCTCACAGTGGAGGAGGAAGTGCATCTCTGTTTCTACCTCCGCTGTCGAGCAGTGATCACATATATACGCTCCTCTCTGGGTAGCCATGTTTGTCTGTGTCTTCCTGCTTCTATAGCAAATTGGTGGTGACAGCCTGTATTTGGTCAGGATCCATCTCTGCTTCATATCTCTGACAGAGTGGAGATACTCGGCCAGTCCATATTCTCTGTTTAGGGTCAAATAACAGTTTAGTCTACTTTGGGTTTTAGTTTAATGTCTCCAATGTTGAAAATATAGATCTTTTGACTGATTCATAATTTGTTTTATTCTGCTTTGTTTTGAGGCAGTGCTGATGGGAGCCTGGTTGGTTAGCTTCACCATCAGCTGACTGAGGGGACTGTTTTCAGGGTTCAGCTCTTGGGTTTTTAATTTCTTGAATGGAAGGGTGTCTTTTGGGCTTGAATTTAGATGCGTCCAAAATGTTATGTCCCGTTTTTGGATGTTTAACAGTAATGGGAAACGCCCCAGTTCTGCTCGGCAAGCATTATTTGGTATCTTCCTTTGAACATTTAAATTTTTTCTACAGAATTCAGTGTGGAGGGCCTCTATCAGGTGTTTGTCCCATGAGCCATGCTCCAATCCACTGAGCAGGCCCCAGACCTTACTTCCATACAAAGATATGGGTAAAATAACATAATCAAATATTTTTGTCCAGATTCTAATTGGAATCTTAATGTTTAATAATTTGGTTTTTAATGCATACATTGCCCTGCATGCTTTTTCTTAAGCGTGTGTATTGCCATATTGAAACTTCCTGATGCAGATATGGACAGACCAAGGTATGTATAATTTTTTTGTGTGTTCAATTATGGTGTTATTCAAAGTAAAGTGGTATTTGTTTTCAAGGCATCTGGGGTTTTTTCTGAAAGATCATGATTTGGGTTTTCTTAAAGTTTACATCCAATGCCCAGTTTTGGCAGTATTTTCCTAGGATGGACAGGTTATGTTGAAGACCATCACTGGTTGGGGATAACAGAATAAGGTCATCTGCATAAAGCAGGTATTTAATCTCTGCATCATAGAGTGTGAGGCCTTGAGCTGCTGAACGGTCCAGCTGGTCTTCAAGTTCATTTATGTACAGGTTGAATAATGTTGGACTTAAACAGCATCCTTGCTTCACACCGCGTTCTTGGGTAAAATACTCTGTTCTTTGATCTCCAATTTTCACAGCACACTGGTTGTGTCTGTACATACATTTTATAAGATCATAAACCTTACCCCCTAGTCCACTTTGAAGGATTTTGCAGAAAATTCCTTCATGCCAGATAGAATTGAAGGCTTTTTTTAAATCTATGAAACGAGCAAATGTATTCCCTCCCTCTTTTTTTTTTGGTGGACATGTTTATTAATTAAAGTGTGTAAGGTGTATATATGATTAGAGATTCTGTAATTTGGAAGAAAGCCAATTTGACATTTACTATGTTTTTCTCTTGAATAAAGGCAAGTATCCTGGAATTCAGGATACTACAAAATATTTTCCCAATGTTTGCTGTTGACACAGACCCCTCCATAGTTATTAGGGTCTAATTTGCTTCCATTTTTATAGCCCCTGGTTCCAGACATCGGGAAAGCAGCCGTCAGTCAGTATCATGTTGAACAGCTTCTTCTTAACAATGGCAGTTTGTAACTCAGGGGTACTATTCGTCAGCATTTAATTTTTGATGCCATCTGTGCCACAAGCTTTTTTGAATAAAGAGTTTTCGGTTTGTCTGTTAACTCTCCTTGTGTAATTGGGTAGTCTAAAGGCTTTTGATTATTCTTGATGGCTCATTCAAGGTTGTCTAACTTTGTTTTAATTTCAGTTTGATTTATGTTCAGTTCTTCTGGTGGGATACTTGTATAGAGGTTATTAAAATGTTTTCTCCAAGTGTCTCCATCTTGTATTATTAATTGTTGTGGCTTTATGGTTTCTAAGCTGTTCAACATGCCTCGGAATTGACCCTGGTCTACTGCGTTTTCAATGTTCAATTTCTTTCTCTCTCTCTCTCTCTCTCTCTCTCTCTCTCTCTCTCTCTCTCTCTCTCTCTCTCTCTCTCTCTCTCTCTCTCTCTCTCTCTCTCTCTCTCTCTCTCTCTCTCTCTCTCTCTCTCTCTCACACACACACACGTACACGTTTTTTGTCTTGTGGGTTAGGCTCAATTTGTCAGACAGTTGTGTAATGACCTGAAGTGCTGGCTCTAATCTAGCACTAGCTGGTGGCTGAAGTGGTGAAGGTGAGTGGCGGTGGTGTTTTAAGGTGTACAGAATCAGCTTCAGCGACATGTAGATAAAGATACAAAAAAATAAAACTCATAGCCTGATGTCCTTGTGCTGGATTTAACAAGCAAAAAAAAAGAAAAATGTAATGAGTATTGAGCTCACGGTGTGTTGGTCCTTATAGTCTAACGACTGTTTTGATGACAAAAACAGCTCTTTGTTTTGGGAACACACTGTCACATTGTCATCATAACCACCTCAATTTATAGTTGGTATCAGATAAACGTGTGTGTGTGTGTGTGTGTGTGTGTGTGTGTGTGTGTGTGTGTGTGTGTGTGTGTGTGTGTGTGTGTGTGTGTGTGTGTGTGTAGCTGCATGCATTATTGCCAATGGAAACAGTGGTAATGACTCATCTGCCATGTCTACATGATAAGATATCGTTGAATGCTTGTTGCTGTTTCCATTTCAGTCTTCCAGGGCTGTAGAAAAAAAATGAATGATCTTGTGTTTAATTATGTGTTTCTTGTGAAAAAACAAAACAAAACAAAAACAGACCAATCGGTCTTCCATGTATTATTATATTTAAAATGAGCAATTTTTCGGGCGTCCGGGTGCCATGGTGGTCTACCCCATTGCCTACCAACACACAGATCGCTGGTTCGAACCCCCGTGTTACCTCCGGCTTGGTTGGGCATCCCTCCAAAATAATTGGCCGTGGCTGCGGGTGGAAAGCCGGATGTGGGTATGTGTCCTGGTCGCTGCACTAGCGCCTCCTCTGGTCGGTCGGGGCGCCTGTTATCGGAGTAGGCATCTGGTAATCTGCAGCTCTCCCCAGGTCGGCAGAGGGGGTGAAGCAGAGATCGGGATGGCTCGGAAGAGTGGGGTAATTGGCCAGATACAATTGGGGGGGGGGGGGAGAAAATGAGCAATTTTTCAAAAGATTATGCATTTTTTACCTACCAATCATGTTTATCCACCTATAATGTGTGATATGCTGAGGATGATCTCAAGAGCTATGCCATCTGGAGCTTGTCTGTGAATGTTCTCATTCATCCAGGTCATGGTTATCCAAAGGAGTTGAATCAAGTGCAACTGGACTTGGTATATATCCGTGAAGATGTTTCGCCTCTCATCCAAGAGGCTTCCTCAGTTCGTGCCTTTCTGATTAGACCAAGCTAGTCTGACTGGCTGGTGATGAGACTCAGAATTTATCCTCTAGGAGTCGTTGTCAGAGCTATAATATGTTAGCGACGGGCGTTGGTGAACATCGGATCACAAAGAGCCACGCATATCTATAGCTCTGACAACGACTCCTACAGGATAAATTCTGAGTCTCATCACCAGCCAGTCAGACTAGCTTGGTCTAGTCAGAAAGGCACGAACTGAGGAAGCCTCTTGGATGAGAGGCGAAACGTCTTCACGGATATATACCAAGTCCAGTTGCACTTGATTCAACTCCTTTGGGCATCTGGAGCTTGGCTCCTGGTAGGGTCACCCAAGGCGGATAGGTCAAGGGGGAGGTTCCAGATGAAGGGATCCAACAAAGACCTCAACAGTGGAACTAGCGGTAGATGTCTCCAGGTCACAATGGCAGTGAAGGCGGATAAAGGCTGCAACAGAGGGTGGTCTCCAATCGTCTTGGTTCTCCACGCCATTGGACTCTGGCCACCCCCTGCATACCATTGGACTCTGGCCACCCCCTGGAGTGGCTGATCCACCTACAGACCATGTGGTGGCTGCAGGTGGATCAGCCACTCCACTTAAAAAGCTGTCATGTGCAGGCATCCTCCCATTATGCAGCTCCAGGATCAGCCTCTACACCCACCCAAGGACCCAGATGGACCCAGAGGGAGGATGGTCATACTCAACCCCGAGTGACCGCCGGTGATATGACACATTCCTCCCATAACCATCATTAAAATTTTCTGTGACTTGTGTCACAGTAGACCTTCAGAACAGACCTTCAGACCAGAGAAAATGGCCTTTGTTGTCCTCACACATCAATGATCCTTGGGTGCCCAGCACCATGTCACCAGTTTGTGGTTTGCCCCTCTTCAGATCACTGTTGGTAGGTACTCACCACTGCTGACTACCTAGCTTACCTAGCAGACATTACAGAGTAGAACAGGTCATTTACTGGAGATTGATTCAAAAACACAACTTCTAAAACCTCCTCTACCATTTAAAAAGTGTTGTTTTTCATCACATGCATTATCCCAAGCTTGACAGATTTAATACAGCTGTATCACAGGGAAGTGAAAAAATCTAGATGAAATATGAGTTCCTAAGTGTAAAGGTTAATAAAACCACTGTAATACAAAAACAAATATGTGGCTTAACACTCTCAGTGTGTCCTGTCTCACCTCTGTGGTTGCAAAAGACTGGGAAGTTTCTAGGTAATAGCTTTCAATCCCACTGTAATATTTACACAAGTGATGAAACTCACATCAGCTTGCCAGACAGTTCAGTAATGTAAGGTGACTCTTGACACCATCATGGACTTAAATCAGAATAATGTGGGGGTTACCGGTCCATTTTTCTGCAAAGCTGCTTTGGTTAAGCATAACACTAACACTGGCAGAGTTGGAGGTTTCATTTTCATGGTCATAGACTGTTCTCTTGGACTAAAAAGTTATGGTTCCAGTTGTGTCAAAGGCTTCTGGGAAAGTACCATGGCTGAATAATCTAGGACAAGCATATAAGAGGAATGTATGTTTGGTCAATACTTTTTAGCGAAGTCTACAGCACAATATTTGCTCAAAGCAATGCCCTCGCTCTTTCAGGTAGTTAATTCATCTGTTGTGACAGCTATTTCAGCTATTTAATCGAGGTGTTTCTCAATGACTCTGCTTGTCGGTACTTGTGTCCCCGTGAGTTCATGACATGTCATCCGTCATGGCCCAAGTACTGTTCCAAAACACAATTTCATATTTAGCCAAGAACATTTTAAATGCCCAGTTATGTTCTTGGTCCCTCCACTAAGGATGCATTGTTTGGTGACTTAGCAGACTTGAGATATACAAAGATGCCACCAATCATTTTTGACATTACCACCAACAATGGTGAAGGAGAGCAAAGCCCACAACTATGACCTATTATAATTCTTATGATACAACTATTATTTTGTCACCAAATTCAGTTATGAGAAAATTTGGGGTCAAAAAACAGTGTAAATTTCAAATGTTTGCCATTTTTGGAAAAGTGATGCCAATTTGAAAAATTGCTATGATCTAAGCAAAAGTAATATCAACTTAAAATCAAGGGCCCTCTGAGGACCTGATTCAATAAAAGACCAGCAACCAGATGTTGAGTTTATAAATAATTACACTTTTAGTGTAGGATACTGATATTTGAGAAATCAGCTAAGTTCAGGGAACAGTAAACTCGAGCGCCCTACGAACTGTACTCTTGTGAGTATGGCCTCCTAAGCAGAGCTACTGGGACAATGGGGATGAGCTGGCATTTGACTCACCACTTTTCCAAGCATGTAAGTAAAGCATGCATGTGTATTTGAGGCCATGCATTTATATTATCTGTAAAATAAAAAAAGAAAAGAAATTGTGTCAATGCTTTTTTGACAAAAAACACAATTGGATTAGCATTGGACATAGCCTTTTTCTGCGAAGTACTAGAGAGTTGTGTATCAACAACCTTTGACCATTTAGAAGAAAACTATATTAAACTTTTCAATCAGCTTTCATGGCCTGTCACTCCACTGAAACTGCTCTGACCAGAGGGGTGAACAATTGTCTACTAGCTACGGACTGTGATTCCACCTCTGTGCTTCTACTACTGGACCTCAGTGCAGCCATTGACACCACTATTAGACAGGATACATTGTGATTTTGGTGTCTCTGACTTAGCTTTCTCTTTGCTTAAGTCCTACATATCTGGAAGAACACATTGTGTCTGCTGTAATAATATTACAACAAAATTCTCTGACATTAAATATGGTGTACCTCATGGCTCAGTTCTTGGCCCTCTACTTTTCTCGCTTTATAGTTCACCTCTTGGCCAAATTATATGCAGTCATGGAATAAATTTCCCCTGCTATGTGGGTGATACTCAGCTGTATGTGCCTATAAGGGCTGATGATCATACTCAAATTACTTTTAGAGGCCTGCTTGGCTGCTGTGAAAAATTGGATGTCACTAAATTTCTTGCTTTTAAATTCAGATAAAACTCAGATGCTAGTCATTGGCCCTGCTACACACAGACACCGATTTGATTGAGTAACAATAACAATCGACAACTCTGTGATTTCACAAAATGTGGCAGCCAAACATCTTGGTGTTACAAACAAACAAAGGTCCTAAAATCTTCATTCAGTTCTTCGTTCAAGTATGACAAGAATCTGACCCAGGGCATATTCCTCCACACCTTATACCAACGGCTGAGTGACACATACTTAGATGTCAAGAGAAATGTAAAACCTTACGTTAATGACCTTAAAGTGACAGATGTCATTATACTTGACCTAATCACGGAGTCAGTGAGGGAGGAAACAGAAAGACAGAAATGCCTGGGGGGGGGTCTGGCAGACACTGTTCAGCGAGTGCTTATATAGTGCAGTGAAGTGAGAGAAGTGAAAACACCTCTGAGATCAGAGTAGAGCAAGGGACTCTGAAGGCAGACACACAAGCCAATAGAGAAGCCATACTGAAGTTAGCAGCTCAGTTTTCATCCCTTACCAAAAACCTGGAAAGAAATGCTCACTGTCAGAGGCACAGTGGAAGAAAGTAAATGTTGTGTGGATGCCATAGTAGTGAAAACAGCAGTGTCTCGAAACAGACAGCAAAAAGGCAAGTGTAACAGCTGTGTCAAACAGGGTAAAGAGAAGTGTGTTCACTGTTTCAAGTGTGGTCATCCTGGACACTGGGCAGTGGGCTTCTTATTGAAGGTGAAGAGACAGGGAAACTTGAAGGGGTCACTGGAAGGGGACAGCCTGTGATCTTAGCTTCAAGCATGTCCCCTTCTGAGGATTTGAAACATAGTACCAATTTAGATGCTAATCAAACGAATGCTGGGGAATGCAAACAAAAACAGGAAACCTAAGGCACCTGGGTAGCATGGTGGTTTATTCCATTGCCTACCAACATGGTGGTCTATTCCGTTGTGTACCAACATGGGATTTGCCAGATCGAATCCCCATGTTACCTCCGGCTTGGGTGGGCGTCCCTACAGACACAATTGGCCGTGTCTGCGGGTGGGAAGCTGGAAGTGGGAATGTGTCCTGGTCGCTGCACTAGCACCTCCTCTGGTCGGTCAGGGTGCCTGTTCAGGGGGGAGGGGGAATTGGGGGAATAGCGTGATCCTCCCATGCGCTACGTCCCCCTGGCAAAACTCCTCACTGTCAGGTGAAAAGAAGCAGCTGGCGACTCCACATGTATCGGAGGAGGCATGTGGTAGTCTGCAGCCCTCCTTGGATCAGCAGAGGGGGTGGAGCAGTGACCGAGATGGCTCGGAAGAGTGGGGTAATTGGCCAAGTACAAATGGGGAGAAAAAAGGGGTGCAAATCCAAAAAAAAAAAAAAAACAGGAAACCAAACTTGTGGGAGAAATGCATTCATTGGGGAGAAATGCATTCTCAGAAATGCATTCTCAGACATGCACAATGCATGCCTGATAAATGGGGTGTATTGTGAGACATTATTGGATACTGGTGCCCAGGTCACTATTGTTGGCAGAAGTTGGCTTGACAAAAATCTACGAGACACTGTCACTGAACCTATAGAACAATTACTGGAGAAAAAAAATAGCGTCTTGGTTGGGTTACCCAAATAAAATTGACGTGACCTGACTTGATCTAACTGCAGCCAACGGGTTGGGCATGCCTTTTGACGGGTGGATTGAGGCGGTAGTGGAAATTCAGAGGAGTCAAATATGGGCGACTGGCCATAGGGGTGCCCATGTTAGTGAGCCAAAGTAATCTCAGCTTTCCCCTTGTAGTATGTAATGTAGTGAGGGAAGTTATAAAGGGGAGGTGTTGAATAGACCTCCAGGCACTACTAAAGGAATTTACAGTTAAGAGGAACATCGTTTATATTGGGGTTGACTCAGTTGGGGCTATGGTCAATGAGCAGGAAGACTTCAGCTGCATGGTGAAGTCTGGGAAAATTGGATTCAGCATTCCAAGTAGGCAGGTTAGAGATGTGTGCTGGATGTGAGGCTTGCCAAGAGGGGGTATAATGCTGTTCGAGCCATGTGTCATGTCCTACCTACCTGAAGGCCTCGAACTCTATCCAAGCACTGTAGAGCCTCCGCCAGGGGCCTCCAAGATTATGAAGATAAAGTTCTGAACTCATCCAAAAATGAGATCTGGCTTGCCCCTAGAACATGCTTGGGCCACATTGAGTCGATTGTAGCTATGACCATTGTACCCTTAGACTGTACCTCTACAATAAAAAAGTGCACTTGTTCTATATTTACTGAAAAGAGGTTAATGCAGTCAAAATAAGTTACGCTGTTTTAAATCTCATTTGTTATGCGTCTTAAATGCAATGTCGCCTGTTGCACACTGATATGGGCACATGCGCGGTTCCCCCTCAGTTGGGCTTGGGACTGAGAGAGACACAGAGAAAGCTGCTATGTGAGAGTGCATTGATGTCCATCACCCTTGTCCTATTGTGCACTGTGATTGCAGATCAATCAGTAAAGCACTGAAGGAGAGCTGTGGGATCTTTATCAAGTCACTACGGCACAGGTGGCAATACCAACTCATCAAATACGGCAACTTGGTCAGTGGCGTTACACTTCAAACTATCATGCTGGAGGTACCCCTTTAATGTCAGTTTTTTACTTGCAGGGTTATGTAATCAGACTCAGCCAATAAAGTTGATTCTGATTCTGATTCTGATGTAAAAGTGACTAAACAAACAAACAAAATAACTTTCATGTATTGGGCCTGAGAGCCCTTTGGAAGCCCAATGCATGAAAAGAGACTTAGTTAGTTAGTTAGTTAGTTTGTTAGTTAGTTTGTTAGTTAGTTAGTTACCTACCTACCTTTACATATTGCAATCCTGCTGACCATCAGGGCATTACTACAGGTTTGGGGCCTGAATTGCTTGGGTTAGGGTTGGGTCTGAAAAGAAAGATCTTGCATTTCATCAGGAAAATAAGCTTCAAAGAAGGCCAAAATTACAAGTTTGGCTGTAAATTGGTCAAAACATGATTACCTTAAATGATGTTTGTTATTATTTCTGCAAAAGCAGACGAAAAAAACAAAAGCAAAAAAAAACAAAAAACTAAAGAACTTTCATTGCATGTGTTGGGCCTCCAAAGGGCTCTCTAAAAGTAAGCCTGGGCCAAGGCTGTGTCCATGAAATGTTAAAATTAAAACTTTGTCGCAGGACTAAACCAAATACATCATTTGAAATGTCTTGACCTGTAGAGTAACCCTGCGTTAGTCTGAATATTGTAAATGGCTCCTGCTTTGAAATATTGACCGCCGAACCTTGACCTCAGTGCATGTTGGAAGGCAAGGACACAGAGCTCATTACAATTTAGGGGGTCCACAAACATGGAATTTTCTCAAGAATAATTTCTGGAGGGGACATCAATAATATCACCAATGTATATCAAGTTATCTTCTATAACAGACACAGCCATTAATAGAAGCTTAAAATATATGTCAAAAAATATATTCTCAAAATATATATGAAAATATATGACTTTTAGGCCATCACTATACATATTTACCCATTTTACAGAGCCACCCCACCCAGCAAAATGTAGTTGAAAAAACGTAGAAAAAAAAGTCTTTGACAGTTGTCTAAGATACATTTGGTTTTGGTTGAAAATGAAAGGTGAAAATACTTTTTTTCATGTCATTGAAAAGACAGCTATCTAAGGACATCCATCTATGTCCAATTTTGGTTGAAAGTGAAAGCTAAGAAGACATCCATTGTTTACAGCTGTTTCAATGTCTTGTAAATGACTTCATTTCAACAATACATTTAAAAACTTTTAAAAAGCCATACAAATGACAGTTGACAAAGCAGTAACCACAAAATAAAAATGTATTTAAAAATCAAAAACACGTAATTTTTTTCAGTTTTTTTTTATAAATGACTACAATCATAAATTGTGTATTAACCATGCCCCCTTCAATTTATATTAGAATCTCTTCGTACTTAACACCTATAGTATTAATTAATATATAATAGTATTATAGTGTGGCATAGTGGCGCAGTGGTTAGCGCGGTCGCCTCACAGCAAGAAGGTCCTGGGTTCAAGCCCAGGGGTTGTCCAACCTTGGTGGGTCATCCTGGGTACCCGTATCTGTATGGGTTTCCTCCAAGGCTCTCCGGTCTCCTCCCAAAGACATGTAAGTCAGGTGAATAGGCTGTACTAAATTTTCCCTAGGTGTGTGTGTGTTGGGGGGGTGTCTCCCTGCCTGCCGCCCAATGACTGCTGGAATAGGCTCCAGCATCCCTGCGACCCTGTGAGTAGGATAAGCGGTTCAGATCATGGATGGATGGATGGATAGTATTATAATATATAGTATAGTACAGTAATATTCAAACTGCTTTATCATCTCAATTTCTCTCTTTCTATTCACCTTCAACCCAGACACCTAGTCAAATGTTTGGACTGCATTTGTGGGTTTATATGCTAGTACTAAAAGGCTTCAGATGGTTCAGAATGCTGCAGCTAGAATCCTAACTAAATCTAGGAAATTTGACCATATTACACCAATTCTTGCCTCCCTTCATTGGCTTCCTATCCATGTTAGATCAGACTTCAAGGTGCTTCTGCTGACTTATAAAATCCTAAATGGGCTCGCTCCATCATCCAACTATCCATCCATCCATGCATTATCCAAACCGCGTATCCTGCTCTCACGGTCACGGGGATGCTGGAGCCTATCCCAGCAGTCATTGGGCAGCAGGCGGGTAGACACCCTGGACAGCCCCATCATATGTTGCTCTCCCTGAGGTTTCTTCCTATTTTTCTCCCTTTTAGAGGGTTTTTTTAAGGAGTTGTTCCTTATCCGATGCGAGGGTCTAAGGACAGGATGTTTTGTTGCTGTAAAGCCCCCTGAGGCAGATTTGTAATTTGTGATATTGGGCTATACAAATAAAATTGACTTGACTTGACTTATAACCCCCGCCCCCAGATTGACCAGGGACATGCTTTAAATGGTCAGCAACAGATTGTCTTATCTCATGTTCTGTGGCCTTGCTGTCCCATTTCTTAACTGCAGCAGCAAAAACACAAACGTAGGCTACTTTTTCTAATAAACACACTTAGAATGATAGAAATAAAGCATTCAAGAGAGGAAGCATGTGTCACTGAAAAAGCAAAGTTATAATATATTCAACCATGTACACACAACGCTGTTATTTCATTTTTGGGTGACCTATTCTTTGAAATCAGGTTTACTTGTGTTCAAACTGCCAATTTCTATTTCACAATATAATCATCACTCCTTAAGTATAAAGGAACATACAAGCAACAGACAATAAATATATTCAATAACTAACAAATATACAAAAGAAAAATACCACATTGGTATTTACCATTCACAATGGAGTGCAAGGCACTGGTTTTTAGGGTTCTCTTGGAACAATGGCCCTTCATGTTGAACATGGACATGAGACTGTAAAGAGCCTGAAAGACACACACAGGATCCTCGTAACTCGTCAATAAAATATTGCTGTGGAAATAAGCCTTCTGATTTTAATATCCATGTTGCATCACTACTTAGTGACAACATATGCCATACCTGTCCATGATCTTAGCTGCACAGTCCCTTACGTTGTTGCCTCCAATTCTGCTCAACTGTTCAATCTGAGAGTAGAGTAAATTACCAAGACTTGAAATTTTACATGATAAATGGGCATTTTTTTAGCCTCTATTCACAGCATTATGTGTGATTGTAAAATGGAATTCATTGTGCAATAATCCAAGGTAAGCATACATGTAGAGAGCCAAATCTAGGTTCATCGGAATGATATACTACCATGCAAAGCACCATAGGAAACATCAGGCTATACCATCATAAATCTAAAGCAGCATGTGACAGGCAACGACATTCATCAGCTCTTGTGTCAGGGTGAATGACTATAGGCAAATCATTTGGGTTATCATGTGCATGGCTTCCTTTACAATTAGATTCTTTCCTTGGGGTGTCCGGGTAGTGTAACAGTCTATTCCGTTGCCTACCAACACAGGGATTGCTGGTTCAAATCCACGTATTATCTCTGGCTTGGTCAGACGTCCCTACAGACATAATTGTCTGTGTCTGTGGGTGGGAAGCCGTATGTGGGCATGTGTCCTAGTCGCTGCACTAGCGCCTCCTCTGGTCTGTGACCCTCCCACAGCTTTTTTAAGTAGAGGTTTGACCACAGCTGTCTTAAAACTGCTGGGAACAGTGCCAGTAGTAAGTGATAAATTAACAATGTCTAGTATTGTAGGTCCCAGGAAAGGCCCGAGGTCTTTAAAAAGTTCTGCTGGTAAGGGTTCAAGTAGGCAAGTAATTGGTTTAGAAGCTGATATGAGCTTAGTCAAAGTGTCAAAAGAGATAGTCTCAAAAGCTGTAATAACAGGGACTATCAGTGACTCATTGCTTTCTATTCCACATAGATGAGCTATAAGGACTTGTGATTCTGCAAACAACATTAAACCATAATGCATAAACCTTACTCTATCACCAATTTTGATTATAGGAATTTTATTCCAGATTAACTCAGCCTGCTTTGTGTGTTCTCTGAAACACAAATGGTTAAACTAAATCCAGTTACTCCTCAGAAAGGAAAAAGCTAAAACACTGGCAGTTATTACTGACACAAGAACATTACCTCGACGCTAAGTTGAGCTTTAACATGTTAGGAGAAACAGACAAAGAGAACTCCAGCTCTCTCACAAAGTACATGATGCTGCTAAAGCATACATTACCCATAACCATCCCCCATACATAGTGCCTTATTCCATTAGAGAGCAGACTATTTATTGGGTTATAATAATACCAGCTTCTTTTTTTTGTTTGTTACCACAACCTTTTGCATGGCCATCAATTGCATCCTGACTTTCGCGATAGATATAGGCTATAGTAGATGTGCTTCGCTGGTTGACAAGAGATGCGGAGAGGGATCTGCAACTCTCTCTCTCTCTGCTTTCACAGCTCCCTGTCAAATTACAACATGTTCACATACTATTGGTTACAAAACAACTTAAACCTGCACTAAGCCTGCACCCTTTAACAATCCTGAAACTCATGTGTGCTATGCGTAGGCTATGTGGAGATTGTTTAATGCGTTACGATATAAACCAATAGCCACACAGCAGCAGCTTTGTTGCTCTTTTCACCTATTTTCTGAAGCTTGTTTTCAAAACTTGTGGAGCCTAATAACAAACGCAGTCTGACTAGATGCATGACAATGTGAAACAAACTATTGCTCATGTCATCAACTAGCCTGCACTATCTCTTTTGAACAACACTCTATAAAGGTATGGTCTATCAACTTACCCTCAGCAGTGGACTTGGATCCAGCAGCAGTCTTATTATTCATCATCTCATGTGGCTTTGGAAATGCCTACAGACCTGTACTATTATCTAAATGTAAAGCAGCAACATACATTAAGCATTCTTTGCAATAATTCATGTTAAACAGCCAGAACATTACTTCTAGATAGAGTGAGCATTAGAGAAGGGAGATGGTTATTCTATATGAATGGATTCACCTTTACAGCTCTTCCTCTTGACAGCGGTGTCATTGTCTTCTTCTGAAAGAAATGGTCCCGTAATTACATGTAATGTTACTTTTTGTGCATTGAACACTGTGAATATTATAAATACAAATACATTTGTGCAGTTACCTTCTATATGAGCCTCACAACTCTTCTTTTTGACAATTCTTTTGCTGCTTGCTTCTGGAATGATGGAATCGTTATCCGTTTGTGTGGATGTACAATTGTATTCTCTGCCATTTTTTCCCTTTTCCTCTACAAAGATTATTGACACATTAAACGAGTACACTGGGGGGAAAAAACCCACAAAAAAACTTAAGGGTGATTCATACCTGATGTAATCTTAATTTTCCATTGATAACTCACAAATTTCATCACATTTTATGTTCACATACTGTTAAAGCAAGCTTGCATAGTTTTTTATGTTTTTGATATATGTTTATGGTAAATATGTTCATTAATTTCGCATAGGCTGAAAGGTACAGTGCTACTAAAAATCGCTCTGTCCATATAGGATATGAGAGCAAATAAACTGATATTGTTCATACTGACCAATAGATATTTTGCACTGTTGTGTAGTTAATGGTGTATTTAATACTTCAGATAAATAGTTTAGAATTTTTTAGCAAAATTTCTTCATTTCTCTCTTCTTTTTTTTGTGTGCCAAATCCACTGTTGTTCCAATTCAGCCCAGTATGCCCCTGTTAAGCCCAGTGTATATATTATATATGTTTTTTAGTTTGTATTGAAATAAATGGTAATTGTGTTGATATGTTTTCATTTCAGATGTAAAGATGACAAAATCACAACAAAACCAGGGCAGGATATCTGAATAGCCATCATAAATAGTATAGAGACATATATATCTCGGGACGGCTGGTATAAATGGGCTAACAGGGCCAAGCCCTCCCTATATTTTACAATAAAGATGGGAAAATTGTTGTTAAAAAAACCTTAGAACAGATTATTTTAAATTTTGGTGGAACCAAAGAGCAGCAACACCAATAAAGTCACAAGAAAAACACAAACTACATCTAAATTTTTTACAGCCCAAACACAATTGCTTCAGCTTCCATTCCTGTTCGTGTTACGCGAGTGACAGGTGTCTTGGCACGCCCCCTTGATTTGCTGATCATTTGGGCTAAATTCAATCAGCCCACAGGCCGCTGACTTGACCAATGACAGCGCAGACAGTGCATACAGTGACGCGCTACTTGAGTGGGAGGGGAGAAAAGTGAGCGACAGTGGCAATGGGGGCAGCGGGAGTTAACATGAACGACGTTGATTATTTACTTTCTCGTCCAATTTCTTCAATGTCTTTGGAGGAAAAATCGGAAGTGAAGAGACTGGGGACACGTTGTCCAAACGATGTTCAAACAACACAAAAGGACAAACGACAAAATCGTAAGTTTTGTGTTACTTGGTTTCAACGAAAGGACTGTCTAACGGCAAGCGTAGCTAAGAATTCACTTTTCTGTTTCCCATGCTTGCTGCTTTCTGGGGGAGACACGGCTTGGACCCAACGAGGAATTGTGGATTTGAAAAAATGTATCCGACAAAAAGGAAACATGCATGCAGCATAAGTCACATTGGAAATAGCGTAAAGCTATCAATGCTGGGTGAAGTTAACATCGCCTGTCAACTGGATGAGGCCCATCGCATTTCTATACGGACACAACGAGCTGGTAAAGAAAAACAGGCATCCATTATCACGGACTGTGGACTGTATTACATTTTGTGGGGCACACGAGCTAGCTCTGCGGGGGTCCGACGAATCTCCGACTTCCCTCCAGCGGGGCGATCTGGACCTCGCCAACAGTTCTCTTTTTTTGGATAGCCAGTTAGCCGATCACCTGGCAAACACACAGGTTGCCAAGTACACGTCTAAGACGAGCCAAAATGAGTTGTTTGATTGTGTGTTGGCTGTTTATGGACAACAGTTGGCTGATGAAATATCGCAGGCACCATTTGTGGCCTTGCAAGCTGATGAGACAACCGACGTGGCATGTGTAAGCCAGTGCGTGATTGAGCTCAGGCAACAATCTGAGAACAATCTTCAGAGCACTTTTTCTGAAACATTGAAATGAACACAAATACCCATCACAACCCCCATGACATAGCAGAGTCAGAGACGTGTTTCAGTACACTCAAGAGGATCAAATCATTCCTCCGAATTACTAAGGGACATGTTGAGCGGGACTTGCCCGAAAATCACCGGACTTCAATGGCATGGAGATTAACCTGTTTTGCATCCCAGAAAGGTCGTCGGTGTGACCTTCTCTTCAAATAAGGTAGGCCCAAGCCTATAGACCTCTTAAAAGACCACCAGACACGTCTAACTTTCCTGTTTACATATTGCTTGTCTTTTGTAGACATGCTTGACCCAATGTGTTGCAAAACAGCTGTGATGAAAACAGTTGCAGTATTTATTGGCAGTCGTTTCAGTTGGGACACGTTTTGTTGTGCATCCTTTGGTGAGCCCTTTTCTGACATTGTAGGCTACATGATTCTGCATTCTGTTCTATCATGTAGCATATCACTCCATCATTCTTGCATATGTTGTTCTTGTTAAAAATGGCATGTGCCAATGTGTAGAGAAAAATAGTCAAATTGTGTGTGTGTGTGTGTGTGTGTGAGAGAGAGAAAGAGAAAGAGAGAGTTTTTGGCATCAGGCCTTTCTTATACTTCTATAGTGTTGTTGTGGAGCGCTTGCTATGACAAGGTATATAGTGTCGTTGCTCTAACTTGGTATCTCAGATGTTATGTTGCTGTTGCTGCAGTGTGAGCTATTGATGGGTATACTATATTTGTTAGCCCACCCACCCAATATCACCACCCGCCGTCACTGTATATATATCTGAACCGCTTATCCTGCTCTCAGGGTCGCAGGGATGCTGGAGCCTATTCCAGCAACCACTGGGTGGCAGGCGGGGAGACACCCTGGACAGGCCGCCAGGCGCATATATATATGTATATACAGGGGTGCACATAATTTTTTTGGTCTGGTTCTCAAAGGAGCACCTGAGGTTCTTGCTTGGTGCTCACCTTTTTTTAAATGCATTTTTCCATGACCCACCCACCTCACAAAATATGAGGGATACGTGGATAACATTACATGTACTTTAATTTCAATTGAAAATGAATAAAAGCAGTAGGTTACAACAAAATGTCTGTTCTTTAAAGTGCCATACATGTGACTTTCAAATGAAATGACTGCTCTTCAAGCACTGAAAACTAAATATACAAATTACTGCTTTTTCAAACACTGAAAACCAAATCAAACTCACAACAGATACTGCTATTTAAAGCACTGAAAGTTCTGTTATCCTACAGGACATCATCGTCATCTTCTTTTTTTTAAAATTTATTTCTGATTTTTCCCTTTTTTCTCCCAATTTAGTGGCCAATTGATCCCTATTTTAATTCAAACACCCACCCTCGTATTGCATGCGTTCGCCAACTGCATCACTCCGGCCGGCAGTCTCGAAGGAAAGCGCCTCCCCACTTTCGTGACAAGGCCAATCCAAGCCGAACCACTGTTTTTCCGACACACACAGAGACGCATTCACATGACGAACACAAGCCGACTCCGCCCCCCTCCCGAAGACAGCGTTGCCAATGATTGCTGC
This sequence comes from Lampris incognitus, assembly GCF_029633865.1. Lineage (NCBI taxonomy): Eukaryota > Metazoa > Chordata > Actinopteri > Lampriformes > Lampridae > Lampris > Lampris incognitus. The sequence continues at coordinate 100,502,579 of NC_079212.1, read as the reverse complement.
TTCCTCGAGTCCGGCCATAGTCGGATCTGACGAGACCGGGGCGCGAACCCCAGTCCCCAGTGGGCAACTACATCGACACCAAGCCGATCATCGTCATCTTCATCACTCCCCTCCAGACTGTCTTCCTCTATTTCAAAAACACCAGCTGTACTAGGCCTGCTCCTTTCTCGCTGCTTCAGCCTACGATTAGCTGTGTGCATCCACAAGTCTACTGCTGGCTTTGGGTCAAAGGTTTCTGTTGTGAACTTAGATAAGTGGGTGTGCATTAGAGATGAGAGGCGATAGTCTGACAGGCAGGATCTGTACTTGTTTTTTATTATATTCAGGTGTGAAAATCCTCTCTCACATGCAGCACTGCTCAAGGGCAGTGTAAGAGACAGCAGAAGGACTTTCTGAATGTTGGAGTAACTGCCTGGGTTGCTGGTGTTCACTGCATTGACTAGATCATGCACAGAGGAGGCTGCCAAATGTTTTCCAGCTTGCTTTAAACGCAACCACTCTCTTAAAGTTGAATCTTTGTCAACATGCATGCTGGCCTCATATTTCTCAAGGATGTTACTAAGTGTTGTGTTGCCAAAACCGTGGATGTCTTTCATTTCATTAGGCCAAGTTGTAGGATCAAAAATCAAAAAGTGATCGCATGACTTGAGGGATTCATATCTGCTTTCAAATTCATGAATTAAAGCTCTCAACACATCAATCTTATCCCTGTCAGCTTCAGCATGTGCCACAGTCTCCTCCCTGTACTTGCCCTCCCTGCCCATCAGTAGCGTCAACTGTCCAATAGCAACCATGAGCTCATCTTTGCATTCACCAATAGTCAGATTGTCTTTCTGGAACCTGAGGGAGGTGAACTGTACAATGTTCCCAACATCAAGCATGTTGGCTAGGAAACAACGAAAACGCTCTGTGCTGATATGTTTTAGGCTACTGTCATCACTTGTTGCCACTTGGATCTGAATGGCTGGTAACATTCTCCATATTTTAAACAGAGTCTCTTGTCTCCATGCAGACCATCTGATGTTGTGGAACTTACCTAGTTTGACAAAATCAATGGCTTTCTCCTCACATATCTTTTGTAGTTGTGCAATTCGTTTTGCACCCCCTTTCTTTAAGTAAAAACTTAGCAAAGTGATGATAGATTTATTAAATGACTCACAGTATGGGACCGTGCGATCAGCTGATTTAGCGCACTTCTCAAATGTGTGGGCGGTGCACAGAATATGCACAAGGGAATCCCCGATATCCACTATCTGACATAATTTGGGACGAACCCCGTTGTAAACTCCAACGTTGACAGCTGCTCCATCACTGCATACCGACACCAACTTTGCCTTCCACTCCGCTAAACCACAATTATTGAACAGTTGCACAAGTCCATCCACTATGTCGTTTGGTCCCCAGATTAATTAATCCAAGGAAGTCTGAGCTGTATTCTCCATTGCGGGACACAGAAACAATGTACACAATTTCCTGCTCCGTTTTTGTTATATCTTCAGATCCATCGAAAAGCACACCCCAAAATTCAGCTGCTTTCAGTTTTTCACTTAACTCTGAACTTATTGTCTGAGCGATGCTCGCCGTGATGCAGGATCCCCCTTCTCGTGAATGATAAGCAGTCCCAACATTAACTCCTAACCTCTTGAGAAGCGGAATATCCTCCTCATATGAACGCATAGGACGTGCATGTTTCGCTTTGTGAAAGGCCAACAAGAACATGTTTGCCAGTGCCTGATGTTGTTCTTCCGTCAGTCTGTCTTGCCACCTGTCGAGCGGGCCGCTGGGTCTCTGGTCCTGGCTGCGCCTGTTAGCAATAGCTTCCACTACTTTCTGGTGTTCTCTGCTGTTTGCATGCTTATCAAAAGCTGGATGGCTGAAGTTTTTCGTCCCCATATAAAAGTGGCAGTTTCTATCCGCTAATGTGGGATTTTCCAGACATAGTTTACACTACATCTCAGCGCGGGCGTCATCTGTTTGAAGCCAGCCAATGTCCTGCAGCCATTTCTCTGAAAACTTACGCTTTGACTTTGGTTCTGGTTCAGTATGGCGTTTCTTTGGTGGAGGTGGAGGAACACCAAAGAAATTACTCAATGTCGCTTAGTTCTTTGACATTTTGGAGAAATTAGTGGCTCATACTATAGCATTGGCTAAAAGCAGTGGCTCATACTCTGCACTGCAAAATGTTTGGTACGCAAATGCGCAGTAAAACACTTGAATCTGGTGCTCGTTGAATATTTTAAGTGCGCATGCGCACCACTTATGTGCACCTCTGTGTATATAGCATGAAACAGGCTTGTACTGTCTCATAGAAAATTTACTTGACTAACTGGATTATTTTGCTCCTTATTTGTTGAGCACTATCCCTACTGTTGAGTGTTTCTTTTAACAAAGCTTTAAATATGTATGTATGTATGTATGTGTGTGTGTGTGTATATATATATATATATATATATATATATATATATATATATATATATATATATACACAGTGCATCCGGAAAGTATTCACATCCCTTCACTTTCCCCACATTTTGTTATGTTACAGCCTTATTCCAAAATGGATTAAATTCATTTTTTTCCCCTCTCATCAATCTACACACAATACCCTATAATGACAAAATGAAAAAGGTTTTACAGAAATTTTTGCAAATTTATTAAAAATAAAAAACTGAAATATTACATGTACATAAGTATTCACACCCTTTGCTATGACACTCAAAATTGAGCTCAGGTTCATCCTGTTTCCACTGATCATCCTTGAGATGTTTCCACATCTTGATTGGAGTCCACCTGTAGTAAATTCAATTGATTGGACATGATTTGGAAAGGCACACACCTGTCTATATAAGGTCCCACTGTTGACTGTGCATGTCAGAGCAGAAACCAAGCCATGAAGTCAAAGGAATTGTCTGTGGACCTCCGAGACAGGATTGTATCGAGGCACAGATCTGGGGAAGGGTACAAAAAAAATTCTACAGCTTTGAAGGTCCCGAAGAGCACAGTGGTCTCCATCATTCGTAAATGGAAGAAGTTTGGATCCACCAGGACTCTTCCTAGAGCTGGCTGCCCAGCCAAACTGAGCAATCGGGGGAGAAGGGCCTTGGTCAGGGAGGTGACCAAGAACCCGATGGTCACTCTGACAGAGCTCCAGCGTTCCTCTGTGGAGATGGGAGAACCTTCCAGAAGGACAACCATCTCTGCAGCACTCCACCAATAAGGGCTTTATGGTAGAGTGGCCAGACGGAAGCCTCTGCTCAGTAAAAGGCACATGACAGCCCGCTTGGAGTTTGCCAGAAAGCACCTAAAGGACTCTCAGACCATGAGAAACAAGATTCTCTGGTCTGATGAAACCAAGATTGAACTCTTTGGCCTGAATGCCAAACGTCACGTCTAGAGGAAACCAGGCACTTCTCATCACCTTGCTAATACCATCCCTACAGTGACGCATGGTGGTGGCAGCATCATGCTGTGGGGATGTTCTTCAGCGGCAGGAACTGGGAGACTGGTCAGGATCGAGGGAAAGATGAATGGAGCAAAGTACAGAGAGATCCTTGATGAAAACCTGCTCCAGAGCGCTCGGGACCTCAGACTGGGGCGAAGGTTTACCTTTCAACACGACAACGACACCCTAAGCGCACAGCCAAGACAACAAAGGAGTGGCTTTGGGACAAGTCTGTGAAGGTCCTTGAGTGGCCCAGGCAGAGCCCAGACTTGAACCCCTTTGAACATCTCTGGAATTACCTGAAAATAGCTGTGCAGCGACGCTCCCCATCTAACCTTACACAGCTCGAGAGGATCTGCAGAGAAGAATGGGAGAAATACCCCAAATATAGGTGTGCCAAGCTTGTAGCTTCATACCCAAGAAGACTTGAGGCTGTAATCGCTGCCAAGAGTGCCTCAACCAGGTACTGAGTAAAGGGTGTGAATACTTATGTACATGCAATATTTCAGTTTTTTTATTTTTAATAAATTTGCAAAAATTTCTACAAAACCTTTTTCGCTTTGTCATCATGGGGTATTGTATGTAGATTGATGAGAAAAAAAAGGAATTTAATCCATTTTGGAATAAGGCTGTAACATAACAAAATGTGGGGAAAGTGAAGGGTTGTGAATACTTTCCGGATGCACTGTATATACTACTACTACTGCTACTACTTTTGGCTGCTCCCGTTACGGGTCGCCACAGTGGATCATCCGTTTCCATTTCTTCCTGTCTTCTGTGTCTTCCTCTGTCACACCAGCCACCTGCATGTCCTCCCTCACATCCATAAACCTCCTCTTTGGCCTTCCTCTTTTTCTCTTCCCTGGCAGCTCCATATTCAGCATCCTTCTCCCAATATACCCAGCATCTCTCCTCCACACATGTCCAAGCCATTTCAATCTTGCCTGTCTTGCTTTGTCTCCAAACTGTCCAACTTGAGCCATCCCTCGAATATTATCGTTCCTAATCCTATCCTTCTTCATCACTCCCAGTGAAAATCTTAGCATCTTCAACTCTGCCACCTCCAGCTCCGCCTCCTGTCTTTTCGTCGGTGCCACTGTCTCCAAACCATATAACATAGCTGGTCTCTCAACCTTCTTGTAAACCTTCCCTTTAACTCTTGCTGGTACCCTTCTGTTGCAAATCACTCCTTACACTCTTCTCTACCCACTTCACCCTGCCTGCATTCTCTTCTTCACCTCTCTACTGCACTCCCCGTTACTTTGGACAGTTGACTCCAAGTATTTAAACTCATATGCCTTCATCAACTCCACTCCTTGCATCCTGACCATTCCACTGTCCTCCCTCTCATTTACGCATAGGTATTCTGTCTTGCTCCTACTGACTTTCATTCCTCTTCTCTCCAGTGCACACCCCCACCTCTCCAGGCTCTCCTCAACCTGCACCCTACTCTTACTACAGATCACAATGTCATCCGTGGACATCATCGTCCATGGAGACTCCTGCCTGATCTTGTCAGTCAACCTGTCCATCACCATTGCAAACAAGAAAAGGCTCAGAGCCGATCCTTGATGTAATCCCACCTCCACCTTGAACCCATCTGTCATTCCAACCACACACCTCACCTTTGTCACACTTCTCTCATACATATCCTGCACCACTCCTACATACTTCTCTGCAACTCCCGACTTCCTCATACAATACCACACCTCCTCTGTCGGCACCCTGTCATATGCTTTCTCTAAATCCACAAAGACACAATGTAACTCCTTTTGGCCTTCTCTATACTTCTCAATCAACATTCTCAAAGCAAACGTCGCATCTGTGGTGCTCTTTCGTGGCATGAAACCATACTGTTGCTCGCTAATCATCACCTCTCCTCTTAACCTAGCTTCTATTACTCTTTCCCAAATCTTCATGCTGTGGCTGATCAACTTTATACCTCTGTAGTTGCTAAAGTTCTGCACATCGCCCTTGTTCTTGAAAATCGGTACCAGTATGCTTCTTCTCCACTCCTCAGGCATCCTCTCACTTTTCAAGATTGTGTTAAACAATCTAGTTAAAAACCCCACTGCCATCTCTCCTAAATATTTCCATGCCTCCACACGTATGTCATCAGGACCAATTGCCTTTCCACTCTTCATCCTCTTCATAGCTACCCTCACTTCCTCCTTGCTTCCTTCTTGGTCTCCAAAGTCATCCTACAGACTACCATCCGATGCTGCCTAGCTACGTTCTCCCCTGTCACCACCTTGCAGTCTCCAATCCCTTTTAGATTGCGCCGTCTACATAAGATATAGTCACCTTGTGTTCCTCCCTCTTCTTGAAATACGTATTCACCACAGCCATTTCCATCTTTTTCGTAAAATCGACCACCATCTGTCCTTCAACATTTCTCTCCTTGACTCCATACCTTCCCATCACCTCCTCATCACCTCTGTTCCCTTCACCAACATGTCCATTGAATTCTGCTCCAAGCACCACTCTCCTCCTTGGGTACCCTCTCCACCACGTCGTCCAACTTATTCCAGAATTCTTCCTTCTCGTCCATCTCACACCCAACTTGCGGGGCATATGCGCTGATAACATTCAGCAATACACCCTCAATTTCCAGCTTCATACTCATCACTCTCTTCACCTCCAGCATGCTCTTGACGTTCTCTTCCTTCAGAATTACCCCTACCCCATTTCTCCCCCCATTCGCACCATGGTAGAAGAGTTTGAACCCACCACCGATACTCCTGGCCTTACTCCCCTTTCAACTGGTCTCTTGCACACACAATATGCCTACCTTTCTTCTTTTCATCATATCAGCCAGCTCTCTCCTTTTACCAGTCATAGTGCCCACATTCAAAGTTCCGACTCTCACCTCCACATGCCTACCCTTCCTCCTCTCTAGCTGCCTCTGGACATGCCTTCCCCCTCTCCTTCTCCTTCGCCCAACAGTAGCATAGTTTCCACCGACACCCTGCTGGTTAACAGTACCGGTGGCGGTCGTTGGTAACCCGGGCCTCGACCGATCCGTTATGGAAATCTTATTTATGATCCGCATATTTGATTTGGCAAAGATTTTACGCCGGATGCCTTCCCTGACGCAACCCTCCCCATTTGTCCAGGCTTGGGACCAGCACTAAGAATACACTGGCTTGTGCATCCTCAGTGGCTGGGATATATATATATATATATATATATATATATATATATATAAAACTTCATTAAATGAAACACTCAATGGTAAGGAAAATGCTCAACAAATAAGGAGCAAAATAATCCAGTGATTCAAGATTCAAGTAAATTCTTTAATGGACAGTACAAGCACATTTTTCTATCAGCGTCTCTCTCTACTGTCTGTCTGTCTCTGTCTCTGCACATAGGCTTGTATGGCTTTGGTCAGAGGGTGCAAAAAAGGGAAGAGTATATTCGTCCAGATTGGCTGAGTACATACATTTAAATTTCAGTATGCTGAAGAGTGCTCTGTTGGAGGGCTCCCGCGGTTATCATAGAACTAGGGTTACAATACATAACCTTTCTATCTCACTGTATTTTTCATTTTCTCTGTCTGTGTCCAGTTTTGTTCATGCTCCTCTTGCAATCTGCATGAATGTTCTTAACTTGTTTTTCTCAACAGTCCAAGCTTGTCGTGTTTGTTTCAACATGTCTGTCTTTCTGTGTGTCACCCTGTTCCCATGATGCTAACAAGCAAGTTAGTCACTTTTTTTGCTATTGAGCAGTCACTTTATCTTACCACATGTTCTTCATAAGTCAGCCATTGGTATGTGGGTCTATCCATTGAAACTGACTCAACAGTCCCTGGTTGCTGTCATTTCAATGGTATGCAACTTTTCTCCCTGTCCACTGTCAACACACTGGCCTTGTTCATGTTACCTATTTAGGGGACACTGTCTAAGGCCTTTTAGCCTTGGTCATAATAATAATAATAATTAATAATAATGTTAAATTTATATAGGGCCTTTCTAGAGCTCAAGGACACTTTACAGCAACAGTACACAACCAACAATACAAGCAGCAATGGTACACTACATGAGGGGGACAACAGAAACACCAACAAACATAAGAGAGAGAAAGGACTCCTTAAACAAGATGGCACAGCACAGCCTATGTCCAACTCCACCAGATGGAGGAAGCAGCACAGACGACGGGTGATGCGTAGTCGAGAAACACCGGCTCGAGAATGGACAACATACAACTACGAGTGTGGTGCAGAAGCCGCAGGTCAAGGAGTCGAGATGAATGCAGGAGTCCAGACCCAGGAAGTCGAGTTGACGAACACATGACAAATTGACAAACAAAGCCAGTGGGTCCACACACAATACGAGCAAGAGAAACAGTAAAAAAAAAAAAACAAATATTTAGGGAGAGAAAATGTGAACGGACAGACAACGAACAGATGCCAGTAAGTAGCGGCAGCCGTATTGTGCCTAGCATACCCTGACCAGAAATGACAAGGACATCTACCCAGATAAAGGTGTGTATTTCTCACAACCCTGAAATGGATTGAGCTGGAATAGACAACGATATATAGGATAGCTAGATGGAAATCTTTGAAGAGGTTAGCTATGAGATTTTTATTAATTTCATAAAATAAGGAATTATTTTTGCAGCTTGAGCTGTGTCTCTAGCTTGGCTGGAAGGCAGAACCGTTCACTGACCACAAAATTTAAAAAAAAATTGTGAAAATCATCATTGAGTTATGGTTCTTTTGATTTTACATGTCCCCTCTGGTCTGCTAGCCTCAGCAACAAGGAAAAAACACCCTTAGCTTTACCCTGACCTTTTCTCTGAGCTTCACTGTTCCCTGCCAGCCATCGTCCCCATTCATCCCACCAGCCATTTCCTCACTGTCCACTTCTGTCAGCATGTTGTAAAGCCGCACCCAGTAAGTTCGGAGAACTGGTCCTCCTCTCTTATCCTCCTTCTGCCCTTCTGTCATCTTGTTTCCTCTCTCCATCCCTCACCTTCCCTCTTTGCTTTTCGCTTCTCGTTTTCTTCCCTCTCCCTCTTTCTCTTGATTTCTTTCCTTTCATACCTCCCTCCCTATTCATTCACCTCCCTCCTTCTCTTCATCCCTCCTTATTTCTCCTTCATTCCTTCTTATTCCTGTCATTAATAAATATACAGTCTTATCTCCACCACTTCCCTCCCTTCTTGTCTGAAACTGCTTCGCCTGTCTTGCAGCTGCTGACTAATAAAAGGGACATTTTTAAGATAGTCACCCAATGACGAAGAGCATCCCAAGAGGTCATGGTAAAGCCAAGACAATTTCGTAACAAGAATTTACACGACAGGCTTTCTCATTAACTCCCTTGTCAAATCAGTATTTGTGATAGGGGCAACAAAATGTTACAACCCTTTGATAAGGTGACCTGATGGTCCCCTAAATGGTTTTCTGCAACATATTGCTTGCAATTCACCTACACACACACACACACACACACGTTACCCTATACTTGTGGGGACCCCCTCATGGACTGCATTCATTCCCTAGCCCTTAACCTTAACCATCATAACTACATGCCTTACATTAACCTTTACCCCAACTTTAACCTAATCCTAATTCTAACCTTAACCCTGAACCCAAGTCCCAGCCCTAAAATAGACCCTCTTCCTCATGGGGACCCATAAAATGTCTTCACAAGGTGGGTGGTTTCAGGTTTTTCTATCCTGATGGGGACATTTGGTCCCCATAGAAAAATCTGCTACACACACACACACACACACACACACAGTCAAGTCTATTCTGTTAACTGTTAACTCATTAATTGTCTTTACCACCCCTACAAGTGTACATGCACACAAACCATGTACACTTACACACAGTCACACTTTTCTGTAAGGCTTTTGTTAGCTGTTGCCACTCCTTACCTAAATATTTTCATTTGCTTTTGTCCCTGCATGGCAAGATCTGCCACAAGAATGGTTTGAGATGGAGGCGGACACCGGTTAACACAGGCTTTATTTAACAATGTCTCTCTCTGGTGCCGGAGCCGTCTCCTTGCCCTCTCTTTTCACCGCGAGTGGCTCCCCTTTTCTCTGTCTCTCTGCTTTCAGCTCTGTGTTTCCACCTATTTCCCTGTGTGTGTCAGTCAGTCGGGCCCAGCTTCACTGCAGAATAAATAGTCCTTTTCCACCAACGCAGTGCCGGCACCTAATCTAGAACCAGTTTCACACATTTCCACCGAAAAGACACTGGCACCGGCACGGCTCCCCAAAATTGCTGGCCTAAAAGTTGGAACCACTGACCTCAGTGGCTATGGGAGGGGCTACTGTGGAGAAATTGGCTGCCATTTTTGATAAAACATGAGCGAAAGCAGCAGCAGATTCTTGAAAGCAGTGAAATTAAAGTAAATTTATAACAAGAAAGCAAAGCAGATGCGTTCCGTCCACCATGATTTTTTTTTTTTGTTCCCCATGGAAATTACCCCAACTTCTGCTATGTAACGTTAGGTTCTCAAACCTGTCGAAATGCAGGCAGGTTCTCATAAGGCACCAAGGCAGAACTGGCACCGGCACCGTCCTGGTGTAAGCCGACCCTAAACCACACCCCACTACCACACCCAGTTTCTCTTTTTCTCTCCTCTCCCAAATATTTGCTTCTCTCACACGTTTCTCTTTATTTTCTTTATTCACTCTTTCTCTTGCTCTTATTTTCCATTCTTTTGTACAGCCTGCAGCTCTTAGCCTATATCTATCGATAGATAGAGGCAGGGCAGTGACATCACCGAGCCATGAAAGCCCCTATGAATAGGACAGTGGGACACAGAGGGCTCAGTGTCCGACTAGGACACGCTGTTGTGGTTAAATCCATTGACCATTCTGGCTGCTGTCCACAACAGCTACTCAGGACTGATGAACTAAGACAAGATAAGATGTACTTTATTAATCCCTGTGGGGAAATTCATCCTCCGCATTTGCAAATGACTAGTGGCCTAACCAGCAAACTGATAACCCCGAAGACTGAAAAAAAGGACAGCTTAACCTTTTTCCAGGCTACAGACTTGGTGATGGTGCTGATGATAGACACAAACAGGCTAACAGATAGACAGACTTTAGATAACATAGGTTGACAAATGGATAAATAAGTTGCGTTTTTTAATCCAACTGTTATGCAATTTTTCGCCCACACAGCGAGTAGCAGTAATCGGCAGAAGGTCAACACATAGTGAGATTCAAATACATTTGCTCAAAATATTTCACATGTTCCTATTGAGATGTTTTCTAAATGTAATCTCAATAAGTTACTCTTTTTGAGTATCATCACCAAGTACTTTTTCTGCCTAACCCCGTTTGTTGCTAGATCTCAATAGTGTTAAGCAACAAAGTAAAAACACTCTGTTATTGTACTTGAGTATTTTGGAGCATATCTGTACTTCATTTGAGTGTTTGAATTTTTGTCAAATTTTACTATTACTGAACCTTTTTTAAGTAAAATGTATACTTTCACGCTGACACAACTTTCCTTACATGTTTGTTACTCGCTATAACATGTGTTGTGTTGTGGTGTGTTTGTGTGTCTTTGTGTGTTTACAGAATTGGTAGTGTTGGTGGAAAGACATCAAGCGATTAATTCAATCAATGAACTAATTTAGCAAACAAGCAGCAGTTTAATTAGGCAGTTGTTTGGGTGAATAAAGGATTACTCCTGGTGTTTTAGCTAATTTAGTTGAATTAACACATGTATAATTTATTGAAATGGGCTCACACAAATCCTTTCTCACAAAGTGATGGTGGTTGAGTTCCACCAGGATCATGCTGTGATGGGAAAGTGACGTGTGGTGTGTAATGCTGAACAAAGTGCTTTACGACAAAAGAGTAAAAAACAAGAAACAAAATAAGAAGCATAAAAATAAATATGCAAATACTGACACTATAAATGAAAAGAAGAAAACGTGAACTCTAATGACACGAAGCCAATACCAGTTAGCATAAAAACTACTGAAAAAAGAACAATATGAAATGGCTTTTTTCGAATAAATGTCTCAAGACATGCTTTGATAATATGATTAATAATCCTAAGATAATAATATTTAAGAAGTGATTTGGGTGTCTAGAAAAGCGCTATATAAATGTAATGCTTATTATTATTATTATTAAAAAATGAAACGGATGTTATTAGTTAGTGCTCCTCATGCAGAGCCTTTATTCGATTATACAACCACGTGCTCCTCCAGATCTAGTCAAGTCAAGGTGAGTCAAGTTTATTTATATAGCACATTTAAAACAACCACAGTTGAACCAAAGTGCTGCACAAGCTTAAAATACTATATGAAGTGGGGGCTCTTTGCGCCTTGCTCAAGGGTAACAAACTCCCATATAATTGTCAAGGGGAGGGTGAGCATTACAACTGATAATGGAATTATCTAGATATTATCTAGGTAATTGTGGAGCAGTTATTTTGTGAGAGCTAATGCCTTCTTTATGGTCGACTCCTCATTCGATGGCGATCATCCAGCATGCCATTGAATGCAACCCGGTCACCGAGCAAACTTCTGACAGCACTCAGAACCGTCCTCTGTCATCTGCAAAATGCTGTAATCCAGGCTGTCATCTCCAGGGTTTTCACTGTTAGGATGGAAATGCGGGGGCTCAAACACTCTACTCTGGAGGTGCCCTGTTTCCATGCCAACCATCTTTTCACTGATATCCCTTATCTGCTCCTATCACTCCTCTCCTCACGATCTCATTTCTGATCAGACGGCGGTGTCATGTCAGCCATAAACTCCCGGGGAGCTTTGTTGTCCCAGTGTGTGCCAGTGTGCACAGTTGCATGCCACGTTCATGTGACACATAGACAGCCACAGCCATGTCCTCAGTGCAAATCCATGGAAATGATGTGACCATGACAGATTTTTATTCAGACAGCCTGCACCACACAGGCATGAATCATTTCACATTTCCGATTGCCTTTCTCTAATGTGGCGCGTAGGCGTTGATCTCGATCTACCGCTTCACGTTTACAACATAGCCTACCAACGAATACTGGTAACTACGTGTCAGTCTGCATCACGCAGCAAAGAACATTGGTCCAGCAAACACTAGGGGGCTTGACAATAGAAACAATTTAACATCTTAGAATAACCAATTGAATTCCCCATGATAGACCGTTGTAGTAGTATTATAAAGTGCTTCTTTGAACTGAATGAGGACTGTTGATTTGCACTGCAATTGGCTAGCAGGAGCTACAAGCCCAGCGTAGAATACAGGATGGCTCAATGTGAAAAAGAAATCTGTCGCTCATCAACATTAGCGGCGAGTAGAAAACGGGTAGACTTCAAAAATTCTGAACTACTTGTACCCCTTCAACACTGGCAGGACTAAGGGTTCAATTCCCTGTGTAACTCAGTGGGCAGACTACCCACGAGGGTGTATCAAGTTGTATCTACTCATTGCAAAGTAAAGTCTCTTCGGGGGGGACATCCGCCAGCATGTAGTATGTGATCGATGTTCTTTTTAGAGGTAAGTTTCCAGGAAGACTGGCAGTAAGATCATCAGACAGCATTACCAGTCAGCCTCCTATCAATACAAGACTGAACACGACACCACTCTGCTTCACTCGCTTCTTCACAACAGGAAGAGTCACACGTTAATCTGTGTGTGTGTGTGTGTGTGCTTGCATGACTTGTCTCCCTCTCAGTCAATTAGTGTGTGTATATATTTGGGGCTGAATTTAGGGCAGTCTGTGTGTGTCTATGTGTGTGTCTGTTGGTAAGCCATTCAGTGTCTGTTCTGTCGGTCACTTAATTTGTTTGTTAGAGTGTATGCATGTGTCTCCTGCCAAGCCAGACTCTGTGTGTGTGTGTGTGTGTGTGTGTGTGTGTGTGTGTGTGTGTGTGTGTGTGTGTGTGTGTGTGTGTGTGTGTGTGTGTGTGTGTGTGTGTGTGTGTTGTGTCTCACGGCCACGCAGAGAGTTTATATGTATCTTTCGGTTGGTCACGCAGTCAGCGTGTGTGCATTTGTGTTTGTTTACTGCCAGTCAGTCTATGTGTGTAACTGTGTGTGTGTGTGTGTGTGTGTGCATGTCTGTTCTTGTCATGTTTTTGTAATGTCTTGCAACATAATATGATTGGTAATGTGGTAATGCACATTCACTGCCATATAAAAATTTCCCCTTCGTCTTCCTGTCACTTTATTTCATCCTACCTCTGTTGTCATCAGTTGTTTCAATTTCTCTCTCTCTCTCTCCCTCTCTGACTTTCTTTTTCAATGTAAATGAGTGACAGTGTGATCTTCCTGCTTTTCAACCAGAGCTACATGTGCTTGTCTATTAATGTACCTCCTTCCTGTTTCTGTCCATCATTCTTGCACTTTTATCTATCTGTCTATCCGTCTATCTGTCTGTCTGTCTGTCTCTGTCTTTTATTTGTTTTGTGGGTGCATATTTGCAATGCATCTCTTACGTCTTTGTCTCCAGCCTTTCTCTCTCTAACTTTCTCTATCTCTCCTTTCTCTTTGATGTTCAGCTTGAGCAAAAAATTCCTTTTCTCTCTCTACAGTCTCTCTTTCTGGCATTATTCTATCACTCTCTATCTCTCTTTGCTTCGCCAACACAAATAGTACTGAGCTCTGCTATTCCCTTGTTCAACTCTCTCTCTCTCTCTCGCTCTAATAATAATAATAACAAAAATGTTATTTACGAGTAATAATAATAATGTTATTTCTGTCTTTCTATGAGTCTTTGTTTCAAAGCTGCTGTAAATTTGTGACATATTAAAGTTTTTTTTTTTAAAGTAAAAAAGCTCTGTCTCTCTCTCTCTCTCCTCCCCTCAATTCTGTTATGGGGTTCTTTCTTAGCTCCTCTCACTCTGCCTCTTTCTTTCTCCACTTTTTTCTTTTGCTCTTTCTCTCTCTCGCTCTATGTTAGAGATAACATTTACTGTGTGGTCAGCTTGATTTATTCACCCCCTCCACATATTTGACATTACAGCTCGCTCAATCTGTTTACTTTCAGCTTTTAAAGTCCAAAACACTCTTCTCCTCATCTCCTCTGTGTGGACACTGTGCTGCAGCCAAACTAAACACTCAGGGTGACCCTCACCATCCAGACCTTGAACTTTTATAACCTCCATGCTCAGAAGCTTAGTTTTCAGTTTTATCTCTCAGAACCATAAGGGTATTTGATTATAGTTAGCTTATTATCACTTCGATAATTTATTTTCACCAAACGTTACTCACAGGATAATGATTCTAAGATATGATTGAATGAACCCAACCGGAAAGATGAGCCGTTGCAGCAACAAATAATAGGATATAATTAAAAACTCCTAAAATAGAACTTTGAAACCTGCTGAAAGTGAATCACAAATAAAATACATATATCAGCACACATTGGCGATTTTAGTCTCTTTTTAGGGGTGCTCAAGCATACCTAAATTTCATCTCAACACCCCTAAAAGAATAATAATAATAATAATAATAATAATTATTATTATTATTACTATCATGGAAACATCCCGTAATTGGAAACTAAGATGTGTTGCGTATTTAACTGATACAGCACATACTTTTTACCATATTTTTTGAGACTCAATTAAGTGCAAATCTATGGGAGAGAAATAGTACAGGTTAGACTATTAAGACAGGTCAATTTGTAAACCCTTATCCCTCAGCCTGTCTGTCATATTATGTTCCACTACCAAACAGAGGATGTCCTTCTCATGCTGCCATTCAGTGTTGCTACGATATGCCTGACAGCGGCGTGAGATTTAAAAAATGACAGCCTGCAAGCGCAGTCTGTTGGCAAAAAAAAAAAAGATACAAAAATACAGAAGAAAATGGGAAAATGATTACCAATGGCTGGAATGCGTACATGGCCAACTGCACCGTCTGCTACAAGGTTTTCTCCATTGGTCAGGGAGGAATTTGTAACATCAAACAACATTCATCGGGAGAAAATCATAGGATGAGTGAGAGGCTGTGGAGGACACAACATATGGGCATTTTTGTGTTATACCTTTAGATAAGTCTATTACTGAAGGGCAATGCAGGTGTAAGAGCAAGACCCGTTGTTTTGGACAAAATGAGCATTACACAATAATCAAATATTTGTTACAGGTCCGCAGTAGTCAGAACTCCTCAGTCTAAGGTCATATAGTCCCCCCCCCCCACACACACACACAGGCATTCCTCATTCCCGTTTCAGGAAGTTGGCTACCCTACCTCAACCCTACCTCTAGATTTTGTGAACTTGTCTGAGGGCTTAAATGCTTGTAAAGTGAAAACGATCACCATTCTACACTTCCTACCCATCCCGCCCCTAGTTTCAGACTTAGTTCGCGAGATGTAGGTAGAGAATTTAGGATTTCATGGTGCAGAGAGTCGAGTCAATATTATTTGTATAGCCCAATATCACAAATTACAAATTTGCCTCATGGGGCTTTACAGCAACACAACATCCTGTCCTTAGACCCTCGCATTGGACAAGGAACAACTCCTTAAAAATAAAAAAATAAACCTTTAACAGGGAGAAAAATAGGACGAAACCTCAGGGAGACCAACAGAGGAGGGGTCTCTCTTCCAAGATGGACAGCATGCAATGGATGTTGTGTTTACACAATTTACAGAATACAACATTGAAAGAGGATAACAGAATTACTATGGAATTATAAAATATATGAACAATATGATGATGAGGATGCCAAGCAGTTTCCAGACACCACCGGAACAGCCCAGAACTCGAGTCACGCAATCAGCATCACCGTGTTAAAAAACAAGAAAAAAAATAGTCACACACCTTAGTGAGAGAAGGATATAACATTAAAACAGGATAACAGAATTACATGGATTTATAAGATATCTAAAAAGAAAATGTGATGAGGAGGATGCCAAGCAGTGTCCAGGTGACAACGACCATCACCATGGAGACCTGGGAGGAGGACAGACTGCATGTGCACACAAGGGAAACTCGCATCACACCATTCACACACAGAAAAAGAGAAAGGAGAAGACATCATTCAGAGAGAGAGAGAAGACACGGGAGAGAAGAAAACAGTTTGCAATAGTCAATAATCTATATGCTATAATCTCCTTGGCAGAACAGTGCTTGGTAAATTCATTGAGACAGAAACCAACCTGCCATATAGTACAGGTTGTGTCTAGCAGGGCCAATGACCAGCATCTCGGTTTTATCCGAATTTAAAAGCAGAAAGATTAGGGATATCCAGTTTTTCACAGCAGCTAAGCAGGCCTCCAAATTAGTAATCTGAGTATGATCATCAGCCCTTATAGGCACATACAGCTGAGTATCATAAAAGCATAGCAATGGAAATTTATTCCATGACTGCATATAATTTGGCCAAGAGGTGAAATATAAAGAGAGAAAGGTAGAGGGCCAAGAATTGAGCCCTGAGGTACACCATATTTAACGTAAGAGAATTTTGATGTGATATTATTATAGCAGTCACAATGTATTCTTCAAGATAAATAGTACTTGAGCCAAGAGTGAGCTAAGGCAGAGACACCAAAATTAAAATTTAATCTGTTAAACAAGTAAGATGGGGTAAGCCCATTTAGGATTTTATAAGTCAGCAGAAGCACCTTGAAGTCTGATCAAACATGGATAGGAAGCCAATGAAGGGAGGCAATAATTGGTGCAATATGGTCAAATTTTCTAGTTTTAGTTAGGATTCTAGCTGCAGCATTCTGAACTATCTGAAGACTTTTAGTACTAGCATGTGGAGAAAAACAAGTAAGTTGAAGCATTAGCAAATACATTTTCTGAATGTTCTGAAAGAGAACATTGGGTCAAATCAATATTACTGTGCAGCTGATTCGATATGTTTGGTAATGTATCAACACAATTTTAGCAAGCTGTCTCTCAATTATGATACTTCTTTCATTGCTTGATGATATGGACTGTACCCATGTGGAGACTGAAACAATGTCTTGTACATTTTTCCTCATATCTGCTTTGCTATAATTTGATCTTTTATTTGCTTTGGAAAGTTTTGAAGCCTCATTCATCAATTGTTCATACATACAAATTTGTTCTTACACACCCATGGGCTTTTTTTAGCTCTCAAGATTGACAGCAGAAACAAAGCCTGATGGTTATTTGTAACCGCTTCCTCCTAACATCTATTGTCTACCTCTTGCAACGCGCATCACCCAGGCTTGCAAAGATGTCAGTGTTTAGCCAATTGGTGTCTAAATTCAGGAGTTACCTAGGTTCTACACTGGTCTCTGAGACAAACCTCAGGGCTAAAAAAAAATCCATGGGTGTGTAAGAACAATTTTGTATGTACAAACGATTGATGAATGAGGCCCCTGGACATTATGATTGAGTATTTGCCCCAGGTTTCATTAACTGGCTGTGGGTCCTCTCTAAAACAAGTGTGTTATATTGAAATGAGCGATTGTTCATTCTGAACCATTATTATACACTACAATAGACCACCCAACTAATTAGGTTGCTTCTAAAGGTAACATTGTATACCTAATTGAATTGAAGTTTGCCAATGTGGAAGAGGTTGATACGGCATATTCCATTTAAAAAAAATATATTTTGTGTTGTAAAACTCATGCTAAGGATTATTCATTAAAAGTATCGTTGTAAATTAAAATAGCATATATAGAAAAAATATTTATGTATTAATTGTTAGACAATGAAATGAGTGATATAGCAGGGGGGTTGAACACTTTTGCAAGGTACATTTGCAAGGTACGCATGTCAAATTCTCATTAGGGGCAGAGCCCCCCTAAAGAGCTGATCCTAGAATCGTCCCTGTCAGCACATTTTAAAGGTGTTGTCAGTATAACTGACTTTATCAGAGCAAAAAAAAAAAGAAAAGAAAAAAAGATCATCATATATTGAGGGGGTTGGAAAGAGTTATTGATCTGTACCAACTGCAAAATGATAGCTTTGCCAAGTGCTGAGATTTCCGGCTTTCAAAATCTGCATTCTGTCTCCAAATCTTAATTTTTGTAAATACCAGTTGAGGGCTCCCTGGACCTTTGAAATCCAGTGTTCTTCCACAAAACTATGGGTCCTCGCATATCCATCTCAATGCATGTGTCACATTTCCAATATGAAGGAGCCAGCTTTGCAACACAATCCAAAAATTTGCATCATCCCATAAAAAAAACTCTTACATGATGAATGCCACTTCAAAAGTAGAGCAAATATATGAATTGCTTTTGAATTCTATATATATAGCAAATATATGAATTGCTACTGTAGGACAGGTCAGCAGCATTGTCATTAGTTTTGAGATTTAACAGTGTGGTGTATAACATGATTAGTTGTAAATATTGTATAGTGTTTTACAGTGTGATTGCCTCCTCCTTTGATATTTTTGCGGGATTTCTGCCTTAAGTAGCTTACAAAATTGTGAGATTTTATTAGCATTTGTTGTGTCACTTCTGGGCAACTGTCAATCATGGTAACATCTGCTGATGATGTTGCAGTTCCTACTGGTCACTATGGTTGCTCATAGCGGTCACTAGCAGAAAAAAACCCCTGATTTCACCAGTAAAAATAGACGTGCTGAAACAGAACTTCTGCTGGCCTGAAAGAGAGCAACTGGCACTCAGTGGTACTAATAGTTAATCTACATTGCACATAATGCCCTTCAAGAGCTGAGTGCTGACACAGCATGTCACTGTGGGCTGCCACCACTTCTCCATACCAGTTAATAGACAGGTGAAAGCACTGGAGTTTCATTATGAAAGCTTCACCTATTGGATCAACATCCCCTGCCTGTCTTGTTTATGGCCCACAAAGAACCAGTGGCACTTGATCCCCCTTGTGAGGTCAGCGGGGGTTTTGAGACCTCTCCCATGCCTGCCAACTCACAGCCACAAATAAAAAATGTCTCCGGCAGCCAGATTTAATTAAGAAATAAAAGCCTCCAATAAAGTGTTTCCCTCATAGCTGTGGGGTGCTTGTGGCATGGAGCAAACACACATGGAGGCGGGAATGAGCGGTTAGAGATAGACTAGCTAAAAAAGTAAAGGGAGATGAGAAGAGGGGAAGGGGCGTATATGAAGCAGAGAGCAAGAAGGGGGAATGAACTAAAGCGGAAAGAGAGAGGTGAAATGAGAAAAGTGTGAGATGTAGGAATAACCAAAGCGAAAAAGAAGAGTTAGAGAGTAAAAAGAGAGTAAGTTGAGGGTGGCCGAAAAAGAGGAGCTGGCAGTGGTGGAGGTGATGGAAGTGACTGGTGGGCAGTGAGTAGAGCCTGAGAACAGAGGGAATAAAAAGGGGAGGAAGGAAAAAGAGGAGAGTTTGAGGTAAAACACTGCAGAAGTAGGAGTAGAGGGGAGAGGAGAGGAGAGAGGGAAATGACAAAAAGGAGGAGGTGTTGACATAAAGGAGGAGAGGGTGGAGGAAAAGGAGGAGAGCGATCAACCGTAATGCCCCAGTGGTCAGCAGGTGGACCACAGCCACGATCTCCCTGGAATGTGTTTGTTTGAGAGAGAGAGAGAGAGAGAGAGAGAGAGAGAGAGAGAGAGAGAGAGAGAGAGAGAGAGAGAGAGAGAGAGAGAGAGAGAGAGAGAGAGAGAGAGAGAGAGAGAGAGAGAGAGAGAGAGAGAGAGAGAGATCAGCCTGTGGCGGCTAAGATATAGAGAGACACAGAGACAGAATGGAGAGATGATTATATGTTTAGCCCTTAAATGTGAGGCAAGAGTTGCATGCATTAATGAGAGAGCAAATTAATTTTTGTTTGAGGTTATTTTGTGTGTGTGTGAGAGAGAGAGAGAGAGAGGGAAAGCGAGAGAAGAAAGAGAATGTGCTTAAGAATGTGTTTATCCCTCTAATCAAGCGTAAAGAGATTCAACGTCCATTTCTAAGGAGAAAAAAATAAGTGACTTAGAACATTTAATGAGCAAAAAGCTGAGCACGAGCTCAGCCAACCAGCTAATGCTTCATTAAGGAGACGCTGATTGGCCTGACGGCTAAATCTACCAACAGCCGCACAACAATAACTGGGCCCTTTGTTAAGTAGTGAGCGAGGAAACAGACTCACGCTCCCTGTACTGTTACAAAAAAAAATCAACTAAGTCTGCAAATGTTGAAGTTGGAGCTGTTTCACTGCAAATTAGTCTGTGAAACAACTTCCAGCCGTTGCCATTATCTTAAAACAAATGACATTGTATGCCTTGTATCATTGTTTTCTCACTTGTTTTAATAGGATCTGGTGGCCTGAAGTAAGTTTACCCTTCCCCATGGACAAATTTGGGTAACGCTGTACATGAAGTGCATGTAATGTGTTAATTAATATGTAATAAGACCCTTATCTTATAAAGCCTTACAAAATGCTTATTAACACATTGTTGTGTTAATAAGACTATAAGCATAAGGCCCTTATAAGTTATATCGTTTTTGTTTTGTGGACTATCAAAATGATTTTACTAACTTTTAATCATGAGGGTCCTTAGCTGCTTCATGCAAAAATGTATGTAGATTGGACTCCCATCCTAAGGCAAGAGTAAAAAAGTAGGTTTGCATATTTTGCAAGCGCCACCTAGTGACCTAAAACTTGTTTATGATGCTATTATTAACACTTATATAGTCTTATCACATAATGTTAATTAGCATTTATAAGGATGTATACGGATATTTTACCTATTATTGCACTTATCACTTATGACTTATTACATGCACTAAATGTAAAGCATTACCCAAATTTCTTTTCGCTTATTTCAAGAAATTTAACATTTCACCTGCTAATATAAGAGTGATACAGTCAAAAGTTAGGATGTAGTTTTTGCTGAGTAATGTGACATATTGTCCACAGTACACATGTCCATACTTTCCCTTAGTACTATATCTGACTCCCTTTTGACCTTATACTGTACCATGTATTTGTACTGCATGTACACCATGCAGTATTTTCTGTGCAAGTTATTGTTTTCTACTTTTTTTCAGGTTGTAGAGACCTTTTTTAAAGAATTTTACAGGTATTAGTTTCAATGGGGGCAGCACGGTGGCGCAGTGGTTAGCGCAGTTGCCTCACAGCAAGAAGGTCCGGGGTTCGAGCCCCAGGGGTAGTCCAACCTTGGTGGGTCATCTCGGGTCGTCCTCTGTGTGGAGTTTGCATGTTCTCCCCGTGTCTGCATGGGTTTCCTCCCACAGTCCAAAGACATGTAGGTCAGGTGAATTGGCCATACTAAATTGTCCCTAGGTATGAATGTGTGTGTGTGTGTGTGTGTGTGTGGGCCCTGTGATGTCCTGGTGGCCTGTCCAGGGTGTCTCCCCGCCTGCCGCCCAATGACTGCTGGGATAGGCTCCAGCATCCCCGCGACCCTGAGAGCAGGATAAGCAGTTTGGTTAATGGATGGATGGATAGATAGTTTCAATGGAGAGCTTCAATGGGACAGTCTATTTGCTGATTCAGATGATTTCATTAGTACTTGGTTTCAATAGAGAAATATGTCTATTGTGGTATAGCTGCTGACAGAAGTGAGTAGGGAAGGACTTTTCATCCCTTAACAGCCACTGTAGAGATACCCTCAAGCAAGGCGTTCAACCCTCATCTGCCCCCACACAGCTGCTCAAAACGAGAGGACTGGGGTTGTGTTGGGCAGCACCTAAGTGAGATTAAATTAAAAATAGGAATAAGAGATAAGATGATACCGGAAAAAGGTGTGTGCAAATTTAAAAAAAAACCAGTTTTTAAAAAAGATCTCACTATTGAAAACTAGACAGTGACAAAAAGAACGTTCCTTTGACATTGATCATATTAATCAGATGACTCAAATCTGATTAATATAGCACAAGAAAGACACAGATGTCAGTCCAGATTTGGGAGATACTAAGTCAGGCTGAGTTAAGGTCACAGACCTCCGGATGATACTCCTACATCATGACTGTTGTTAAGATTGTTTTAACCCTCTGCAGTGTAGCCTGGTTTGGCAGTTAGAAAACTGACTTGGTGCACTTTGTGAAAATAGCCATAAGGGAGGCACAATTAGCTGAAATATATACAACCATGAGGCGAGAACGGCAATAGCTTCTGCAGAATGCATACAGTAAAGAGTTGGAGAACGAAGGACTAATTTTTACCCACAGCGATTAAACCGCATAGTTTACATATATTGCCCGTGGTGCTTTGGTTAGAAGTAGTGTTTTTTTTTTCTTCTATAATGAAATCCTGATTTTCCTATCTGCTTTTATCGAACTGTATGGCGTATGATGTTGTAACATTGTGTTTGTTGGCCTTGACTGCAGATTCACTTTAAAAGTGAATAGCTCCATTATCCATTCCATTATCCACACCACCACTTATATCCTGCTATCAGGGTCATGGGGATGCTGGAGCATATATATATATATATATATATATATATATATATATATATATATATATATATATCAACCTGTGCACATAGACTGTGAAGGAAGCACAATTATTTTCCCAGAATGCCTTGTAAAAAGATGCCACTGCCACGATAAAATCATCGACTGTGTCATGTGATGAGATCATTTTGCCATGACATCATTATCAGAGGTTCTGTGGTAACAGTCGAAGGGCATTGAAAAGGAAGCACAATTATTTTCCCAGAATGCCTTGTAAAAAGATGCCACTGCCACGATAAAATCATCGACTGTGTCATGTGATGAGATCATTTTGCCATGACATCATTATCAGAGGTTCTGCGGTAACAGTCGAAGGGCATTGAAAAGGAAGCACAATTATTTTCCCAGAGTGCCTTGTAAGAAGATGCCACTGCCATGATAAAATCATCGACTCTGTGTCACGTGATGAGATCATTTTGCCATGACATCATTATCAGAGGTTCTGCGGTAACAGTCGAAGGGCATTGAAAAGCAATGCCCTTTCTATCATTCATAAACTATGCTTGGGGACTCCTTATGCAACAGTTTAATCTACTGCTACTATTATATTGCATATTAAAAAAAAGCTTTGCTTTTATGGTTTCATTTTGGATTTATTATGAGAAGTTACCTTTCTACAAGCTGTCAAAATCCCTTTATGCTTGATTGATTTGTTCACTTTTAAGAGAGTTAAAGAACAATTCTCAATTAACACAAGGAAAGAACAGAGACAAGATATGAGAAAAAGAGAGAGAGAGAGGATGGAGAGAGGGTATGAAAGGAGGGCGGAACATGGATATTGTCATCCAAAATCATGCAGAGATTAACCTTTGCCAGTTCAACCTGGCCATTGGCATTAGAAAAACATGGTACAAAATGTTCCATTCTGCTGCTAAAGTCCTTGGCTGCATGCTCAAAAATGCTCCTGTATTTGCAGTTTTAAAATAAAACCAAAATATTCCTTTTTGTATAGAAATGTATTATTCCCCCCATCCTATTCATAAAAGGTATACTTTTAATTATAGCATAAACCTAACCTTGAATATAGGCCCTATATCCTGCTTTCAAAAGCAGTCCACAACCACCTAAAGAAGACAGGGAGATATGTTGGCATGTCGCCAACATTATTATCCAGAATTGAACCAAACTAATGAATTCAGGGATAAGTGCCTTGCTCAAGGACACACACGGCTGGGGAGATTGGACCTGTGACGGCATTATCTCTGCTGTGATTCCTCCCAAAAGCTGAAATGTTAAGCATTCACTTTCCATGTTTATCATCTTTCACCCCTCTTTGAGCAGCATTAAAGAAATTACATGACTAATTAAAGATATTTATGTATTCTTAAGTCACTGAAATTAAAAATCCATCTGAACAGAGAGACCCACAGAAAAAGAGCACTGTCGAGATACACGTGGAAGTTGAAGAAAAACACACTTTGACATTATACATAAGCATAAATACAATAAAATGTAATGGAAAAAAAAGGAAAAAACAAACAAATGAAGTAATGCCTATGCTGTGACACTGAGGCCCTTCTCTTGGTAAGCTGTCGTTCAGTCCAGAGCTTTAGATGGACACACAAGCAGACTAATGAGATTGTCTGCTGAGTGGTAACAAGAGACATGGCTTTAGAGTCACAGGAGATCAGCGGCAGGGCTCCAACCTTAACCCAATGAACCCAATGTCAGGAGTTTCTGAAAAGCTCAAGTTAAGCTAATGTTTTTAAAGTGCATGTAAGACCCCGCCCCCACCCCCCTCCCCCAGCCTGTTCCAGGAAGTGTTTCAGAAATTTCTGTTGAGGTTCTAGTTGGCTCATTTTCAGTTTATCTATTGACAGGGGTCACATGAAAATAAAATACAAAAAAAAACATAAAATGTCCACACCACACACTTATAAGGTATATGCCAACATTACAAGATCAGAATGAGGAGTGATTGGTCCATAGTGTGCATAAAGGTCTCCCATCAGTCTAAAGTCATTTTACATGCAATTTGGTCTTTTAATTTTTGAGTTTCGACACCTCGAAGGTGTCCTGTCTTGCATGTCCCCTTAAGGGGTGAGCTGAACAGGAAGATATGGGTCTGGCTTTTTACCTTACATGCTTCTGAAATACTTCAGTTGGTTGTACCAGGCTCAAATCTGTATCCAGACTGGCTTTTTCACCTGTTATTTTGCCATAGTTAATTTCTCAAGCATAAGCTGTCAAGATAGGCTGCAATCCAAAAGCTTGAAACAATCTTACCTGCAGTCACTGTGTCAAATTGTCCACAAGTCTGTGACTCGGGTCACCATGTACTTTAATGTGTCTGTATGTATGTTCTCCATCTGGATGTCATACAGCATCCAAGTGTCTCTGCGTTCTTGAAATACCTCTTCCCTTACACTACCGTTCCAAAGTTTGGGATCACCCAAACAATTTTGTGTTTTCCATGAAAAGTCACACTTATTCACCACCATATGTTGTGAAATGAATAGAAAATAGAGTCAAGACATTGACAAGGTTAGAAATAATGATTTGTATTTGAAATAAGATTTTTTTTACATCAAACTTTGCTTTCGTCAAAGAATCCTCCATTTGCAGCAATTACAGCATTGCAGACCTTTGGCATTCTAGCTGTTAATTTGTTGAGGTAATCTGGAGAAATTGCACCCCACGCTTCCAGAAGCAGCTCCCACAAGTTGGATTGGTTGGATGGGCACTTCTTTGAGCAGATTGAGTTTCTGGAGCATCACATTTGTGGGGTCAATTAAACGCTCAAAATGGCCAGAAAAAGAGAACTTTCATCTGAAACTCGACAGTCTATTCTTGTTCTTAGAAATGAAGGCTATTCCATGCGAGAAATTGCTAAGAAATTGAAGATTTCCTACACCGGTGTGTACTACTCCCTTCAGAGGACAGCACAAACAGGCTCTAACAGGTACTATTTAATGAAGATGCCAGTTGGGGACCTGTGAGGCGTCTGTTTCTCAAACTAGAGACTCTAATGTACTTATCTTCTTGCTCAGTTGTGCAACGCGGCCTCCCACTTCTTTTTCTACTCTGGTTAGAGCCTGTTTGTGCTGTCCTCTGAAGGGAGTAGTACACACCGGTGTAGGAAATCTTCAATTTCTTAGCAATTTCTCGCATGGAATAGCCTTCATTTCTAAGAACAAGAATAGACTGTCGAGTTTCAGATGAAAGTTCTCTTTTTCTGGCCATTTTGAGCGTTTAATTGACCCCACAAATGTGATGCTCCAGAAACTCAATCTGCTCAAAGAAGTGCCCATCCAACCAATCCAACTTGTGGGAGCTGCTTCTGGAAGCGTGGGGTGCAATTTCTCCAGATTACCTCAACAAATTAACAGCTAGAATGCCAAAGGTCTGCAATGCTGTAATTGCTGCAAATGGAGGATTCTTTGACGAAAGCAAAGTTTGATGTAAAAAAAATCTTATTTCAAATACAAATCATTATTTCTAACCTTGTCAATGTCTTGACTCTATTTTCTATTCATTTCACAACATATGGTGGTGAATAAGTGTGACTTTTCTTGGAAAACACAAAATTGTTTGGGTGATCCCAAACTTTTGAACGGTAGTGTATGTAGTTCCTGGAAGAAGAAAAAAAAATCAACATTCAATCAGCATCCCTCTAATGACAATGATAAACTGAAATCAAGCCCAAAGTGCTTTACATTAAAAAGAAAGCAAATTAAAAACATTTGCAACCAGGAAAGAAAAATTCAGTTTAAAAGTGCTTTAGACCGAACAACAGAGAATGAAAATCAAAAGAACAATTTAAGAGCACATATGGTGATAAAGCAAAATATTGCCAAAAGGATATGGCTATGAAACATAATAAAATGAGTGAAATGAAGCTCAAGTCAAAGGTAGGGCACCTGAGAGGATAAAAGGCAACTGTAATTGAAAGCTAGATTAAAAAGAAATGTTATAATTCTGATAAATCTTTCCGTGGTACTGGGGAGAGGTTTCTTGGTTTTTTTGTTTTTTTTTCCTTCTTTCTTCCGTCTACCCTTGGCCTGTTACACGATGAGGTAATGGTACTTTTATTTTGGTTTAATCCCTTTCCATGGCTGGCTGGGGCAGTCAGATGACAACACCTAATCCTGGGCCTGCCTCAGTAATATGGGATTAAAACCTAACGCGTCTCACCCACTTAGAGTAGCCTGCAACCAGTAAACATGCAAGCACACTGAGACGGCTCTATTCAAAAAGATGGCATGCTTGCATTCACAATATGTAGCACACCTTGTTCAAAGGACTTTAACCCAAACCATTCAAAGAACTAGCATGTTAACAAGATCAAAAGCTCAACTCCCTATTTTGAACACTAAAGCGCTGGTCTCAAAATTTAGCACGCTACTTTTGAAGCGTTAGCATACTAAAATGTCCCATAATGTGTGATAGTGAGAAAGGAACATCAGTCAGAAATGCAAGGACGTCATCAGCAAATGTGCAGCTGTTGGACAGTTACATCTTAAAAAATACAACACATTTTAAACCTTTTGATCAGAGGAAATTGTACCATAAAAAACCTAGGGCAGCCATGCAAGTGAAGATCTTCATTTTGATTTGATTTGTCCAGATAAACAGACCAAGAGGCCAAGACTTGCTCTTTGATATGTCAGCAATGTTGAGATTTCTTTGTGCTTTTTTTCCAACTCTGGCTCAAACCTCCTCTCCCTTTGACATGAATTGGGAGGTTTGGTTTACAAAATCAATGGAGAAAAAGAGTACTTCTCTTCCTCATTTCTCGTCTTATGAATCTGCTTCTTCCTTTATCTGCCTCAGTCTCTCGCATCTCTTTTTTCCTGTGAGTCTGTCTGCCTCTGTATCTCTCTCACCATCTCTTTCTAAGTCTCCTTTTCTTTCATCTTACTCTTCCTCCCTCCTTCTCTTGCTCTCTCTCTCTCACTATATTTCAGGAAGTCTGTCATCTAGATGCTTGTCACGTTTCCTGTCACATGATCTTCAATGCAACGGCACTCAAAGCAGTCATCCAAACAACAACAATCATAACAGCTTCTTTTTCCAGAGAGTTTACCATCTTCACCACTTCCTATCTAAATGGCACCTTGGTTTTTCTGAGACAGAAAGAGGCTGTCTGCCTGTCTGTCTGTCTATCTAATAGTCTTACTGAACAGTTAAGGAGAGTACACTGCAGATTCTTAGCTTAGGGTTGATGGAATATCTTTAACTCTGGACAAAAAAAAATTACCCCAATTATAACAACTAATTTGGCCCTCAACCGGATCGCCCAGGGATAAAAATGTAGACTGTAACTCTGTTGTTTCCCCTGCATAGTCTGGGCTAAGGCTTGGTCTAAAGGTTAAACCCTTCAGACTCAGCCCTTGTAAAACACTAGTCTAAGAGCGCTCCCTTCACCAGATAAATACTGTGGATTTTACCTTGAGCGTCAGCATCTCGCCATCGACAATAGCACCAAAAGATGTATTCATCAGGAAGACTCTTTTTGCTCTGTGTCTGTTTATTTATCACTTTTTGACCACCCTGCCTCTGTGTTTCTGTCTCTCCCTCTCCACATAAATCTGAGAAAAAGCTTGGGAGAATAACAATGAGATTTTGCAGCTGACCGATGGCCTCCAGCTATAGCAGCAGTATTACTATACTGCAACCTACCATTACAGCCTGTCAGTCAGCCTTGCAAAGTAGAATTCAGCTACACAATAATTCAGTTGGTAAGTCAGTGAAACCAGTGGCCAGATGAAAACAGATCAGTCTTATGGGCCCCTACGGCCCGACAGCTGGCTTGTTAACTGACCAGCCTGCAGACTGACTGCCTGCCTGTCAGTAGTTTCACTGTGGAAGATTATTGACTTGTAAGACAGTCACAAAAATCTTAATTCTGGTATTAAACCAGAAGTCACCAGTCAGTTTTTACAACCAAACACTGCAGACAACACAACACATTAGCGTGGCACTTTGCAGTAGTAAGATTAATGCAAAGAATAATGCAAATGTACTTTCATCCGTATGTGTGTGTGTATGTGTGTGGATGGAGTTCAGGCACTCTGGAGGTAGAGCACACTGGAAACACTTCTCTAACTTGCAGTTTTTGTTCAACGGCAAACTTTAGAGGCCCAGCACTCTTAAGAATCCTCCTTTATGAAGGCCATAAGTGAATGATCAACAGCTCTAACAACCCTAAAGACCAGCCAGCATGTTAAGGCTTCTCCTCTGCTGAGAAAGATGCACATAAATATAGGCAAACTGGTTAGTTAGACATGGGTTTTTCTCATTCTCTTAACTGAGGCACAAACTATACTCTGCCTGCCACATGGTCAAACAAGCCAACCTGTAAAAACGCAAAAGTTGACAGTCTTGAGTTTTTACAACAGCTTAATATGTCCATGAATTGTTTAACTGTCATAGTACCTTTAAACAAGACAGACCAACAAGACCTTACCTGGTATATTGCAATGCATAATGCAAGTCATTGGAATAAAATCTATCAATAATAACGAAATTATTTCATTTACTTTCTTGGGCCATATGTTTTGTATGTATCTAACTGGAACATACAGTATACAATAGTACAAAGTTCATGAAAGTCCATAGACAGTGCTTCAGGGTCTCATCCTATGACATCTACAATATCAGACTTTAAATACCACATTTGTCCTTTAAGTCACAGGACGATCTCACTCCATAATGAATAATTTCAACATTTGGCACAACTCATCCTAACATTTGTCCTATAGGCAACAACTATATGATGCAAACGACTTCCCTTATTTCATCTAAACAGTACACATGATGTTTGCACGCGAAAAAATAACACCAAAAGAACAGTCTTGTTAAGTGTCACTATAAAGACTAATTAATTTGTGAGGACAAAGTTCATGGTGAAGTGATTCAAGCATTCAAGGATCTTTATTTGTCAAATACACAGCGACACAAAATTAAACATGCAGTGAAATGGAAGGGATGCTCCGTTACTGTGTGCAAGAACATAAAATAGGTAAATAAATAAAATTAAAAATTGCTAGTACAAGATGAAACTATAAATGTAATATAGTAATCTTAAAGTTAGATAATAACTATATATCTATGCAAATCTTCCCAGTTTCCAGGATCCACCAGCACCTGTGCCTCGCAGTTGACCGCTGGTTTTCAGGGGAACCAGACTGAATCCCAGATCTACGAGGAAAGACAGGACTAAGCCACACACACACACACACACACACACACACACACACACACACACACACACACACCAAAAAGAAAAGAAAAGAAAAAAAGAGATTTTCATTGATTTTTGATAGACACATTACACAATTTATCAATTATAATGCCTGGCCTAAACAATTAATCTGTATTTTGCAGTGCAGTAGTTACAGTAGTAGTTGTATTGGTTTATTATGGTAACAAGCCTTCTGTCAACCAGACTAAGGACCGATCTATGGGGCAGGTCTGATTGATGTAGATTAGATTTAGACTTCTGCCAGGTGGCAATTACAGAAATTTTCAAACTGAAAACAAATGAGAACAAAGTGCAGAAGTGTTTTTTCTAACCCTTATGGATGAAAAAAATATGCACAGTCTGATATTTTCTGAAACATTTTTCATACATTATGAAAGCTACCGCTGGTTACCCAGTTTTAGATTGAAAAGAAGCAACTTTAAAATTCATACACGTTTCATAGTACGGTTGGTAGGATTAATATTAAGGGGTTGTTTCGGTGTAATGATTTTCCACACACAACACACTACCCATCTTTTCCCAGTGAGGCAAAAGACAAACCATTTCATATATTCTCTTTTGGACAGAATTATGTATGTTAACTACAGTAAATAATCCAAATACCACTACTGTTTGCACCTATTACAACATATACAGTCATTGCTAATGTAAAGGTTAGCTCACCGTGGTTTGGATTAGCTCTAGAGAAGTAGCCATGACAGAAACCCACTGTCCTTTACCTGTCTTGCACTGGTAAAGTGTACAGGAATAGCCATGTCAGAAGTCCACCGCTTTGCATCTATCTTGCATCAGTATTACAGTGGAGGCCATTGTAGGAGCTCCTCATCCTGCACCTAGTTTGCATTAGTGCTGCTAACAGTGGTGGCATTGTGTGAGTCTCCCCAGCCTGCATCTATCCTGTATTAGTACTGCAAGACTTCCTCAGTCATTCCTCTCGCAGGATGGAGCAGCAGTGAAGGAGCTGCAGTAAGCTGGTAAAAACATGGAAATGTACATTTGCTGTGTTATGTTTGAAATAATAAAGCCAAATTGGGATGCAGCCAATGAAACGGAGGAGGCAGAGAGCCACCGCTAAACCTACTTCTGCACACCCCGACCTTCACTACAAAGTGAGGCTGAAAAAAGATGTCTGGTACTGGCATCAATGTGTTCATATTAACAGAAAAAGCAAAAGTTGTAAATATCACTCGTTGAAACTGATCTTACATTTATTTGGACCAAACAACACAAGCTAAATGTAGTATGAACAGCATTTTTTTTCAATATATATTCTGTGATGAGTACTTTCAGGGATTTTGGATCAGCATATTTTGTACGAGCCTATTCAGAATATTTTTTGTTGCAATGGCATCATATGATTATGTACAGTATAAACCCATGCTGTGTGAGGTTAAATCGAAGGAGGACAGCATCCAGTTTTGCAGAGAGCCACGTGGTCTCCTGTTTTTCCTGTTGAGTGTTAAAGCTTCTAAACATAGACAATCTTTGGAACAGCCAAGTGCGCTTAACTGATTCAGTCTCACATCTCTAAGAACCCTTAAATAATAGCACAAATGAGTTTTTCGAGCTCCTTGTTTATGTTTCTTTTTTCATCTCAGCAGATTAGTAATTTGCATATCATCTTTATCGTCTCATTGCTTCACAGTGGAACTGAACTGAAACGAGCTGAACTGTTCCGTTGGGGCTAGTCGGGGACAAATAATGGAAAGTTGTGGTTGTACCAGGCAGACACAGCAAAATACATCGATTCACGCAGATACGCAGATAAAATGTAGCTTACATATTCAACCCTAAATCTGACTGCATGGCGTGAGACGTTGCAGTGTGTTTGTCTAAACCAGGAAGCGAGTCAGGCATGTGGCTCAATAGCTCTTTATTTACACGACAATGCTTCAGTCACATGAAGGCCAGCGGCGTGATTTGGATGATGCAAAGTTGTCTTACATGTGTATGTATGTGCATGTGTGCGTGTGTGCGCTTGATAGGGCATTTGTGTTCAAATGCATGTCTGGGAAAGTCATCTTTGTGATGAACATCCCTCAGTGTAGGAAGCCCTTATGTGTTTGTGTGCAGTGTGTGTGCATGAATGTGTTTATAGGGATCCTAAACAAATCCAGTTCATGGCACTCAGTGTGGATTAGTGCTTACATAACAGCCTGAGAAAAGATGCCACAGCACGGACAAGCATCTGTACATGATCTGCCTGTCTGTCCTTTTATCAGTCCACTTATTGGTTGCATATTCTTTGCAGCAGACCATCGTCTGCACCATCGTCACTCTACCAGAGAGCCGGAGAGACGGAGGAAGAAAGGGAGACAGAGAGGAAGACAGAAGGAGATATGGGTGAGTGAGAGTGCAATGCAATGGTGATGCAAAGAAGCTCTCATTGCTTTGGTCCCATGAAAGGTGAAAGAGAGAGAGAGAGAGAGAGAGAGAGAGAGAGAGAGAGAGAGAGAGAGAGAGAGAGAGAGAGAGAGAGAGAGAGAGAGAGAGAGAGAGAGAGAGAGAGAGAGAGAGAGAGAGAGAGAGAGAGAGAGAGAGAGAGAGAGAGAGAGAGAGAGAGAGAGAGAGAGAGAGAGAGAGAGAGATTCAGTTGTCCTGTGGTGTATTGTGTGTTGACAGACAGGTCTTCAGCTTTGCTGTATCTATCTCATGCTGAGGGCTAATAGTTTCTAATCTCTGGGCGGGGACAAACCCACACGTTGTCAGTTTATATCTATTACAGAATGAAAACAACTGTGTGAAGCATATAACACAATTCGCAAAAAGGCCTCCATTCTCCTGACTTAAGTGAAGTAGTTACACAACAAGGAAGTTGTTTGACTTGGCTCAGATAGCAAGGTCACTGACAAGATCCAACATGAAAACTGTACACAGGCAATCTAAAAAAACAAAACAGAATTTTGATTAAATACAAAGTTAGTTTCTACCATTTGAAGAAAAAACAAATTGAATTACTTGACCACTGATTTGAAGCAATCATATAATATTGATATTTAATGCAGTGTTGCTTCCAAATTAGACAGAAACACACTACAACATGTGCCATTTTTGGACACTTTATAGACACCATCTCACCATCTCATGAGTCAATAGACTTTATGAGGTGTGATTGCAACTGGTTACTCACTGGTCTCCTAACCCTGACAGTAGCAATGCCATACCGTTCCACATGAGCCATAGAAAACCACAACAGTATTTGATTTGATCAAGTATTTCTTATGAAGATATAATCATAACTGCATTCGAAAATATTAGCAACCAGGTTAAGGAAAAACATGTATATATTTCTTGCTTGAAAACTGATGGAGCGAAACCGTCAAGCTCTGGTAAACTGTGCCAACTATCCAGTGTGGAAAAAAGAAAGATATATCAAACGGCAGGGGACGGTACCACCAGTCAGATGTTGTTATGCTGACTGTGACCTGTAAGTTTGTCCACTCAATAAGCCACACTGAACACTGACCAGCCATCATGTTCAGGTCCCATTCACATCTAAAAATCTAGTTTGTTGTTCGCTTCAAGATGTAGTTAGATAGGTGCAAATAGTGAGATAAAGAAACATAAAGGATCATATAGAACATCCATCCATCCATCCATTATTCAAACCGCTTATCCTGCTCTCAGGGTCACAGGGATGCTGGAGGCTATCCCAGGAGTCATTGGGTGGCAGGCGGGGAGACACCCTGGACAGGCCGCCAGTCCATCACATATAGAACATCTCAACTGAAAAAAAATTACAATAAACACTATCGAGGAGGACAATTCAAAGGGAGATAATTCAATTAAATGATCCCTGATGCAACAACAAAGTCCCCAAGAATGTATGGCACTGCTCAAAACATTTACATAAATAACAAGCCAAAAGAAACCCACTGTAAGGTTTCTCGCTTTTGTTTCATCTCCAGGATCATTTTGCTGATAATTCTGATTCACTCATCTTTTCATTGTTGTGTAAAATGTCAGCACCATTCTCAGCACCACTATCACCTTAAGCCACTGACTTGTGTCTTTTTTTTAATTTATTTCTGATTTTTCCCTTTTTCTCCCAATTTAGTGGCCAATCACTCCCTATTCTTGTTCAAACACCCACCCTCGTACTGCATGCGTTCGCCAATTTCTCCAGCCGGCAGTCTCGAAGGAGACGCCTCGCCACTTTCGTGACAAGGCGAATCCAGGCCGAACCACTGCTTTTTCCCCACACACACAGAGACGCATTCATGTGACGAACACAAGCCGACTCCGCCCCCCTCCCAAAGACAGCGTTACCGATTATTGGTGCTTCATCGAATCTGGCCATAGTCAGATCTGACGAGACCGGGGCACGAACCCCGGTCCCCAGTGGGCAACTGCATCGACACAAAGCCGAAGCTTAGACCACTACACCACCATGGACCCCCTGACTTGTGTCTTTTTAAGTAACTGTACAGAGTGAATTGAGGGGGGAAAAAAACTACTGTGTCTGTGGCTAATCTCTCATAGTACTGGGCCTATCAGTCTTTTTTTTTTTTTTTGTGCACAGTTATGAGTGTATGATCAAGAATCTCTCGTGGCTGCGGTGATTAAAAACCTTAGAAAAATGTTTGTTCTTGCTACCGCCACTCCCTCTCTTCATTCACTCTCTAGCTCGCTCGACCAGTGCTGCCCTCTATTACTGCTGCACGCATGCGTACACACATTTGACTTAGATCAGGCAGCAACAACAGTGTCAAAACACATATTGGGGTATTGGTCTTGAAAGTAAACAAGATATCGATTGTACTTGGCGAGTCAGCAAATAATTAATTCATTCATTCGTTCATTCATTCATTCAATTTTATTTGTGTAGCCCAATATCACAGTTTACAAATTTGCCTCAGTGGGCTTAATAGCAACACAACATCCTGTCCTTATACCCTCTCATCGGATAAGGAACAACTCCCTTAAAAAAAAACCTTTAACAGGGAGAAAAAAATAGGAAGAAACCTCAGGGAGAGCAACAGAGGAGGGATCTCTCTCCCAAGATGGACAGCGTGCAATTGATGTTGTGTTCACGCAATTTACATAATATAACATTGAAAGAGGATAACAGAATTATAATGGACATAAAATGTATGAAGAATATGATGCACAGGATGCAAAGCAGTGTCCCGATGCCAACGGAACAGTCCAGGACCCAAGCCACACGACCAGCATCATCATGTAAATTAAAAAAAAAAAACTTATATGAGGAGAGGAAAGGCAGGCAGCATCCAAATGGTGACCACCATCACCATGGAGACCTGGGAGGAGAACCAACTACATGTGCACACAAGGGAGACTCACTTGACACCATTCAAACACAGAAAAAGAGAAAGGAGCAGACATCATTCAGAGAGAGAGAAAAGACATGTGAGAGAAGAGAACAGTTTGCAATTAGTCGTAATCAATTAAGTTCACTGCTGATATGAGCACAGGAGAACTGGAAGAACACTGGATGAACCAAAAATAATTATATAATAAAGCTGGGTAAACCATTTAGGTTAACGCATGTGCTCAGATCAGGCAGTGACATGATCAAATGTTATTAAAAGAATTTTGATAATCCAAAAAATGCAAAACTTATAAAGGAACAACTTCCTCTAGGTTGCAGTAAAAACAGGAAGTGTTGTATATTCTTGTCACTGCCGGACCTGAGTCAGATGTGAGTCAGTTTACCCAATTTTATTATATTATGAAAGTAAAGACAGGGTTAGGGTTAGACCAAAATGGTCGCATGGCAAACCTTTTCTTTTGGAAAGTGTAAATTCAAATTAGACTTGGTCGCATTCATGTGACGTTCCGCCTAAGAGGCCGCACATCCACAGACTGACAGGAAAAACGTTTTCATTAGGTAGATTTTTTTAGCTTGAGCACTACATATTAAAAACTTTTTTTTTCCATATTCCTCATTCAGTCAACTTGGGCGCTGCACAAGAGTCTTACAATGGCGGGAAAAACGCTGGCTTGTCTGTCTGTGTGTGCGTGTATCTGTGTGCTATTAATCTCACATATTACTGGGCCTGTCAGCCTAATAATTTTTGTGCAGTTATGACTATGATCAAGGACCTCTCGTGGTTGTGGTGATTCAAAACCTTTGAAAAACCTGTTTAAAATTGCAATTGAGTGCTAACTCCTCAGCTGGTTTTTCGCCTAAGTCCAAGCACTGGAGAAGGGGAGATACACTTGGTGGGGATCTGCACTCTACTGAGTGCACTCTTCTAGTTTTACTTTATATACAACATGACGTTTGGCATGGACTATAAATTCAACTTTTGACTCAACTTCAATTTTGATGAGACCAAAATTCGGCCATATATATTACGTTAAACAGTCAATACTTGTGTGAACATTGGCAGCAGCTGCTACATCTGTATTCAGGCTTTACCCCTGCTTTCACTTTCTGTAAACTAGGCGTGCTCTCGTGTTTCAAGGAAACACAAAATACATCTGTTGACGTTAGCTCAGACTTGGTTTGGGTGTGGATGCTGTTGGACTCAGTTACGTTTGAATGTTGAGGTTAATAGTTGGGCTAAGGCTTTTAATTTGACATCTTTTCTACACTGTAGAAAGGCGTCACATCCGGTTCCCAGCTGATGGTTTGTTTGTCTGTTGCTCTGCTTGTTTTTAACTTTAATAACTAATAACTTTTAACAAATCCTTGGGTCCATTTGATTATTTTGATTGATTTTATGGTTTGCCTCTATTATTATTTTATGGAATTTATTTGATCATCAGCTCCTGCATTGACTTGATCGCACTAAAACCTCCGATTTTTTTAGCGCTGAGGCTGTATGTGGCTTGTTTCTAGCCTGTGGCTAAGCTAACCAAACAATTATGCCAACTTTGCCCTGTGAGGACAGTGTGTTACTAAAGAAAGCATATAGAAAAATTGCTGACCTTGAAAAGGATGTTCGACAGCTTTCTGATGAACTCCATAAGAAAGACTCCCTTTAGTCCAGCTTCATGGATGTGGCTTCTGGGCAGTCCAAACGGATTGCCTCTCTCAGTGCAACCATCCAGGACACAGTCCTGTGGGGACCCCTTCACTTGTCCATGGCTTTCCTTCTGCTTAATACCTAACCACCAGTCGTCCTGGGCTGAAGTGGTGGTCCATGGTCACAAGAAACACTCGACCGGGGTTGCCTCCACCTCTCACCTAAGCCTCTCCAACCGCTACGTGACCCTGTCTGATGACACTCCAGTCCACCTAGCCAATGTTCTTGTGATTCTGACGTGTCCTGATCTGGACATTTCTGTGAAAATCGTGCCTGCTGACACTGCAGCCTCCCTGCTAGTTGCAAGCAGTGTTCAGGTGGCTCGCCATCCCATTGTGAAGCCAAGACAGTAGCCCTCGTCCCAGGTGGTGACCTCCTCTTCCCATCATCCTGAAAGAGGCCGTGATTAGATGCTCTTGAAACCTTCCTTGCCCTGAGCCCCCAGGGAAATCCATTCTCAGAGCTGATGTCGCTGCCTCATCACAACACTTACTTGCTCGGGCACCATATTCCCAGTCAGCAATTTCAACACACAGTGTGGATTGTGTACTCTCCTGCCATAAGAAACCACAGCTCCTCATCCCCTTTTCTCCCAGCCACATTAATAGTTGGGTATTCCATAATTGAGAAGATCCATTTTCTCAAAGCAGCCACACAGTTTCCCTGGAGCCATAGTCCCAGATATCCCGGATAAGCTCCCGGGGCTGCTGCACTCACTCCCATCATTTACCAGTCGAGTGATCGTTCATGTGCAGACAAACGGTGCTGCTCGTGAGCAGTCTGAATTAACCAAAAAGGATTTTAATGACCTTTTCAGCTATTTAAGTACTTGTGGAAAGTCAGCTTTTATTTCATGTCCTATTGGCATTTTAGCAGAATCCTCATCCTGCACACATGCCCAGTCTCCAACTGCAGATCTCACAATATAGGTTTTATTGACAATTTTAATCTGTTTTGAGGTCATTCTCCCTCTTCAGAACTGATGGGAGTCCACCCGAACAGGTTGGGTAGCCGAATGCTAGCGGCCAACCTGCAGCACACCGTATAGTCTTCTCCACGTGATTGACTGTTCACATTTCACACATCCCTCCTGGATTCTACGTTTCTGCCTACGATGGCACCCCACAGTACTGTTTTGCCTGCTAGCTCCTCCCTCTGGCCTCATCTGTCATTAACCCTCTCAATGGGAGTTTTCCCCATACAGACTATTAGGCACTGGGCTTCTCATCCACACAACATATTATGACATAACCAGCATGTAGACTACAGTGTGCTAACTCTGATTGTTAAGTCAGCTGTTTATACGCGCATGACCTGTCATAAGTTTGCCCTCTACAATATCTGATCTATCACCAACAAAAGCCCTTCTGGTCAATGACTTCATCACAGAGCACAAACTGGACTATTTATGTCTCATGGAAACCTGGCAGTCACAGAATGACTGTCTACAGCTAAATTCAGCAACTCCACCAGGATTTGTTTATATATGCCCCGGTTTTCAGGCAGAGGAGGCGACCTTGTGCTGATCTATCGTGATAGTATAAAACTAATGCCACTCTCTCTACCTGATCAATCTTCCTTTGAACTGCTGGCTGTTAAGCTCTATGGCCCTATATCCATCATTATTACTGCTCTGTACAGACCACCTAACGCATCGAATATTTTTATCACTGGACTCTTGACAGTTTTAACCACCCTTAGTGCAATGTCTCTGAATATAATCCTAATGGGGGATTTAAATGTTAATTTTGATAACACTCACAGTATGTTCACTAAAGATTTTAAAGCAATGTTATATTGCTTTGATCTAACACAATATGTCAGTTTTACAACCCACACCAAGGGTCAAATCGGTGACTTGGTAATTTGCTGTTCTGGCATTGCACTATATAACATCACCTCTACTGAACTACCTATCTCTGACCATAAAGCTGTATTATTCAACACCAACCTACTGCTCAGTAAATCAAGGATGCATCGTACCATATCATACCACAACATTAGATATATTAATCGAGACGATCTCAGCCGTTTTATTACCTTGAACCCCATTCCTGCTCCAGCCTCCTCACTCCATGATCTTATGGACTGCTAAAATAATATTTTATCTTCTGCACTTGATACTTTAGCCCCCCTGAAATCACGGGTTGTATCATTTGCCCATACTGCTCCCTGGTACACACCTGAATTATGTCAGCTCAAGGGTTTAAGTCAGGGCCTTGAGAGGCTTTGCATCAAGACTGGACTTTCTGTTCACAAACAAATGTATTCGGATCATATACACCATTACAAAAATGCTCTTTCAACAGCTAAAACATTCTATTATGCAAATATCATCAGTACAGTTGAAGGGAATACGGGAACTCTCTTCTCCACAGTTAAAAGGTTACTAAATCCACCTGAAACCAATATGAACAGTAAACTTTCTAACGAAAAATGCTCTGCATTTTTTAAGTTTTCCCTTCTAAAATGAGTACCATTCATGAGCGGCTAGCTTATGCTAACATCATGCAGACTGACTTACCATCAGCAAGTGCCATGAAACTGTCCCCACCCACTGTCCTATATGTGACTTCAGTCTTTCAACTGAAAATCCCATTTCTGAACTTATAAC
The DNA here is from genome assembly GCF_029633865.1 of Lampris incognitus. NCBI lineage: Eukaryota > Metazoa > Chordata > Actinopteri > Lampriformes > Lampridae > Lampris > Lampris incognitus. The sequence continues at coordinate 100,463,006 of NC_079212.1, read as the reverse complement.
TAAGTCTAGCACCTCCACATGTCACCTGGATCCAGTTCCCACAACCCTTGTTAAAACATGCCTGCCCCCTATCATCTCCCTGATAACCTCCATCATCAACTCCTCTCTGTCCACTGGTATAGTTCCCCCTTCACTGAAGGTTGCCATAGTCAGACCAACTCTGAAAAAACTAGTTTAGACTCTAATGACCAAGACAACTACCGGCCTATCTCCAAATTACCATTCATCTCCAAAAACTTTTGAGAATGTAGTTGCATCTCAACTCCAGATCCACCTTGATAACAATAACCTCTTTGAACAATTCCAATCTGGCTTTCGCCCCAAACATAGCACAGAAACAGCCCCGGTTAAGATCACTAATGACCTCCTTCGTGCAGCTGACTCTGGTCTACTATCTATCCTCATCTTCCTTTACCTCACCGCAGCCTTTGATACTATATCCCATCAGCTACTCATGGATCATCTGGCTAGCATTGGCGTTGGGGGCACTGTATCAGTGGTTTGCTTCCTACCTTACAGACAGGACACATTTTGTACAAATTCAGAATTACCGGTCAGAGGGTTTGATAGTTCCTCATGGAGTTCCACAGGGTTCAGTGTTGGGGCCACTCCTGCTTATATTTTACCTCCTCCATCTTGTTTCCAGTGTGAGAAGATGACGGCACAAATTCACATTTGCAGCAGCCTCACCCAGTACCGGTGTAGGAGGATGGCAGTGGGAATTTACGTTTGTGGCGGCCTCACCCAGTACCGTCCATGCAGTGTCTTTGTCCACATCTACATCTAAGTTTTGTCTTCATTTGATGGCTGGGAGAGCTAGCGCTGGATCGGCTGGGACCAGGGACCATGGCTCTGCCCAGAGCTACGCTCAAGGAGATAACACCAAGGGCAGTCTGACAGGATGCGGAAGCAGGGTAGGCTAAACTAACTGCTAGCCTGTGCAGACCAGCATCATCATCATCATCATCAACCTTTATTTTAATAGGCAAGTTAATTAAGAGCAAACTCTTAATTACAATAATGGCCTATGTTGGGGGTAAGTGCCCCCTAGGGGAAGGGGATGGGAAGTAAAATAAAAAAAAATAAAAAAATAAAAATTCAAAAAAATAAAATAAAAAAAGAGGCAACATACAACACACACATAAAGCATTAATGGTATTGGCAGCATACGGTATCAGCAGGGTTAGACAGTAGACAGTTAATTACAGCAGACAGCCCAATAATGGGACAGTATAGCAGGCAGTTAGGAGGCAAGCAGACATACAACTCAGGCAGTTAGGATATACAGTACATGTAGCAGTGATAAAGCAGACAGCAGGGGTGTAGCAACAGGTTATGACATACCGCACGTTTAGCAGGGTTTAAAAACAGACGGGGGGGGGGGCAGCAGGTTAGGCTATGACATACAGGCAGAGTATAAAACAACCATGGGAGCAGGAGGACAGACAAACAGTAATGGTGGCAAGGAGTTGGCTCAGGTAAAACAGCTGCAAGTGTGCACTAGTGTATTTGTTATGGTTTCCCTAAAGGAACGGACGGAGATGAATTTTTCCATATTCAGGGTTTTTTGTAGCCTGTTCCAGCTATCGGCTGCTGCATACTGAAACGAGGAGCAGCCTAATGAGGATTTGGTACTGGGAATACTTACCAGGATGTGCGTAGCTAAACGGGTGGAGTACTTCGGGGGTGGGCGTAGGTGGAGGAGGTGTGTGAGGTATGAGGGAGTGTAGCCTAGAAGTGTTTTGTAGATAAACGTCAGCCAGTGGATGTTGCGTCTGGTTTCGATGGAGGGCCAGTTTATGAGGGAGTACAGCTTGCAGTGATGGGTCCTATAGGGAGCATTGGTGGCAAAACGTATGGCAGAGTGATATAAAACATCTAAACGCTCGACAGATCCCTTGCAGGCTGAACAGTAGATTACATCGCCGAAGTCGAGTAGTGGCAGGACAGTCATCTGGACCAGGGTGCGTTTCGCCGAGGTAGTGAAAGAGGAGCGGTTTCTGTAGAGAGAGCCAAGCCTTGCTTTGACCTTGCCCTGCAGTTTGGACAGATGTTCCGAGAATGACAGGGTGCTGTCGATCCACACTCCTAGGTATTTATAGGAGGTGACCACTTCCAGCTTTTTGTCATCTGCAGCTACGATGGTGTCAGATTGGGAGGCACCTTTGTGGCCGAACCACATCATTTTGGTCTTGCTGGTGTTTAAGACCAGGCCAAGGGCAGAGAAGCCAGCTTGGATTTTTAGAAAACTCTCCTGGAGAGTTTTCAGGGCAGCATCAGGGGAGGGACCAGAGGTGTACAGGACTGTATCATCGGCAGTTCCGCCAGTCATTCTGACTGGCGTTCATTCCCTTGGACAGTGATTATTTTGGTTTAGTTTGGATATATGTGTTAGTTTGGATATGTATATTATTGTAGTTGTAGTTTTTGGTTATGTTTTTGTCTTTGTGTTGCACTGCTGTGGGCTGGAGGAAATTATATTTCTTTTCATTTCATGTACGTAAGTACATGAAATAAAATTACAAAGTGTTCCTGTTTCCTGATTACCAACATCTTCCTATGATATCTATTTCCACTGCTATGCCAATGATACACAGCTTTATGTGTGCACTAAGCCCACTTCCACTCTCCCCTCCAGTACCCTCGCTGCTTGTCTCCTGATATACAGATATGGATGACTAACAATTATCTGAAATTCAACAGTCATAAAACTGAGCTACTCCTCATTGGCACTAAAGCTACACTCAAAAACTAATATTTGCTCACTCTACATTGCTGGAGCCACCGTACCTGTCTCCTGTCAGGCTAAGAGCCTTGGTGTTATCCTAGATAGTACCCTTTCCTTTTCCAGCCATATAAGCAATGTCTTCCTATCCTTTTTCCATCTGCGAATCTTCAGACTACGCCCTGCTTTAACAAAACACTCAACAGACGTCTTAGTCAATGCTTTGGTCACATCACGCATTGACTACTGCAATGTGTTCCTGGTAGGTATCCCCACGAAACGTATTCACCAACTTCAACTCCTCCAGAATTCTTCAGCATGGATTATTACACGTTCGAAGTCCACTAACCATGTCTCTCCTCTGCTGATTCAATTACACTGGCTTCCTGTGTCACAGTGGATTAATTTTAAAATTGTATTGTTAACATTCTAAGCTCTTCGTTATCTATCCTCTGTTTATCTTACAGACCTCCTTCAGACTAGCAGGTCTGTTGGCACTACCAGTCATCAACCTCAGTACAAAGCATGCCAGGGTGTTCTCCTATGCTCTGGAGCTCTTTCCCCTGTAACATCCGCTTACTGGACTCCGTTACAGAATTCAAAACTGCTCTTAAAACCCACTTTTTAAACTAGCACACTCACTTTAACAGCATTGACAGCATCAAATTCATTTTTTTTAAACTCCTGCTGATGTATGCTCTATTGCTTATTGTGTGTTTTATTGTTGATTGCACTAATGTTTTTACTGCTTTGTTTTGTTGTATTTGATGTAAGGTGACCTTGAGTGTCATAAAAGGTGCCTTTAAATAAAATGCTTATCATTATTATTAATTATTACTATTATTATTATCATCATTTGGGATGACATTTATTTTCTCAAGCGTTAGAAATATTTTAGTGTTAAATGTGCCACGAGACATGCATCACTCTATAAAACACAGACTGTAGAGTTACGCAAATGCTCAAATTAACTTTGTTCTCCAAATTTTATATCCTCATTTTGTGCTTTGGTGAAGGATGCATTGCACAACTACTTCCAATAATACTAATAATACAAGTTTCTCCTGTCATGTTTTTCTATCAACAAAACTTCAAATAAATAAAATAAGATAAATTGTGGATCAATACATAGTATCATTAAATCACAAAGATATGAAGGATCCCTCTCTCCTGGGATATGTTCACTAACAGACAAAACCAAGATCTATGATCAATTTTGAGCCACATAGTTGATGCGCTTCCTCTTTAAGGGTCCATGGTAAAGTGAGTTGTGTTTGGGTGTAAGAATTTTTTCAACACATGACATTATACTTATCTTTTAACAGAGAATTTAGAGAGAAAGTATTGCTTATCTTCCCTCCATTGCATGTACCATTGGATTAAATGAGTCTCGTGACTAACTTGCAGCACCACATGAAGGTTGCCCAGCTGGTTTGAATAGATAAAGTTCTATTTTGTATAAAACTGGTGTTGCAGGTTTGGCTTGGAGGATGATGTGTGCGAAGAGTGTGAATGTTATGCCAAAGAACATGAACGTATAACTGTAAAAGCAGCTCTAGAGGAAATAATTGTTTTTGTCTGTCTTAAAATATTTCAGTCACCAAGACACTGAGCAAGTCACATAGAGAAGATCACTATTTACAAGCGAAGATAAGCAGACATTCCTGATGTATATGCTCATAATTTCTGTCTTTCTTTCTTTCGTTCTTGTGTAGTTCATATCTCCCTTTTTCTTCTCTCATCCATCTTTGAATGGTCTGCAACAGCAAGCTTTGGTCAAGTCAAGATTATGTTGTCAGGTCATCTCAGGTCACAAGCAAAAATGGCGAACAACTATATATATATATATATACACACACACACTTATATATACATAAGTATGGTTTTTCCAGCCTTGTATCCTAGATACACAGTTTTGCTTACACATTCCCACTACAACAATATTAAGCTGTTGGATATTTAAAACTCTTCAGTAGATTCATCAGTATCACTTTATCACAACTGATATACTGATTCAGAGTACAAATCTTTACATATCTTGTATAAACTGTATTATATATTAAATTCAGTTTGATTCCTGGTTATTTGCATTCTGCAGACCAAATAGTGTCCTTGCATTATTTTGCACATATATTTGATTATAACACCTTATCATATCTACCGGGGAACTAAGTAGTGTTTCTATATCGATAGCATTTTGCACTTGCCACCATCAGTAACCGAAATCCTCAGATGAAAAACCATAGAAGTTAGTGTAAAGCATTCAAGTGAATTTTACTTTCCTACTTCAGGTGGCATGTTTGTACTTCAAGACAGTGGAGGACTGAGGGTCGTGTAGTTTCAGCTGTAACAGTTGACCTGTGCACACTTTTTTCCATCCCTCTACAAATGATGAAAAAAATTCTAACTGGACTGCACCCTTTGTGTGAAGTCTTCAGTAGATTTACGGGTTAAGGGAAACAGCTTGTATCATTCCTTCATAACTTAACAGTATATTTGTTTCAAAAATTCTGGTTTTAGGTCTTAGATATATACCTCATATTTACATGGTGGATGCATGGCAGGCTGGGGAGAAGAGTCGGCAGTCATTCCATGATGTGCAGTTAACAAAATAAGAAATGTCTCCTCTGAACCAGGTGGAATCTGTACAGAATTTGAAGCTATACATGTTGACCATGCAGAAGTAGATGAAGCATGGAGAGATTTTAATGATATCTAAACTGCATAGTTCACATTTGGATGACTTTCATCAGGAGCATGAGTTATGCACAGCTTAACAAAATAGGGTATCATACAAAAATGTCAATGGTTTAAATAATGTTTTTACAAAATGTACCCCGATATGAAAATTATACAGATGTGTTTCATCCCATTTATGAAATATAAAGTGTCCTTGAAAACACTGACCTTTTGACTAGAATTTAAAATTAAAGTTCATGTGGATTTGAACAATTCTGGTGTTTACGTCATGTGTTTGTAATGATGCAACTACTTGAAATGTGAAAACTACTGTTTGAAAAATGATCTGTGATTTGGACAGTCTATCTTTTGGAGTCATGGTATGTTTTTGGTTTAATCTCATGTCCATGCCCCGGTTTGAATCTGACTCAGATGACAGAATATCTGCCTCCATAGCCGTCAAGTAGCCACAGTCTTTCTCAACAGCTACTGGTCTTGCTGCGAATCTCTTGTGGAGTTTGCGCCATGAGGACCTGAGAGAGAGGCCCCCACACTGGACACATTTAAAAGCAGGTTAAAAACCTTACTTTTTAAAACAGCCTACAGCTAAATTCATAGTGTGTGTGTTTTATATATTTTGTTATTTTTATATATTCTGCTCTGTTTTTACTTTTAATTAATCAATGTTTATGGCACTTTTATTTATTTTACTAACTCAGTTTTAAACTTGTTTGTACTTTTCTAAAATTTGCCCGTACTTCTATTTATTTATTTTTTTTGAGAGGGGGGGGGTTATCGATTTCATTGTTTTATTGTGTGAAGCACTTTGCGTTACATTTGTTTGTATGAAAAGTGCTATACAAAAAAAATGTGATTGATTGATTGATTGATTGATGAGATTTGAACTTGAGTTCATCAACACGCTCCCCATCTTCAAAAACAGCCTTTTCGAACACGGAAATATGAAAAATAGGTTAAACATAGTACAATATCCAACTACCACCACATTAGGTGACAAAAGCTCACCTTACAAAAGGTGATTTCTATATTTGAACATACCTCTAGTGTTTTTGTGTGGATGCGCTTCGTCAGATGATCGAGGTCTTTCAAAAACAACTTGTCTTTCACAGTCTTCACGAAGGCTTTGTGGGCTGTCAGATCCTGGCCTTAACCAAAGCTTACTTCTCTGGTTTGGCTCATAAAGGGGTGCATGAGCTCATCGGTGATGGTGCCTGTTCCCTGGCCAGTCATGTCGGTTGGTAACATGGTGTATCACTGATACCCACTTCTCTTTCAGCACTTTGGCATCACCCTCACAGGTTTGTACACCTCAACACAAATGATTTATGATGGATGGAATCTACTCTCCCAGGCCTTCACATTCCCTCCTTTTAGGTGCAGTGGCCAGGGATCAAATTCGTGGCATTTTTCTGAATTACAGACCCCCATTTCTTTAACAATTTGTGGATGTTTTTCAATGGAGATGGTAGAGACCTTCACTCTATTTTCTTTTAAAGTGTTAAGAGCTTCCTTAAAACCTTTGATTTCCAAGGTATTAGAGATTGAAACGTTGGTGCAGTTTATTACTTTGAAGTCGACAACCTTTTCACTCTGCACATCTAAAAAGTGGACGTGCAGTATTGCACTGAGTGGCCTGGAGAGTTGCACCGGCCATCTCCACAGAGCACAACTTCTGCTTCTCAAGATTTCATGGTAGTTAACACTGCATTCCACTCTTTGGCCCTTTTTTTCCCCAATAACAGGAAACACAAACTTCATTCATTCATTCATTCAGATGCATTCGGGCATCTGATTGTGATGCCTCTGGGGCACCTTCCTTTGGAGGTTTTCCAGGCACATCCGACTGAGAAGAGACCGTGGGGTAGACTCAACTCGCTGGAGGGACTACATGTCCAATCTGGCCTGGGAATGTCTTGGGATCCCCCAGGACGAGCTGGAGGGCGTTGCTGGGGATAGGGATGTTTGAAGTGCCCTACTTAGCTTGCTGCCACCGCAACCTGACCCCGGAGAAGCGGCTGATGATGTGATGAGATGAGAGACAAACTTCTTCCTCAGTGTTGTGTATGTGTCTTCACATTGTTTTGAGGTTCATGTTACTACAGAACCATTCAAATTTAGCAAGATGGATGCCACTGAAGAAAACTGATGCTGCCAAAAGCAGGTTTTCTGCCGATTTGGTCCCACTCAGTCTGCCATTAGTCTTCCATCTGTAACTACAGCAATGACATGCGGTCAGGGTAGGCAGTGCCTACTCTGTAATTATTTAATCAAAATAACCATACAACAAATTCATAACATCATATCAAAATCTCACTCTAGTTACAAGTATGCATGTTGCTATCAATAAAGCAAGCTAGCTCGTTTGAATTTGATTAGCTTGGCTACAATTCAGAGTGAAATCAGTAATGTTGACCATCGTACAGCTTCAGAGTTTTAATAAACTGGATTCCCAGCAAAAATTACTTGTCATCAAGCAAGGCAGGCCTATACCAGCTCTCCCTGACCTCCACCAGTGTAAAGGGCAGAACATTATCCAATCATTCCAGCCAGAGTGGTACATAAGGAAAGTGGCTATGCGACTCCAGTGCTACCACCAGCAGGCTGTACTGCTTCCCTTGTTTGCTGTTTTCCGGAGCGCGGGACAATGTATGGGTAGGTGCCAGCTACTGTGATCTGAACAATCTGCCTGCAGTGCTAGTCAAGCACGAGTGGTCCAGTTCACACATTCAACATCAAATAGCTTTGAAAACCTTTGGAAACTGCACCCCGATCAACCTAGCTTTAAACGAGGCTAACAAACATAAAGTCTCCATCCACAACGCGAAGGTGAGGGAAAAACGTGAGATTCTGAAGGACTTGATTCGTGCTATTTGTTACTTAGGGAAACAGGAATTAGCCTTCAGGGAAGCAAGGAAAGCGCTGGCTTATCAAACCAGGGAAACTATGTGAAGCTCTTAAACCTCTTTGTGGAGAAAGACCAGCGGTTGGCGACGCATCTTGAAGTTTCCTCAGTGTTTTCAAGAACATCGAACAGTGTTCAAAACTGGCAGCAAGTGACACTCTTCGACAGAACATTCAAAATGAGGTAAATGCAGCCCCTTTCATGTCTGTACAAGTCAATAAGACCACTGACACAACCAAAAAGCCCAGCAATCTGTTGTATTGCAGTATGTCTGCAAAAAGGCATTTTTGGGATTTAGTGATGTAATGCTGTGTAATGCAATGATGTGAGGCAATGGTGTTATTAAGCAATTTCACAGCTATCAAAAACCATATAAAACAAGAAAAAAGTTCTTCATATATTAACAATATTTTGTTTAGGTTTTCATTTGGAATGTAGTTCAGTCAGGGGGGCATAATATTCTAGAATTCTGTGGCAGTTGGAAGATGAAGAAGGATCAGATTGTTATAAAACATTAGTGAGCACAAACTGATGTAATTTGGATTTGTGAATGCCCACTGCCAACCTAGCCACTGACCTCACTGCACGTCACTGAACTACAGCCATTAGCACATGTGAGCTCTAGTGTCATCTGTGTTCCTTCATGTTGCAGCTCCTTCATATGTTCCTTGACAGTCAAGGAGCCGCACTTAAAACAATACTGAAGCAATTGTTTTAACGGTTCCTCAGAAACTAGAAAAAGCCCATCTTCTTTATGGGTGTCACTTTAAGTTTGTGATTCCTGGGTGATTTGAGAGGACTCAGGTGAGCTTACATTGTATTCCAGGTGAGATTGCCTGTACTGTGGCTGACTCTCCTTGCTAAGTTCATCATCTGAGAGGAACAGATCCTGGGACTGACTGTCCCCCTCTACTTGTTTATCCAACTGAATTTCATGTTTACCTGCGTAAATATTGTCCATATTTACCGGATAGTGCACATCCACTGACTGTACCACTGCATCCAATGTGTCTATATCTGTCTGAGTTGCTGCATCGGTCTTACTTGGAGAACACTGTACACTTGTGGATTGCTGAACTGGTGGATTGTCAGGTTCCTCCGTGATCAGGGTCATGCCTGATGGTTTGCCTTCAGAGGCTGCAACTGCAGGAATGGTTTGTTTACATCCTAGCAGGAGAACATCCAATGTCTCCTGTCTTTGATATTTCTTTTACCCTTTTCCCACTGGCCAAAAAACCCACTAACATCCACCTTTGGTCAATGTAACATTGACCACCAAAGGCAGATGTTAGCAGGTTTTTTGGCCAGTGGGAAAAGGGTATAAGAGAGCAGATTTCATTCACTATCCATGGGCATTTAGACTCCTTGTGGGAGAAAATTGTAGGTACGGCATTTGGTTTTAGGCTTTACTTAAAACCAGCAGCACCTGTGAGCTCTTTTTGCATCTGTGGTTGACTAAATGCATCAAATGCATCAGGAGAGAAGTGGCAAGAATATAGCTGCAGGTCTTTAGGAAGTTGTATTCGTCCACATACACTTTCCCACTCCTTTCTTCTGTTCTTATCGTTAGGAAAGCTGTGAAGACTTACATCACTTCTCTTGTTGCTTTTCAACTGGAAACTACAACCTAAAGCAGCACAGTATGACACTGTATTGATATTTTTTCTACTGTGGGCCGGTAAAAATTGCAACAGGTAACAGCAGTGCCATTAGCTCACCTCTCAAGTGCAGCCAATTTACATAATCGACCCAGCATGCATTGTGCACCTAAAGTAATGGTGGCCTCCGTAGGTCAAGATAGGTATTAAATGTTGAGGCTTTTTAAAATAATGAAAATATTTCATGTGTTTCTAACAACATATTTTAGTAGGAGAGGGCAATTCTAGCATATTAAGGCCTACAAGTCTTAATAGTCAAGGTTCCCTTAAAGGCATTATCATACTTTCTCCAGCAATGGGGTGTTTCAAATTTGGATCACAGTGGAAAATTACACCATATACAGTTGTATGTATTCTTTATCCACCTTTGTATTGTCCGTTCACCATTAAATGTTTAGCATGTATGTGCAAACTGAGGCTAAGGAGACCCTATAAAATAATTTAACACAACCAGTCTTGTATCATGTCTTGTGACAGGCATGGGCACAAGTCCATGAATACTGGGATGGCATCTAGCACTTTACCTGTGCCCTTGTCCATAGGGTTAGTTGTTGTGTCAGGAAGGGTATCCGATGTAAAATTTTGCCAAAACCTATGCGGATTGAGTAGACCATACTGGATCGGTTGAGGCTCACGACCAGATCGGTCAAGGCCCGGGTTAGCGATGACTACCATTGGTGCTGTGCCCTCACAGGGTACCGATAACTATAAAATCTGCTGCGGCGACCCCTGAGAAACAGAGAACAAGCTAAAAGAAGAAGAGGAGTCTTGTGACATAAACTTCAAATGATTGCTCAACTTGGCTATAAAGAGGGAACCAATAGCATTGTCATACTGAAATGTCTGACATTCTGATATATAGCTGCTATGAAAGTGCAACTGTGAAATTTTAGTGTGAAATTCCTGTGTAGATTAATGGTTATAACAAGGCACTATAATTACTAGGGTTAAGGACTGTATTGTCTGTCATTGAGTAGGATCTGTCACTAAGCATTGTGATAACTTCTAAAATTATACATTACAACTGTAATTTGAATACAATCAAATATTTTAACAACACGCTGCAAGATGTGCCTTCTTTATCTTACCAGTCATAACTGTCAGCTTCACATATGGCCTTATCAGTCCAAGTATTCAAATATGGCCATATTCTCACCAACTTGGAATCTCTTGCCTATAAAATAAGACAGACATGTTTTGTATAAGGAACTCTTGTTTATATTTTTTGATAGTGTAAGGCTTTCTACCTCTTACTATAATGCATTGTAGGACCACAGATGCAGATATTGCCAACTGAACCAGCCAGCTAACCAGCTCTTCAACCAGCTACATGATCAGTCAGAAAAAAACAACCAGCCAGAAAAATAACAAGCCATCCAGGCAATCAATTTATGAACTAAACAGGACATGTAGCCAGTTAGATGAATCAGAAATTCAGCCTTTCAACCTGTCATCCAGTGGATTTAATATCAAGCTAGCCAGCCAGGCAGGCTGCTGTTAACCCCTCAGACAGTCAACCAACCACAAGCTGAACAATCAGTCAGACAAGCCAAATAGGCCCAACTATGGGTTAGCACTGGCAGCATCTAAACTCCTAATCATACAGAAAACAAAGCTATCAATTAAAACACAAAACAAAACAAAAAAAAAAACATGCATGCATGAAAAATTGACTTCAAAAACATTCTGCAAAATTTGAACTGCTCTTTGAACAGTCAGATTGGTTGGTTAAACCCCACCCCCACCCCATTTTTTACATGGTAGAAGTAAAGATAAATGCTAAAATTGTCAAGAGCACAGAAATCCTTCTGCTCATGTGAGTAAGACAATGACAAAATTGTATTGGCATGCCCAGAAGGTTATGTGACATTCGCCATGACTTCTGCAAACTTCACAAACAATGTAATTCATTGTTTTTGGAATTTGCAGAAGTCAAATGTGAAAAAGTCAATGGATACATTAACAGTCTGTTGGTGACCTGATTTGTATATACCTAATTTCTTTGCCAAAAAAAAGGCTTCAAATTGGTGTTTGGGGTGTGTTGGGACATATGCCAAGACAGATAACTAAACAGATCACAATTTGAACAGAAACCCCAGTTGCAGTCCATTTATGTTTGGAGATTTAAGCAGAGAGTAAACATTCTGCCAGAAAAGTGAAAATCCCACCTAAAATAGGGCAAACAAAATGTCATGTTGAAACTGAGGTAGTTCCAGCTGATATTCCATTGCCACTGAGTAAAGCATCCCTGGAGAATGCAGGTTTGGACAGTTTTGGACATGGAAATATGTGGGGATGCTCATACAGTCTGTACCTCTCAAATTTGCTAGTTCTGGACAATACTGCATAAAAATTAGAGACAGGGATAATGAAAAAGTTCGTGCTGAAAATGAGGTCTTCACAGTGACATAAAACATGACCTCAGATGAGAAGCAAAAAGTTTTTCTAAAGTTTTACAAGCAGTTTGATAATGCATCTGCAGACAGATTACAGCAGCTTCAGTGCAGTTCAGGCAACCAAGAAAGTGAGTGTACCACCATCGTACAACAAATATTGAATGACTGTGTGACATGTCCTGCCTACTGTACATATAGGTATGCATTTAGATTCAGAGTATAATGAAACTGTTGTAATGGACCTGCATGAACTGGATTCAGGTGTTTGATATCGACATATCATTGACAACTTTACATGTTTCAGTGCTTGAAGTATTCTACAAACAAAGAAATCCTCAGAAATAGGCAAACACTTAATTCATACTTGGATAGATGTCCATGGCCCACCCTGTACAATGGTGGGAAATTTAATAATGAAGAAATAAGAGATATGGACAAACAATTTGCACACAGAAACAAAGACAAGAGCTGGCTACAGTTCTTGGAATAATTAATTACTGGAGAGACACAATCAAATGCTTACCAAAACTGTATGGAAATTAAAACAAGACAACGGATGTGACTGGCAAACTGCCTGGACTGGGCGGTCAGGAATAAGAACATTATGCACAACATCCATGGCTGCAGCATATATCAACTAGCATTTGGACAAAATCCCAATCTCCGCATCCTGGCAGCATAGCAGTCTATTCTGTTGCCTACCAACATGGGGATCCCGGTTCGAATCCCCGTGTTGCCTCCAGCTTGGTTGGGCATCCCTACAGACACAATTGGTTGTGTCTGCAGGTGGGAAGCCGGATTGTGGGTATGTGTCCTGGTCGCTGCACTACCGCCTCCTCTGGTTGGTCGGGGCGCCTGTTCAGGGGGAGCGCCCCAATAAAATAAAAAATAAAAAATAAAATCATCCACCCAAAGACATAGTTCCTCCTCATTAACTATTTTTCAATATTAATACATCATAATTTACATTGCAATACATATTACCTAGTTTTGTGCAATAAATGAATCAAACTGTTCAACAACTTTTGATCTTTGAACATTAAAATTGTCATTTCAGTGATTCGGTCTCAATTTAATGCATTGCGCAATATTGGGGCAGGAGACCTCAGCACCCCGCTTTCACTGGCAGGTTTATTATAGCGGCTGGTTGTCAAAGATGTGCCCTACCTCCGTACTCTGCAGCCTCTACCGTTTTCTTGAAGTCCACACGTTTAGACTACTGCAGAAATGGCGACCAGCATTGTTGCACCTGCTGTGTCTAACAGTGTAGAGTTTATTTTAAAAAACCGATTTGAATGACTACGATTACAAGACAAGTTAGTAATTAAGCAGCTTGGCTCTGATAGACCAGACATTAACATTACTCAGTAAACAAAGGACAATGGGAAAACCTACAACAGGACATTTTTGCAAACATGGTATGAAAAGAAAACGTGGTTGCTCAACATGGAATATTCTGTTTCCTGTGCCTATTGTTCCGGTCATCTGTAGCAGGGTCAGGACAAGGGGATACATGGACTAACACAGGGCTGAGTGATTTGAAGCACTTTTCAGAACGGGCTAAGAAACACGAGTCATGCAAGGCATCTTTACATTGTGCTATGAAACTAGCCATGCTTGGTCAAGCCAACATAGCAGCACAGCTTGACGAGAGCTACCATGTAAGTGTGCGGAACCACAATAAGGAGGTGGACAAAAACAGGCACATTCTGTCAAAGCTTATGGACTGCATAACATTCTGTGAAGCATTTGAACAAGGACACGACAAGACCGAATTATCCAATAACCCTGTCGTCTTCCGTGGCCTTGTGGATTTAGTTTCATTGTTGGATACTCTAGTGCAGGAGTACCTAGAAAAGGCAATGGTTTTCAAAGGTACATCCAAAAGTATCGGGAACGAGCTACTTATTGCATGCAAGATGTAATGCAACTGTCATGTCCTTCCACGGTGTCTCCCCGCCTGCCGCCCAATGACTGCTAGGATAGGCTCCAGCATCCCCACGACCCTGCAAGCAGGATAAGCAGTTTGGATAATGGATGGATGGATGGAGTAAGCTATTTTTAGACACTGCTTTAGTTTATCGTGAGTGTTTTTTTTGTCGCTTACACTCGGGTTAAAGGATAGCCTATTGTTCATCTTTGAAATGTGTTGGCTACTGCGGTGTTATGTGGGCTGCTGGCTGGTACGTTTACAGGTATGTACTGTCTATTATCTAAGATAGTAATCATTATCATTAATATAAGTATTTAATATACTTAATTATTAAAATAACGATAAAAAAAGTGGACGTGGCTTGCAATTCAGAAGCTGCAGCCATTGTCCGCCCCACTAGTATTTATGGCCACGGGCCGCTACTGTTAGAAAGACTACCAACTACAGTAGACCATCCCCCCACACTGCAGGGAACCATCAACTGGCTGATGACCCTAATGGGTTTTACTGCAGGTTTGAAAAGCAAACTTTCACACCCCTCACCCTCTCCAGCCACAATATACAACCAACTGCACTCCCTGCCAGCCACTCTCCCCTCCCCCTCTGAACCCCCATTCACACTTAGGAGCTGTGTTGAAGACGTGCACCAGCTCTTCAAGAGACAGAAAACCAGGAAGGCACCGCGCCCAGGTGGCATGTCACCCTCCTGTCTTAAAAGTCTGTGCTGACTAGCTGGCCCCCATTTTCACACTAATCTTCAACAGATCACTGGAGCTGTATGAAGTCCCCTTCTGCTTCAAGAGCTCCACTATCATCCAGGTCCCCAACAAGCCCCTTATCACATGATTAAATGACTACAGGCCCATTGCTCTAACGTCTATGGTAATGAAATCCTTTGAGAGACTGGTGTTGGCCCACCTGAAGGAAATCACAGGCCCCCTGCTCGACCCCCTGCAGTTTGCCTACCGAGCAAACAGGTCAGTGGATGATGCAGTCAACATGGGATTGCACTACATCTTCCAACACCTCGACTCCCCAGGGACATATGCAAGGGTCCTGTTTGTGGACTTCAGCTCAGCATTCAACACCATTGTCCCAGATATCCTCCACTCCAAACTCACTCGACTCACTGTACCAGCCCCCATCTGCCAGTGGATTAAAAATTTCCTGACAGAAAGGAGGCAGCTGGTGAGGCTGGGGAAAATCACATCCAGCACCCGGACAATCATCACTGGCACCCCCCAGGGATGTGTGCTCTCCCCTCTACTCTTCTCCATCTACACAAATGACTGCACCTTAGGTGACCCATCTCCTGAACTTTGCGGAGGACAAAACCATCATTGGCCTTATCCGGGATGGTGACGAGTCTGCATATAGATGGGAGGTTGATCAGCTGGGCCTTTGGTGCAGCCATAACAACCTGAAACTGAACATGCTCAAAACAGTGGAGATGACAGCGGGCCTCAGGAGGAGTGCCCCAGCACTGCCTCCCCTCACCATACTCGACAGCATGGTGTCTACAGTGAAAACCTACAGATTTGTGGGTTCCACAATCTCCCATGACCTAAGGTGGGCATCCAACATAGACAATCATCAAAAAGGCTCAGCAGAGGATGTACTTTCTCCGCCAGCTCAAGAAGTTCAACCTGCCTCAGGAACTGCTGATTCAGTTCTGTAATTGCAAACATTCCCAAATCCTCTGTGAATAGTACACACGGCCGTTGAAACTCTAGTTAATGGTCACACCCATATTTGCACATGAAACTGATCATTGGTTTTGGCCGTTATGCAACTGTATTGTTTATAAGGGTCTGGTTGTCTGGGTAGCATAGCAGTCTATTCCGTTGCCTACCTACACGGAGATTGCTGGTTTGAATCCCTGTGTTACCTACAGACACAATTGCATCCCTACAGACACAACTGGCCGTGTCTGTGGGTGGGAGGCCGGATGTGGGTATGTGTTCTGGTCACTGCGCTAGTGCCTCTGGTCAGTCAGGGTGCCTATTCGGGGGGGGGGGGGCTGGGGGGAATAGCATGAGCCTCCCACTTGCTATGTCCCCCTGGCAAAAATCCTCACTGTCAAGTGAAAAGAAGCGGCGGGCAACTCCACATGTATCACAGGAGGCACGTGGTAGTCTGTGGCCCTCCCCGGCTCGGCAGAGGGGGTTGGGCAGTGACCAGGATAGCTCGGAAGAGTGGGGTAATTGGCCAGATACAATTGGGGAGAAACGGGGGGAAAAATCCCCCTCCTCCAAAAAAAGGGAGGGGAAACCTGCAGTCAGTTTAGACCGAAGAGTTCACATAGATGAGTGATTAAACGTTTCAGTCAATAAACATGTTCAGATAAACTGATTCAGCTTTCTTTGATTTTCTTACCTAGATTATTGAGCATGCATAAAGACAGATTCAGTTCTACACTGCAATAATCCAGTGTGTCCTCTGCACATCCATCACTGTCTGGTTTGAATTGGCTACCAAACAGGACAGGGACAGACTACAACAGACAGTCTGCAGACCAAATCATTGGTGCCAACCTGCCCTCTATTCAGGACTTATACATTTGCAGAGTCAGGAAACGGGCAGGCAATATCACTGCAGACCCGTCACACCCTGGTCACAACCTGTTCCAACTCCTCCCCTCTCTACCCCAAAACAATCAGATATAACAACACTTTCTTTCCACGGGCTGTCATTCAAATTAATGCTTAACACTGTCAAATAAACCAAGCATTGTGTATCTACTGTACTGTACTGTACGTTGTACGTATACTGGTACGCTCTGTCATGTACATCTACCTCAGGCATGTATGTAAGTAGCCTGCTAACATTTATTTCAGTATCTCTGATGTATTCTCTGTACCATTGCACTTTATCACCTCTTATTTCGCCCGTATATAGTCAATCCTTGAGTATATATCTGAAGATTGTTGTGTTGTAGTGTTTTTATTCTATGTCAAGTACACTGAGAGAGCCATGAAACTGGAGTCAAATTCCATGTAGTAAAAACCTAAATGGCCAATAAACATGATTCTGATTCTGATAAAGTTACTTTAAAGTCGGACCAAAAGCAATTGTCAGATTTAACTTCTCATGTCTAGAAACCCTGAACATGGTATGATAAAAACATTCAGCAACATTCTTTTTTTTATTATTTGTGAAAGACTAATAGTGTGTTTTTTGAACCTTTATCCATTTTGTTCTCAGTTGTCTCGAGAACTGTGCAGGAGTGATCTAGCCTCACTCATTTTCACGAGCTGACCAGAGTGGCAAGCACAGGCAAGGACTGTCAATGAAGGTGGACGGCGTTTCCTGTTTTCATGATTTGATCCGATAGGCTTTATGAGTGTGTCTGATGACACCATGAGTATCAGTAAAAAAAAAGATCAGCTGAGAGATTGCTGTAGAAGGTGGAGCTTTTTTTCCCCAATAGAGACAAATGGAAAAAAACTGAATTCTAGCTTTCGTGTTTTTTTTTCGGTATAAAAATGCAAGATACAAGACAACTACAGTAACAAGTGATGTTTGAACATAGTTGGGTTTCAGTTTCGGGTCAGACTAAACGTTTGACATTGTGTTGAATTTTAATGTTGTAGGGTGCCACAGCGAGCGCAGTTCCTTTGGGGTTGAGGAGCAGAGATCAAAATGTGCTCTCGGCAGGCTGCGAAGCAGGAGCTTCACTCCCAACCTCACTGCACTCTTGTACATTCTTGGGCGTTGTGACCCCTGTCGAGTACGCGCACGATGAGAGTTTTTGGTGGCGCGCATCTGAGAGAGGCTGGCGAGATACGGGGGACCTGCCGCTTTAAGAAAAACGGCTCTCCTGTTGCACAGGGAGGCAGGCCGGTGATTTTCCACTCGTGCTGATTTCTCTGGTCCCCCATTTTAAGAGACAAAGGTCAGAAAGAAAGGCTTATAAATAAGAATTTCAGACGTGTCCGCCCTTAGTCGCTCTCACGGACGCGAGAACACGGACAAGGAACAAGGAAAAAACAAAAAACAAACAAGGGACAGCCACGCGCTAAAAAGGACATAAAAGGAAAAATATAGCAGCAATCATCAAGCAGGTAACTGAAAAGACATCCTCATTTTATTTTATTTTTTACACCTACGCAGAGCCAGAATTAAAGGATTTTAGGTTGTTCTTGGTGCACTTTGTAAAATTTCCTTGCAAAATTGTACCTTTTCACGTGAGATCTGACACGCTCGAGCACTGTTGCTATGTCAGTAAGGCTCCGAATCTGCCTGTCAGGATGAAACAAGCGTTTCCAGGTATAATAGGACAATTATCTGGTTTTATGATTATTGTTTTTTTTTTATATTTCCTTTATTTGTTGTGGAAAACGGAGTTGTCTTGGGGAGATGCTATGGGAGCAGCCTAAAAGACATTACAGCCTTTTATACTACATGGGCTGTAAAACGTTGAGATACAACGTTTTGCGGTCTTTTATTTGAAAGCGCCCTTTGACGCGTTTGGGACGTTCTCCCGAATTTCTCGTGTGTTAGCCGCCTACAGAGTAGCGCACTTCCTTATGGCCATTTCTCGTTTAATTCAATCTTCCGAGATGCGAAGCGTCAAGTGTTTTAGATGATCCAGTCCCGTGTTTAGTCCCCGCCAAGAGGCACGTTTTATAATCTTATCGCGGATGATTTAGTGTGTTCATGTGTTTTGCCAGGTTTTTTGGGGGTTTTTTTTGTTTTTTTTTGCTCGGCAGTAAAACTGAACTGACTATATGGGGAAGTGAAGCGCGCTAGCTGATGAAGTCGAGGATGCTCGCTGGGCGCACGTTGCACACCGCGCGGTGTTTCCTACCACCAATCCCATCCGTTAACACCCCCCCCCCGCTCTCTCTCTCTCTCTCTCTCTCTCTCTCTCTCTCTCTCTCTCTCTCTCTCTCTCTCTCTCTCTCTCTCTCTCTCTTTCTGTACGTGTACGTTGGATATATTCCAACGTTTACGTTTTCACATATACGCTGTGGGATGCATGTGGTCTTGGCTTTGGTTTAGACGGGGTGTTTCGGACTGAAGACGATGTTAGCACACTATATCGCCTGTGAATCGATCTCCTCTCAGTAGTTTGATTGCACAACATCTCATATCCTCCTTCATTGTTCCGCGCTGCAGAGTCGCTGTCTCCGAAACACGGATGTTGCTCAGCGCGGTTTGTGGACCGGTGCGAGTGGTTTGTGGCAGTAGACATTTTTTTTTTTTGCCTATGCAATGTCTGTTAGATCGGCGGTTTTGGTCTTTGTGTACTAGACAGTGTCGCCTTGACTCGCCCAGTCGTGTGTCTGAAGCGCCAGCCGCGAGGCACCGAGATGAATAATGCAGACTGGAGTGGGGTATGCATGCGTGTGTGAATAGGGACACGGAGCCCGTCTCGTCCAGTTAAAGAGCGGAGGGATTAAACCCGGTGACACGGCATTATCTGTTCCCGTCGGTGTCTCTGTCTCTTCTCCGACAACAATGGTCGCCGTTTAGACTTCACAACACTTTTTGTTTTTTTTCAGTCGCCGTGTTATTCTGGTCGATTTGGCTGCACCGTCCCATTTAATTGTGTCACCGAGATAGACGTCGCAACGCGTTCAGTGTTTAAAGCCGTCTAAATGGCTTTGTGAGCCAAGTTAATCCTGTGAGTTGTCCCTGTTTAGACAGTTAGTAACCGGTTGTGCCTTTAAAACCGCATCGGAGATGGTGAATGTCGGCCAGAGATAGGATTGGGGTGCGATGCCGGGGTTGGGAACGACATAATGTACCGTAGACTCGACATAAGACTGGGTCTGCACGTTTACGACGCAAAACCGGACGCGATTCGGCTCTAGGCGCGCGAGGCTGCCTCGTCTCGGTCTGATCCTGGTGTCACTTCTCTTCGGAGACGCATGAAAGTCAATCTCATCAGGCTGCTGCACCCCGGCACGGAGCCCCGTCCACACACGCCCATGTGCACAACCGTGTTTGCATCCTCACATACGTACTATAGATTGTGCAATGCATTTACACCAGCAAAAAGTGTTTTCCTACATACTGGCATGTCATTGCCATGGCCAAATTACAAAGGAAACGGAAACAAGTCAACATACTTTGGGCCCCGGCGTGGAGTTGAATGCCGCCGGGGCCTCAAACCCAACATGTCTGCCAATTTTGGGCCCATTTAAAAAAAAATGTGAGTGTAGTCTGAGTTTTATAGTTAGCTGTTCATGAAAAAGGGAGTGACTTTAGGCTTTGTTCAGACTGTCTGCCTGAATAATGGTTTTGTTCTTGTTTTTTTTTTGTCGCTTATCTTATTTGGATCTTCTGTAGTTTGAATGGCAAGAAAAATGCATGGCATCTGTGTTTTCCAAATCAGATTTAAACCACATTCATATGTCAAACCACATTCAGCATGCAACAACACCGTACATACCATCCTCCTCCTGATGTTTCATGAACCGCATGGGTTTTGCACCTTTGCCAAGGTAGAAAACACAAAAAAAGTGAAAGTACACACCATCTCCATATTGATAGCTTGTTGGACCCCGAATTGTGCCACTAGTCATTATACGCATGCCTGCATCATTGCTATATCAACCAACGTAGACATGCTAGCACAAAAACACAGCTGCCTGAAAGCACAAAGCCAAGCCATGATCCCATATGGATAACAGTGCAGACAGTCAGTCTTTAAGAGGGGATTTGCAAAACAAAGCGCCAGTTTCTCCACATATCAGTGGGTGTACTATGGAAATGTCAACTCTTCAGAGCATACTGCATTTTTAATTGTAATATCTATTGAGATTTGGTTACTATCTAATTAGCCACACTCACATTCATTAATCACAGCCAGACATTGTTGAACTGACTTGAAAATGGTTCTGGCATATATTAACATTTCTTTTTAAAATCCACAGTTAAAATGTATAAAATTTTGCATTTGTAGGTAGAATTTAATGTTTTTGTGGGCATGCCCAGTGAGAACTCTTCCCATCTTTTTCAAATTATTATGGTTTTCTCACATTAATGGTCAATGAGTTTTGGCCAATTCTATGTTCTGACATGTTTCATTAAAAGGCCGTTGGTTGATAATAGCCAAACCATTTGGCCAATCTGGTTCCAGATGGTCCACACCAAGTTCAGGTTCAAGTTCAACTTTATTGTCATGTGTATTAGAATACAATGAGATTCTTGCGCTCTGGCTGTCTCTGCCTTAACACAAGGGACAAAAGGACAAAGGACACCCCCCCCTTAAAAAAACAGACTATGTACACAATGAAAGTCATACATTATATACACAATATACAGTACATGATAACGCAACAATGTAAGGTGCATATGGGTGCTTCAGCTGTTCAGCAACCTGACTGCCTGTGGAAAGAAACTGTTACTGAGACGGCTGGTGTGTGAGTCGATGCTCCACTAACACTTTTTAGATGGAAGAAGCGAGAACAGAACATGAGCGGGGTGGCTGGTGTCCTTAATGATGTTTTGGGCTTCCCTTTTGCAGCGAGTGGTGTAAATATTATGAAGTTGTGGTAGTGCCATGTCAATGATTTTTCCTACCGTTTTTACAGTTTTGTGTGGTTTGAAGGAATAACCAAGGAGGAGGAGTGAAAAAAGTGTGAAAGTGATTGTATTGATTGGATGTGCATGTTCCTAAGAAATTTCTCCCTATGACAAATGGCTCAAAGTTAGAGGCCAAAACATAACATTACTTGTTATAGCGGCACCATGTGGCTAATCAACATACTTTTTGTTGCCTTAGTAAAGGGTGAGACTGAAACCCTCTGTAAGAGTTTGATTTGGTTGCTGCAGCTCTTCTGGTCAGTGAAACTCGGATACATACAGGCTAAAACAGAGGCAGAATCCCAACAGCTTTAAGGGGGTTTCAGCATCCGCAGTGCTTGAATCCCTCATAAAGCAACATACCTTAACACAGCATGAAAACCCTGGGCACTTTTGTTATGTCTTCTGTTCTACGTCGTATCTGTGTGTATATAGTATGTCTGCTTCTATGTCCCCACTGCTGTGCTGATTAGGTATTGATTTCATGCCACAAGATACCCCCCGCTCAACCAGTCAGCACTGGCAAGACATGTGGCCCTGCAGACACACTAAGTGGACGGTGGGGATTTTGGAGGCGTGCAAACGTCTGCATCTCTGCAAGCCCTTGTGAGCCACTGTTACCCCAAAACCCCTTTCTGCACTGCTTTGCTGTGCCGAGGCTGATGCATGTCCCGATCTTGACTAAGCAGGCAGAGACGTTTAGCTCCTGTCTGTGTCCTTTTGCAGGTGGCAGAGTTTTGTTAGTGTTCTGCTACCTGCTCACTGTAGGTCTATCAGATTTATCACATGTGTGTGTGTGTGTGTGTGTGTGTGTGTGTGATGGCATTTTGGGCTGACATTGGTTTTCATCACGTTGTGTTGTTGGAAACAAAAGAAAGGATTCTTCAAGCACACAACACACTGTATGATATTCAAAAAAAGAGGAGGGGGGAGAAAGACAGGAGCAAAAGACATAAGGTCTGAAATGAGAGAGCAGTAGGACAGGGTTATAGGAAGTGAGAAAGGAAAATAAAAGACAGTGGAAGAGATTAGAAGAGGAAATGGGATGGACAGTGGAGTTGAGGAGAGAAGGGACAGAGAGAGGTGTGAGACGGTAAAGAGGGAAGGACACAGGCTCCTTTTATCATTCGCAAGTCTTTTGGTTTTGCCCATTTAGACTCCACCCACCACTGGATGTGAGAGAGAGAGCGAGCGAGAGAGAGAGAGAGGCAGAGAGAGAGAGGCGGGAGGGGGGACATATGGGAGAAATAGGAGTTAATCAACCAAAGAAAAGAGAAGGCGTAGAGACACTATTCTGCCCTGTATGTACACGTATAAGTGGGTTGTATATTTGTGGGCGTGTGTGTGTGTGTGTGCATGTGTGTGTGTGCGTGCGTGTTGTAGAGCCATTCCATTCCAAATCTTCATCTCGTAAATCTATCAGCAGTTGAAAATGTCATCAAAAATGGAGTTGAGTTTCCCGCACAGCAGCACTCACACACACACACACACACACACACACACACACACACACACACACACACACACACACACACACACACCAGTTATACGTAAGGCTACACTGGCTATAGGCTGCAGTTTATTTGCCTGTGTGTGAAAGAGTTTAAACATGTTTTTCCAACTTCATTTTATAATGAAAATTACCTTTGATTACCTTTAATGTTTTTTAATTTGCATTTCATGAAAAGGTTATTTGATAAATCCTTCATAAAAGGTAAAACCTCACTAAGATTAATATTTTTCCTGCAAGGGTTTGGTTTGGTAAATTGGTAGATTTACTTTCTGCCTCTCAAGTAAATGAAAGGGCTGTTCAAATCCTGTTAAAGTTGAATCAATTATCAAGTCCGACTTGAGGCCTGTTTACGAGAAAGTGAGTTGTTGTTAACAGACTTTCCAGAGTCTGGAACGTCATTAGAAATTTATGTGTGAATATGAAGGGGGGGATTAGAATGAGAGCCAGAGAAGAGAACTATATATAGAGAGATAGAGAGATCTTTCTCTCTATCAAAGACAGAGGTAAGGGCAGAGAATGGTAGTGGGCTAAATGATGCAGAAGCGAGACCAGAGAAATCAAGAAAGAGATGAAGAAAGAGGATAAAAGACAGAGATGAAGGGTAAGAAGAAAAATAGACAGATATATATGTATAGAGAGGGGGAGGTGAAGGACAGAGATTGAGAGAGAAAGACAGAGACATGGATAGATGGTGAGATACAGTACAGTGACACGGAGAATAAAAACACAACACACAGTGAAGGAGCGCCAATCAAAGCTTTGTTAGCTGTGTGTCCTTGACTTTAGCTCTGTAAAGAGACCAGTCATTGCCACACTATTTACTTGCCTGAACTACTGACCCACTTAAGAGATACACACAATCCACACTCGAACCAATACAACACACATACTGACCATGGCCTCACCATTATTTTCACTAAAGTGTTAAAAGAGTGGCATAGCAGTGGTATTGCAACTTTTCCTTTTGTTTGAAATACCTGTTGTAGTCGAAAACATTCAAGATGTGCAGTGGATTTTTTTGCTCTTCAGATCATCAAAACTAATTAGCATGATTAGTAAACATGTTCACAATTTCTCGCTATTACCGTTGAGATTATTATTGTGTTAGCCATATTTATGAAGGGCTTGCACCAACAGAACACAAACCAACACAATATGCACTCATACGGACAAATTACAAGCATGCACTCTTAATGAGCTAAAGTTCAGACAGGGACAAAGTGCTTTAGGTGGTGAGAGATGAATTCTACCACATATGCAACAAAGTGCATTTCATCCACCAAATCATGTACAAAAACTTTGTTGTATGCGATTGTAATAATGGGGATACAAATTCACACACTGACCAAGCCTGGAGGCAAATGTCAACATGCAGATGTGGCGTTTGATGATAATTTATATCTAGAATGGAAAATTAAAAGATGAACTTATCCAGAAACTTATTTTGCAAATATAACAGATGCTAATTCTGGTCCTGACTATAAAGAGACCCTCCAGCCGGCGTCCGGGTAGCGTAGCGGTCTGTTCCATTGCCTACCAACACGGGGATCGCCGTTTCGAATCCCTGTGTTACCTCCGGCTTGGTTGGGCGCCCTACAGACACAATTGGCCGTGTCTGTGGGTGGGAAGCCAGATGGATTTGGGTGTGTGTCCTGGTCGCTGCACTAGTGCCTCCTCTGGTCAGCCAAGGCACCTGTTTGGGGGGAGGGGGAACTGGGGGGAATAGCGGGAGCCTTTCATGCGCTACGTCCCCCTGGCGAAACTCCTCACTGTCTGGTGAAAAGAAGCGGCTGGCGACTCCACATGTATCGGAGGATGCATGTGGTAGTCTGCAGCCCTCCCTGGATTGACAGAGGGGGTGACGCAGCGACCAGGATGGCTTGGAAGAGTGGGATAATTGGCCGGATACAATTGGGGGTAAAAAAAAAAAGAGGGGGGGAGCCCCTCCAGCCTGAGCGCCTGGATTCAAGACCCCATGTCCGCAAAGCATCCATCTTACTTAAGTGTCCATAAATAAGACAGCTGATCCCCATCAGTTCTAGGGGTGCTATGCTGTAGTTGACCCCGGGTAGTTGGGTACATACATGGCCTGGTAAAACATGAAGTCACTGTAAAACCACCCTGTATGATTTAGCGTTATCGTTGTGTATGCATGAAGCAATGGTGGCAGCTTGAACTTGAATATGGATTGTTTCAGTCATGAGATGTATAAAGTTAATTTCAACTTCAAAATAAAACGTCTGCGCCATTTTTAAATGTGTCAAATTTATACTACTTCACCGACAAATGTGTTTGTGTGTGGTATGTAGTAAGAATTTTTGGTTACACTTTATTTTAGGGGGTTGGAAATTACCTGGTAATTTCCTAGTAATAAGGTGGTAATTATCACGTAATTTCTTAGAAATAATCTTGAAGTTACCTTGTAATTTGGGTTAGGGTTAGCTGTAGAATTGCCTGTAAAAACTACCACATTACTAGGAAATTACAAGGTAATTTCAACCTTATTTCTAAGAAATTACGTGATAATTACCACCTTATTACTAGGAAATTAACTAGGTAATTTTCTGACCCCCTAAAATAAAGTGTTACCAAATTTTTTCATAAGTCTTGTATTGAGAATGTTTGGATGCAAGTAAAGGTAAAAACATCTTCTTGGGCTATTTGAGCGATTGAGGCTTTATAAAGCACACATGATCCAGATACAAGACTCAAACCAATGTCTGTTGTCAAAGGTGGCTAAAGACCACTGACCGACAGTAACATGCCTGCTGGAAATGGACATGTTTGGAATGCAAATACAAGAGGGAGCTCTCTAAAAATCAATAGTGACTGATAAGGCTGAATAGAATTCAACTCTCTTTCAGTGTTTATGTCATTTTCTTGAACTTTCTTTATCATCCACTCTGTCAGAGACTTTCACTCTCACACATTCGCTCACACAAACATGTTTGGATTCACAGCATTATAAGATGGTGATTTCAGGGATGGTCATTCTGTCGCCATCTTACAATGCAGTGACTGCAAACATTCCCAAATCCGCTGTGAATCATACACATGACCATTGAAACTCTAGTTAATGGTCATGCCCATATTTGTATATGAAACTGACCGTTAGTTTCGGTCATTATGTAACTATTGTTTATAAGGGTGGGGATACCTGAAGTCAGTTTAGACTGAAGAAGTCACTAAGGGTCCAGACACACCAAACCGACTAGCAGTGATGAATGCTGACTGTTGCGTTGCCTCACCGTCGCCTGCCGTCTGGGCCAAAAAGTAGCACTTGAACAAACTGCAAAGACTACAGCCAACAGCCAACTAGCATGTACGGTCTGCACTGATTTGCTAAACTGAGCAGCAGTCAGAGGGATCTCTCTCACCGACAGGCTCCTCCGATTCAACATGCTGAATTGGCCGAAAAGCTGCCGACAGGGGTCCAACTAGTGCCGACGGTGTGGGACACACCGCAAAAACTAGGGTCACAGACACTTACTGATGGCCCGACACTGGCCGACGGCTGACCATTAGCCTGGTGTGTCAAGGCCCTTAGATGAGTGATGAAATGTTTCTGTCAATAAATGTTGTGTCCTGATGCCCAGATTCAACTTTCTTCGATTTTCTTACCTGGATTATAGAGCATGCATAAAGACACTTCTTTTCACAGAGTTTTGTGTTGGTACTGATTGATTATTCCTAACCCCTGATCTACATTGGGGACAAGAGTGGAATGAAAAGAACCGGTCATATGGACTCAATAGTTTAATGAAATAGAGTACAGTCATGAGATCTTCAGTCATTTATGTGATCCAGTGGGAGAGCTCCTAAGATTTAAAAGCCCAGTTTGTACCTTTTGAGGGTATAAAAGATGAGGCACTACAGTCAATAAAAGCAAAAGCATGTAGTACGGAGCAAGAATATGGACAAAATCAAGGTCAGTGCAGTGATCCAAGTTTTTTGTCCTCCTGAGCCAAATGATGACGTGTGACATCCACGTTAACAAGAAATCGAGCTCGGTGAAACAATGCTGTAGATAAAAGAATTAAATCGAGAAGGAAATGGCGTCGGAGTCAGAGAGAAAAATTGGAAATGAAAATGAGGACATGAGAGGGTTTGAAAATAAGAAAAGAAAGAAGAATGCATTAAAGTGCTCAAGCTATTCTAGCCAGTCATTGAGAACAGAGGCGAAGTATCTCGTTGGGATGAAAGCCGTGACAAGAGAAGACAGGATTTTCAAGGATCCACATGATGTTGGAAAGTTTTAGGGGGAAAACCTGGGAGATGTATGATCAAGCAGGATAACCAGAAGTGGGTTGGTTATCATTGATTGTATCTCAGCATCAGAGGGATATAGCCCTTAAGCTCAAGGTATTTAGAAGGTATCTCTGTGTGACTTGCTTCTCACTCGGACTAAAAGCAAAGAAGGGAGTGATAAGTGGCGTGCTACTGTCAGTAAAGGCTGAGTCATTTCAGGATTTTGCAGGTGTGTGAGGCAAGAGGAATGACTATATTCTGTGACAGGGAGAAGGGGGACAGCAATTCTGTGTTTGACATTTGAAGGAGAATTGCTGGAAAGAGTGTACTTTGATTATGTGAGTTACAGGGTGAGGCCATATGAGAGAGCTCCTCTCAGATGTTTTTGTTAAGAATATGGACATGCAGCAGTATGTAGTGGAGTCAGAAGATGTGGGAGATGTGGGGAGGACAACTGCAATGTTGAAGATTGCAAAGTTGAGAAAGCACAAGCAAAGTGTCAGCACTGCAAGAGAACTCATGATACTGGCCAAGCACAGTGGTCAAAAATAATTAAGGAAAACAAAGTGAATAAGATGAGAGCAGAAATGGGATTGCTGTATGCTGAAGATGCTAAGAGAATGGAGAATGGAGAGAAATGAAGAAATGGTGGAAGTGCAAAAAGAACTGGAGCAGAAAAGGAATGGAGCTGACCAGAATGTCTGCATGGACAAGAAAAAATTTTTTGCATTCAATGCCATGGTCATAAATAGTGCTGCTGAAATAAAAGGGAAGTTGGAAGAATCAAAATGGTGCTGGACGCTGCCAGGAGATATTTGAATGTTTTTGACATATCTGGAGAAGATCAAGATGTTACACTGTGGGAAGGATTTGTATCAACTCAGACTGGCTCTGGGTTAAAGAATGGACAATGTTGTGAATGGGATCACTTTGGGTATACAATTAGTACTATGAAGTTCTTATATTTCAGTAGGTCGTGGTAATGCAACATTTTGGATGCCAAGTGCCAATTAAAGAAGAAGAAGAAGAACAACAACAACAACAACAACGTTACAGTATTACAATTTCATTTAGCAGGTGCTTTTATCCAAAGGACATACATCTGAGAGTTAATACAACACAAGCAAGGATCTAGTCAGGAGGCAACAATACAAGTAAGTGCCAAAAAACTAGGTTCAAGTCTGAGTTTTTTGGCAATTAGAAGAAGAACTAAAATCAGGACCAGCCAGGGTCTAAAACAATAGGGATACAATTTCAAAAACCAGTATCGGAGCCATGAAAGAAGCACTTTCCTTTATCATGAAAAATTTGGGCCCATCAAAATTAAGTGGTATGTTGGTATTCCAGTGCTGAGATGTGAACAGGCTCTATGGTCCAAACGATCCTCCTGAATTAGTGAGAATGTAAGCCACACTTCACATATGATCCAAGTACACAGTGTGATGGACAGGTTCCTTTAATTAAACCGAGACTGTATAACAAAGGGTGATTTTGGGAGACACAACTAGGCCCAGCAAGTTTCTTGCATACAGAACTAGCAAGACCCGGCCTGTACCAGACTGACTACCATCGGATTTACATATTAACACAGTAGTTTAAACCAAAACAGACGTAAAGTGGTGGTATTCTTCAAACAACTTGAAAAATTGACCAGTACTTTTTTTTAGAAACAACGGATATCACTCAGTCAACACTAGAATAGTCCTATAGACATACGAACAGGTAGAGATGTGCTGCCATCTTGGAATTTGACAACCTGCAAGAGATACCCTACATACCTAGGGCCAGCTCATTCATAAATTTGTCATTCATAAATAAATGGCAGATAAACTGTATTCAACAATTATCAACAATTTAGTGCATAATAATACAGCAAAAGTTCACTTAGTATTATTTTAATGCAGTAATTTGATTCAGTTCATGACTTCATTTCAGAACACAATAATGTCTATATTACCAGTAAATGTGAAAGTGTCCATCTTCACACATGCAAGGCTTGGATGAAGCCTTCTCTATGTCTCTCCATCCTTCCACATCATAACAGAGACAGCTATTCAAATGCTACTATGACTCAGTACTGTAAGCTAAGGCCAACCAAGTCATGTGCCGTCCAGTCCACTCTGAAGGGCAAGAATGGGTTGTGATAGAGGTAAGGTCCAGAGAGGGACAAGAGAAAGGAGATTAGATGGACAGATAGATAGATTGATAGGCTGATAGACTGATTGATAGATAGAAGGAGCGAAAGAGAGAGACCGCGTTGAATTTTAAAAAGCCTTCACTATACCACTTCGGGCAACACAAAAAAACTATTAATACTGCAAACGGAACTCAAAGGTCAAAAGTAACAATGCATACTGCTATAAACCTACTAAAAGAAAAAACAGTAAATGCATAAGAACAAACAAACACAACAGCCATTACCATCAGAAAGAAAGAGAGTCAACAACTTGTCATGCGATACAACACAGTACACCCCCAACAGCCCACATACGAGGCTAAAAAACTTCCAGTCACCCAACCATTTTGTAATAGGTATGTTCAACCCAGAGGTGAGCACTCACTTGTCTGCACAGTGACCATGCACCCCACCCCCTGGATCTGTGTTTTTTTTCTTTCTTTTTTTATGTCTAAAGGTCATCTAAGTGTGGGCAGTTTCCTCATTGCTATGTATCTGGGGACAAACACAAATATTCAAAAGAAAAAACATTCACCCAGACCCAGAAACCACTGCCATTAAACAATGAATAAACAGATGAGCCACTCAAAAGCAGTCTCCTTTAGTTTTAAGCCTAGAACGAGAAACAACCAGCAAATCCTGATCAGAGGACCTTAGAGACTGCTGGTTACATAGGGCTGCAGTAGATCTCTAATGTAGGCAGGTGCCTGACCATCCAGAGATGTGTATGTGATCACAAGAACTTTGAATTGAATTCTGAATTTGCTCTTCACTGGCTCCCCATCAATCAGAATCAGTGTCACATAAGACCTTTTTGAGGACCTGGTCAAGAGTTTAGCAGCAGCATTTTAGACCACCTGTAAACAATCCAGGGACGTGTTGCTGAGGCAGGTGAAAAGGGAGTTACAGTAGTCAAGACAGGACAATATAAAAGCATGAATTAACATTTTCATCTCTGCTTGAGACACAATGGGCCTGAGCTTTTCAGTGTTTCTCAGCTGGAAAAAACAAGAGCAAATCATACACTTGACATGTTGGTCCAGAGTCAGAGCCTGATCCATTTAACTGACGAGGCAAGAGACCCAAGACCATCCCTTATCTTATGGACAAGACTGGGGGGGAATTTCTGTTTTGAGGTTACCATTACGGTAATGAATATGAGGCCTTGTCCTCCTTCCTCAATGAGCAAGTATACGCAAGCTGCCCTTATCAAGTGCTGTAGAGACCAAGGACATTTATATTGATCTCTCCACCTCTTCATTTAGGGCCCTGGATGGCACTGGTAAGATAAAAAGTCTGGCCCGTAGCATTGAGGCAGCCAAATTATTGGCAACCAGAACCCTCCCCTTAAACAGTATAGCAGCTATTTCCTTTTTAACAACTTGGCACACACCCGCTCTACTATACCCTCCAATTCTTTTTTTTTTTTTACAAAGTCTGCTGTACCGCAAATCAACTCCGAGGGTCTTTATTTTACTCCTAACCAACTGGAGACCTGTAGGTAAACTAGGAGTGGCCTCCTTCCACCACTGCCTCACCTGTAAGGCCTCACAGCTCCAAGCTAGCCTCTAAACCCTGTACATCCTGGTGACTTTTGATGTAGTTGCCCCTGAGCGCTAATGCCTCAGAGGCAAGTGCGAACTACACAATGGCATCAGCAAACAACAAACCGCGTACCCCGATGGATTTTTTATTATTGCTGAGGATTTCAATCATGCAAACCTAAAGACTATATTTCCTAAATTTTATCAACATGTAAAATTTGCCACCAGGGAAAACAACAAACTGGACCTCATTTACACTAATAAGAATGCATACAGAGCATGCCCCCGCCCCCACCTTGGAAACTCAGACCACATCTCTGTTATGCTAATTCCAGCATACAGGCCACTTATGAAACTTGCCAAACCGGTTCAGCGACAGACCAGGGTCTGACTAGATGGTCTATTTCAGCTCTTCAGGACTACTTTGAGAGCACCAACTGGGGCATTTTCAAAGCGGCAGCCTCCTCTTGTGAGCACATTGATCTGTAGGATACATAGTGACAGTGACAGCCTAAATTAATAAATGTATAGACAATGTCACAGTCACCAAAACCATCTCTCCGCTGCCTAACCAGAAGTCCTGGCTGACAGCAGAAGTCCGAGGACCCGGAATGCTGTATTCAGATCTGGTGATAAGGCAGCTCTCAAGACAGCGAGGGCCAACCTGTCGTGTGGCATCAGGGAGGCAAAAAAACAATATGCACAGAGAATCAACAGCCACTTCACTGATAGCAGAGATGCACGGCACTTGTGGAAGGGCAACCAGGCCCTCACTGGCTACAAGCCTCCTCCTCAGACCTGTGGCGGTGCCCCCACCCTCCCAGATGCACTGAATGACCTCTACACACGATATGAGAGACTGAACAACGTGCCGGTGGTCAAGACTACATCCTTGGTGGATGACCAGGTTCTTCAGGTGACCGCAGATGATGTAAGAAAGACGCTGTCCAGAGTCAACCCACACAAAGCTGCAGGTCTAGACAGAATCTCAGGCCGAGCCATCAGAGACTGTGCTGAGCAGCTGCCAGATGTCCTTGCTGACATCTTCAACATCTCGCTGTCCCAGGCAGTCATCCCCACATGTTTAAAGTCTACCACCATACCAGTGCCAAAGAAGTCCCCTGTGTTCTGCCACAATTACTACTGACTCCCATCATCATGAAGTGCTTTGAGAGGCTGGTCATGAAGCACATCAAGTCCAGCCTCCCCTCCACTCTGGACCCTCTCCAGTTTGCATACTGCGCTAACTGCTCCACAAAAGATGCCATAACCTCTGCTCTTCATCCAACCCTGTCCCCCCTGGAGAGAAAGAACAGCTATATGTGAGGATGTTGTTTATTGACTTCAGCTCAGCTTTTAACACAATCATACCACAACACCTGATTGAAAAGCTGAGCCAGCTGGGCCTTAACACCTCCCTCTGCAACTGGGTGCTAGACTTCTTCACGGGGAGGCCACAGTCAGTGCAAATTGGCAAGATCACCTCCAAGACCATCACACTGAGCACTGGCGCTCCACAGGGCTGTGTGCTCAGTCCGCTGTTGTTCACCCTGCTGACTCATGACTGCACAGCATCATCCACCTCCAACCTCATTATAAAGTTTGCTGATGATACCACAGTGGTAGGTCTCATCAGCAACAATAATGAATCATAATACAGAGTGGAGGTGGATCAACTGGCAGCGAGGTGCAAAAACAACCTCTCCCTAAATGTAGGAAAAACTAAGGAGGTCATTATTGACTTTAGAAAGACCAGCACCCATCATACTTGGCCATCAATAGTATGGACGTGGAGAGAGTCAGCAGTGTTAAGTTCCTGGGAGTTCACATCACAGAGGACCTCTCCTGGTCCTCACATGTCACTGCGCTCTCCAAGAAGGTCCAGCAGTGTGTTCACTTCCTGTGGCGTCTGAATAAGGCAAGTCTCCACCCACCCACCTCATCACATTCTGCAGAGGCACCATAGAGCATTCTGACCAGTTGTATCACTGTCTGGCATAGGAACTGCAAGGCCTCCAACTGCAAATCCCTTCAGCGGATAGTGAAAACAGCTGAAAAGATCATAGGAACGGCTCTTCCATCCATCCAGGCCATCGATTATGTACAGTGCACCCGGAAGGCTCTTAGCATCATGAAGGACCCCACCCACCCCTTCCCACATCCACTTCACCCTGCTACCCTCTGGCAGGAGGTACCAGAGCATCCGTGCTGCCTCCACTAGGCTATGCAACAGTTTCATTCCTCAGGCTGTGAGGTTCTTCAACAGCCTGAACACTTAGACCTTCCATAAAATGACTTTTTGACCTTCTTACTCACTGTCCATGTCAGGTGTGCTTGTGATGTTGAGGTCTGTGAATAATTTTTGTTTTTAATGCACTTTTCGTTTTTAATATTTATTGTGTGGTATTTGTTTTTATGTGGCACTGAGGTCCGTATGAGACATGCATATAAGGCAATGACAAATAAAAGCAGTCTAAGTCTAAGATGTTAATGTCATCAGCATATGCTGATAGTACCAATGGAAGGCTCTGGAAGTGAGAAACCAGAGGCTTGGCTTCTGAATCTGCATGGCAGAGGCCCCGAGACAACTGTGTTGAGATGGAGCACCCCTTCCTTAATGTCCCTTTTTATGAGTTTGGGCCTGCTCTTTATCTTCCCTTATTTATTACCCCGATAGTAGCCCCATTAGTGATACAGTATAGTAGCCCCATCCACTAGATAAAGCAAACCCCTTACCCAGCATTTCTTAGGGTAGAGATAAAAAAAAATAATACATGCTTTATCTTGATTTGTCAATAAATTACAAATTTCCTGCTCATACTGTCAAAAAAAGGACAGATTATGGCTCTATCAGTGCAATAGTGTTGTGTCTTTCAGTCTGTTGAAAAGCACCCTGTGGAACGCACCATATAATTTGCACATGAGAGAACCAAGCCTCCAGTTTTTTTTTCCACAAAACCTTTTCTCCTTTCTGAGGCAGAAGAGGGAAATCGGTCCTTTGACAGGACACTCTCATTAATGCCTCTCCAAAACACTCCAGCAGCATCTTATGGAGATCAGCTCCAAAACAGCCTCAAAAATATTGATAAATAATCTGTGTATAAGCTGTCCAGTCCCAGTGCATGGCCTGAGGAAAACTTTCCACTTTGTGTAGTCAGCTCCTCCAGGCTGAAGTCTCTGTCCAGGCTTACCCTCTCAGCAACAAGGAGCTCACACTGCACACAGTGCACTGGGCATCACAGTCCTCTTGCAGGGCCTGTTATCCCTCTGCCTACAGCTTCCTTCCTGTTGCTGGTTTCTCCAAGCAAAAGAAGAAAAAACATTGTAGCATCCATATCCTTGATGGTGGTATACCAAACTCTAAACATCCAGGTTCTTACATGAACGAGATAAACTATGGTCTCTTTCTGTGCAACAGCTTATCCCTACCAAATCTAAAGAATTGGAGACCACATTCAGTGTCTTTTGTAGTGTTTTCTTGATGCTGCACTTTTTCTCTGGTCTTGGCTTTGGAGAAAGAGGTGTTCCTAGAATGTGCCGGCAATTCATTGGGGATATTGGAACTCCAGAAAGAGTCACCACTGGCGAATGTATAGCATGGGGCAAAACATGCCATACAAAGACTCTACTCTCAAAAAGCTGATTGACAAAGTGCTCCTTCTTCAGAAACACAGCTACCACCTTATTCATTTAGGAGGCATGGGAAAAATTAATATGACAGTTCTGCACTCCCACAGCCAACTTGAATCTCATCTACTGTGACACAGGGTTCAAGTATGATCCAAACCCTGTGTTGAATAAATAAACATGATATCTCAAAGGATGCCATCTCCTGTTAAATCTGATGCCAAACTCTCTCAAACCATCAACACCCCTCAGAACTTCTAGCTTGCAGAGAGAGGGGGGGGTGGGGGGTGGAGGAAAACAGAAAGATGAATTTGATAGGGGTAAAAGAGGGAAAGGAGGAGAAGGTGAGAGGAGGAGTAGAGAGCTATGGTTAATACTGTGGGAGTGGAGAGTAGGTGGACAATGTGCTTACTAGGGGCAGAGAGGGAGAGAGGTTCCAGCATCCCCGCGACCCTGAGAACAGGATAAGCGGTTAAGATAACACATGGATGGATGGATGGATGGATGGATGGATGGATAGGGGAGAGAGATAGGAGGAGTGGGGGGGAAAAAAGCTGAAAAGAGGGTGGTGAAGAAAGGAGTGGGATGAGTCAGTTAGATGATAGGATGAGGAGGTAAAAGAAAGGGAGTTGAGGACTGTAGAGGACAACAGAGGTACAGAAGAGGATGAGAAGAAAACATGAAGGGGAATGGAGTTGAGGCGGGGGGTAGGGAAGGGGGAGGAAGACAACAGAGACAAGGCGGTGGGAGGGAAGAAGTAGGTCCAGGGGGAACGGAGGGAGGATCAGAATGAGAAGTCTGTATTGGGGTGGGGGGAGAGGTGGGGGATTAAGAGAAAGGGGAGTGAATTGTAATGGGCGACTCATTGTAAACGTACATGGTTTTAAAATAGGAAACATGTTATGTAAGCGGTCAGGGAGTTTGTGTGTGTGTGTGTGTGTGTGTGTGTGTGTGTGTGTGTGTGTGTCACATGGCACTAGCTGGGGTCTGAAGACATAGAGAGCACAGAATCTGGTCCAGTGAGCATACACACACACACATACACACATGCACATACACTAACATAAAAATACCACCACACAATGGGTCTTTATGTTTTACACTGTGGTTTTGGCCTGTGTCTTAAATCGCTCTACAGTTAGTGTTGTTCCCACGGCCAGTGTAATTCTCCGGAGGGAGTTTGTGGAGGCAGTGATACAAGAACAACACTTCCAACCACTATATTGCAGCTGTTTGCAGGGGAGCTTCCAGTTGCCAGTTCTGAACATTATCACTATTTTTTGA
The DNA here is from genome assembly GCF_029633865.1 of Lampris incognitus. Lineage (NCBI taxonomy): Eukaryota > Metazoa > Chordata > Actinopteri > Lampriformes > Lampridae > Lampris > Lampris incognitus. Next base: position 100,426,764 of record NC_079212.1, on the reverse strand, counting down.
GTAAAATGAAACTGTTTTTTAATGTGGGAGGCTTGACTGAGCGCATGGTTTGTTTATTTAGCAATGTTTTTGCTTCACTCATTTACTCACATCTTCCTCTTTTGCCCCCTCTTTCTCAATGAATCACTTGTTCCTTGCAGACAACTTTGTTATTCACATTAATTCATCTACCTGCCTCCTCCGGGAGTTAAACTACTTAGACCATTTCCTTCTGTTGTTATGATAAGTGTATCACAGGCTTAATGGAGTCCATGTCCTCGCTAGCAGGATAACATCGTTAACAAACGTTATGTATGTCTGCACACACACACACACACACACACACACACACACACACACACACACACACTACATATACATACATATATGTATGCATGTATATCCAAAAATGCCGCCGTCTTTGTAAAATATAACAGGCATTAATGTTTTGGTTGGTAACATGACCATATTTTTATATTTATTTGCAGGAATAAGTTCAGACCTGCTAGCTTTTTGTAGCCAGAAGGTTGAAACCTTTCAGAACATGTCTCCAATATCGTAAAGTTGTTGGCTTGTGTGTGACGTATAGCCCATCCTTTATTTTTCAAAATTAACAGGCTTCAGTTTATATGAGGTCTTAAAGCTGTCACTGACTTACGTTTAATAGAGAGCCAAATAATTACGGTACTTTTCGCTAGGCTATATCCAACTTATACATTTCATCCTGAGACTTATACTAGTCAGTGTTTGAGCTCATTTGGGACATTTTTAGTGCGACAAAAAAGCAAGTGTATGACTCCTCTAACCACCTCCCCTGTTAGCGCAGTTAAAAGTTGGAGCTCATAATGACAGAAATAGAAAAAAGAAACCTGGACCTCTCTAGTAGCAAAAAATAGACCAATAACATGAAGAGCATAATTAATTACATATGCAACACCAAGAGTGTGCTGCAAAATGAACTAATGACTTCTGAGCAAAAATGGTAATTCGGTACAGTTCAGTAAATAACCAGTGTTTCGTCTAATTAATTTAAACTTGTCTCAAGTTAAATCCTTGAAAAGGCAAATTAAACCTCTCCAATATTGTATCTCCAAGAAAATAAAGTGTGAAATTATCCACAAAAAAAAAAGGAATTTGAATCAATAGGCTACCATACATCTACAACACTTGGATAACATGTTATCAAAGGTGTGAGTAGCAATCGATCACTTAATGCTAATGGCTGTCACCTTAATGGATGAAAGAGTTTCTTTTATACTCATATCCCAGGAGGTTGTTGGATCACTTTGAGAGTCCATGAGAGGCAAGGTTACCAATCTTAATTGCTTCCTGGTTTTCAACAGCGCCAGTGTGAACATCTCCTATTAACTGTTTTTAAACAAGAAACAAAAACAAAAACAAAAAAATCCTTGCTGACACATCTTGAAAAGAGATTGCTGACTTTGGTCTTAACTGTTGGAGCCAGTAGAGATTGGACAATTTACAGACCAATTTAGAAAAAAAAAACTGAAGTGAACCTAACTATGCATTTATACATTATATGCATAAATAATTTATGACATAGGTTAAGCTATATGAACTGAAAATATGACTTTCTATTAACTGAAAACTAGCTAGGTAGTTTGTCTTCATATTTTTTATTAAGGCAACAAAACCCTTCCATCTATACGTTATGTATCTGTACACAGTACAGCACGAGAGGGAGTATGTTATCGTGAATAGCAATGACGTGAACTGAAAGCAATCACAGCTATGAAAGTAAAAAAACAACAAAAGTAAAACATTTTTTTAAGATTTTTTTTTTATTTGCAATTTCTTTCACCAAAGAATATAGTGGCTTGTTGCTATGCAAGCAAGTAATTGACTGCAGGCAATAAAGTGGAAGCAAATGTTGCTAGCATATGAAATAGCTTAGTTAGTAACACTGGTACATCAACACTTTGTTACACTACCACGAACATAATAAGATAAATAGGAGTATGGGAGGGAGAGGAACAGCTTCATTTCAGCAAACTTGCTTTATCTTAAGACAACCTGTGTGGTGATTTCTGAAGAGAACGCAACACCCGAATGCAGTTTGAAACTCGAAAGGTTTCCAATTCAGCACTAAGGCTTGTTTATACTTCTTTAAAACACAAAATGACTTCGTTCCACTATTTACCGACCCTCGACTGACACAGGAAGCGTCTCAGGCAACTGTGAAAGCTAGCACTTCCTGTTTTCGCTGCACACAAGAGAGGTCTTTGTTCAGAACGTGTCTTTGCTAATTGCAATGTATTGCAAACTCAGTCTTAAAATGCCCAGAAACTAGAAAACCCAAGTATGTGTTTGTGTGAGCGGGTAGGCGAAGAGACAAAGGCTGGCTCTGTCCACAAGTTAGTCATGTTCCTGGTTCTCTAAATGCCAAGTGTAAATGTCTTGTCGCTGGAGTGAGACAGCAAAATTAAGACAGAAAAGAGCAAAAGTAAGGAGGAGAAAGACATGACGTGACAGACATTTTTGGATTACTCTCACTTTCTCCCCTTCTTTTCTTGACTCACAGGATAAGTCCCACTCTGATTCTCTCCCTTTGTCACCATTTCTCTCTCTCTCTCTCTCTCTCTCTCTCTCTCTCTCTCTCTCTCTCTCTCTCTCTCTCTCTCTCTCTCTCTCTCTCTCTCTCTCTCTCTCTCTCTCTCTCTCTCTCTCTCTCTGTTTTCTGTGACTTTTTTCATGTATCGTCCTCGCTTTCGCTGCCGGGTGGAAATTTACAGCGCTGGTTGCGTCACAGCCCGTCACCCTGATCCCTCCGCTTAAAACTCCAACCAATCACAGAGTCCCATTTAATAGTCCTAATGGGGAGGAGGAAGTCGAGGGGGGTGTGTGTGACCTTGAAGGTTTACTTGAGCTGAGTTCAATTTCGTCAGAATCTATTTCTCTTTTCTATTTATCGGGGTGGGGGCAGCTGGCGTTGGCACCCTAAGTGTTTCTATGTTATCTTATTCCACAACATTTTCTTCTGGCTAGGTTGTCAGTGGCAGCCCCTAGAACAGTATGGTAAACATTTGTGAAATTTGGCACACTTTTTGGGGACAGTGCAACGATTCTTTTCAACAAGTAACATGGTTATGCCTCCGGCACTGTAGCGCCACCAATGGATCAAATTTGGAGGTACGTTTATGCATGTAACTTTTGAACCGCATGTCCCGATTTTCGAAAATAAGATATCGTTGAAGTCCTTGCATCAAGCCAAGCTCAATACACACCATAACGTCAATTTCCGCCATATTGGATTTTATGATTAAACAGTTTGCACAGGCCACATATTTTGTCCGATTTTCACGACATTTGCTGTAGGTGATCCTCAGACCAAGCCTCATGTAACGGGGGCAGTCCTATGCTGTTCTATGCTGGTCAGCCTGCTGCACGCCCGTCACTCTCATCAGTAGCTCTGCGTTGTGTTCTAGTTGGGTGGGGCCCCAGGTGTTGTGGGGGGCCCTCAGTCTCGCATCATCATCATCATCATCATCATCATCCTCACCTTCGCCCTCTTCATCATCCGTGTCAGAACACAAGTACAGCAGAGGGTTTTGCCAGATGTCATCCTCCTTAATGGCTTCTCCCAGCTTTCCAGCCTCAGCATCAGCGCGGTCAGTGAACCAGGTGAAGAAGCTCTCCGGTTCTTCATGTCGCCTCTTCCTCCCCACTTTGTTTTGTGTCTGGCTGGAGCGCTTGGTCAGATCCCGTCCCGATTTCCATTTGATCTCTGTTGACTTTGAAGATGGGTCTCCGCTCTCGTTCAGATCAAACTCTTTGGAAAGTACTTTGTTTTCGAAGTACGGATTTCCATCAAAATAAAAATCTATTCTGTAGCCTGACTTGATGTCTTCAAACTCTGTCACCTCCACTCGGCTCAGGTAATCAAGTGCCTCCTCGTCTTCCACCCTCAGTAGGGCAGATACTGCTGGATGGTTGAGAAGGTTTGGGATTTTGGCGATCAGTTCTGACCACTTCTGAAAGAACGGCCGACGGGGTTTATCGCACTTTCGTTCTACTTTTAAGGTCTCCTCGCTGGCCCGTTCATTCAGCCTATCCAGTTCCCGTTGAACTTCCTCAAGGCGTCCTATAATGTCCTTTAGCTCTTCCTCGGAGGTTTTGTCTGCTCCGTCTTGGTTCGAGTTCAGCTCCTTTTCACTCACTCTCGCCGCCGAGGCCGACATGTTTTGTCGTACTTTTAACATCTCCTCGTTGGCCTGCTCTTTCAGCCTATCCAGTTGCCGTTGAACTTTCTCAATGTGCTCTATAACTTCCTTTCGCGCTTTCTTGGAGTTCAGCTCCTTTTTCCTCACTTTCGCCGCCGAGGCGGGCATGTTTTCTGCGGGCTGATGGGTCAGAGACGTACGGGGGGCGATATTATGAACCCTACATAGCCCTCGCCAAAATCCCGTACCCTGTCCCAAATCTCGCGAACGGACGCCGGATTTCCGCTGCGTTGCTAAGGAAACAATCTATCAACTCGGTGCGAAGCAAAGCTAACGTTAGCTACCTTCAATTTTGTAATTTTGTATTTTTCGCAATTTTGGACAGCTGGCTGCTTTTGTAATTTTGGACTGCTGGCTGTCAACAACAGAACGGAGGTAAGTAACGTTAGTTGTCTGAAAATGAACATATATCTAATAAATAGACTAGATTATTTTTGGTTTTGATTAAAAATAATCAAAATATTAAGTTACATAACTTATGAATCGTCTAAAAAGTGAACCATGGGGTTGAAATTATGATTGTGAGGGAAAGAATAGCCTTAAGTTGACTAACCTAACAATTTTAGGTTACAAGGTCTGCCTCTGCTCCTTGGATACGTTATTGGTATTATATTAATGTTGATTGTGGATAACTTAGACAGGTTAAATTGTGGGTGTACAGCGTTTCCTTGATGAGCGCTAACCCCATAACAACATATTTTCGCGTTGCTACGGTGGCGCACACGTGACAAAGCCAGAAACGGGATTTTGGCGAGGCCTATGTAGGGTTCATAATATCGCGTACGGGGGAGTCCTCCGGTGTCGGGGTCCTGCGTGTTCCCCCCTTCCGTGTACCCACAAGACCTCTCTCTTAAAGCGACAGCACACGTATATGACGGTCGTTGTAAAACATACATAAAAGTAAATAATGACATAAAATAAAATGTAGTAAACACAAATAACAGCACACAGACAGGATTTGGTGATATTTCATACTCAAACAAAATAAAATAAAAACATTAATTTTAACCTGGTTACACTCACAAAAGCTACAATATAGATTTTTGACGTTCAAAACCGTTTGACCGTTGCAGCCAATCAAAATTGACAGCAACGCTGCCAAACAGGAGCTGAGGTCATATCTCAGCAACTGTTGGATGTGTTGACTCAAAACTTAGTAAATCGACTCTTGCTGAGGTTGTGCCACAAAATATTTATTTGACCACTGGGAGGCGCTGTGATAAGCAAAAATGCGTTTTCCGGTTAACTTATGATGCATTTCCTTAAAAAAAAAGTCATTCTTGTGTCAATTCGAGTGGCTCCACCCCACTCGAGTTGCTGTTACTTTGTGGAAGGATTCTCCCGGCGGTTTTGCCAGTTTTTGAGCTAGAATTTCACCCAAGGGTATTAATGTCACCTATGGGAATTTAGAGCGAGGCGGACAGATCTGTGCTTTTGCCACAAGGATTTATAACTTGCCGCTGCTTGCACAATTTTGCACGCACATACACAAAAAAAACCCCATCAAAACGTAGGAATACTTGTTGAGCCACTCACGAAGAAATATCTACCTACCTAAAGTCTATCGTTTTCGTGATACGAGCGTTTGTTTGGAGGTTGCGCGTCCCATAGACTAACATTACATGACCATATATGGCTCACTCCAACTCTAACAAATTCCTGCCAAGTTTAAATCGCAGTAACGGCCTCAATTCTCACGCTACTCAGACACACAATACATCCAAGTGTTCGCCGACTTCTTGTGAAACAATGTAACAATCTGAACTTCTTTTTTTTAGATATATTTAAATATAGGCCACAAAGTTGCCCAATCTTCACCAAACTTGGCAGAGATGAGCTTCGGGCCAAGCATCACAAAAGTTGTCAGATGGAATTTTTGACTTACGAAATCGTCCGTCTGTCATTGCCAATTTGAATCGGCGGTGAAACCGTCAAACAGGAAATCAGAGCATATCTCAGCAACGCATTGATGCGAGGATGTGGTTGCACCCCTTGCTTGCCCCCCCCCCATCGCTGCTTGCAGCTATATTTCTTTGTAATGGTTGCTGAACAGTAGTGACAAAATAGAAATAAAAAAGAAGCAGCGCTGTTGAAATTGTATTAAGTCACGACTGGTTGCACAGTCTTCACTGAATGGTGACATTTATTCATCTGGTTAAGAACGAGGCCAATTTCTATGCACTGAACTTGAACAGTGGCACATTGCAAAAAAACAAAAAAGTGTTGTTTTTTTGTAGGTGTTATTTAAATAACTAAATTTTGAGATTAAAAAAAAAATTAATTCCAAGTCCTAAAACTTGATGTGTTAAATATAACAAAATGACAATTTCTAAATCATCCGGATGGGCTTTACCTGACCAGGTATTTTTACCCCATACTTACTCCTTATTAACTTAAATTAACTTGCAAATAATGTTTACTTCAAAATAACTCCTGGGACATCTGGGTGGCGTGGCGGTCTATTCCGTTGCCTACCAACATGGGGATCACCGGTTCGAATCCCCGTGTTACCTTAGGCTTGGTCGGGCATCCCTACAGACACAATTGTCCGTGTCTGCGGGTGGGAAGCTGGATGTGGGTATGTGTCCTGGTTGCTGCACTAGTGCCTCCTCTGGTCAGTCATGGTGCCTGTTCAGGGAGGGAGGGGGAACTGGGGGGGGGGGGAATGGTGTGATCCTCCCACACGCTACATCTCCCTGGCGAAACTTTCAGGGGAAAAGAAGTGGAAACGACTTCACATGTATCGGAGGAGGCATGTGGTAGTCTGCAGCCCTGCCCGGATCGGCAGAGGGGTTGGAAGAGTGGGGTAATACGCCGGATACAATTAGGGAGAAAACAAAAAGGGGGGGGACTCCTAATTTGCATTTTAAACTGTTTTAAACATGTTTCCCTGCTATCTTCATCCAGAGCAAATCACAAAGAGACAGTAGGGTCTTGCTCAAGGGCACCTCAGCGTGACACATTGCTGCTAAATAGATTCACCTTGTCTAATATGGGACTCTGACCTGTGATGATGCCGTTACAGAACTGCCTCCCTAAGCACTGTCTGCTAATCAAACTGATCTCAGATCTGATGGCAGTCAAAGAAAGGGCAGCCAGCAGTGAGTGGTAAGGGTAAGGATGGCAGGAGAATAGGAAAGCAGAGGGGACAACACTTAAATTCTGACTGAATCTACAGTTAAAAGTGTCACACAACACTGTAGACAGCAATGAGGGAGATGTAAGTACAGGCAGTCTCTTTTTCTGACTTATGTCTGACTCTGTTAGTTAATAGTAGATATGTACATATGGCCAAGTTGTCTTATCAGTTTGTTTTGTTAATCTGCGAGTAGTCAGGTAGGAAAAAAGTTTTAATGTGGCTGCATCTGACACATGTAAAGTGGAGTGCTGTTCGATCATATAGATTTAATTGATTTTTAAGCAAATAGTTATAGGTTTATGTAATTGTATCTATTACACATTTTACTACATCGGTTGCGTGCTAAGCGCCCATAAATAATTCTTCAAACCTCTCTATCTACATTATCTACAAGATAAGGCCCCTGCATTGTTTCAGGTGGCCCTGTTTGTGAAGCTCATATCTCTTTGACCCTCTTTTACTGGGAAAGTGAGACCAGCAGAAGATGGAGGCTTTGACCTAGTGGTTTAGAGAGAGAGGCAGGACTGAGATTGTTGCCATAGTTACAAACTGTAAGCGTATTGTGACTGAGAAGATAAAACCACCTGAGAAGTTTCCTCTCTCTCTCTCTCTCTCTCTCTCTCTCTCTCTCTCTCTCTCACACACACTCTCTCCAGCTCTGGGTTTGTGAACACAACCTACAGCTGGCTGCCTTCACTTGCACTAACTACTTCTTGGAACCAAACGTTAGCTAAAGAGGGCTGGAAAACAGCAGTCAGAATCCGGTTTCAATTTCATGTCGTGAAATTTCATTCCTCACGCGTACACTATGTATATGCCTGATTCAGTGGCATGTCAGCGCCATGAACCAGTTTTGTTACGTTGGATAATCTGCACTGAGACTGATCTCAGTAGAAGATGAGTTCATTGGTTACCCTGGAAACAAATACTCAAGTTGAATGTTGCATAGTGTATTAGTAAAATAAATAAATCAAATGAAGTATAACTGAATCGGGATGCCTAGCGAGAGGGAGGAGAGAGAGAGAGCGAGCGAGAGAGAGGTAAAGAGAGACTGAGAGGAGGATAGAAAAGGGAAAGTGTGAGGTATTGTTGCGGTTATGCAATGATGTGACCTCGTACAAAAACAATTTATCAAATGATCAAGCGGAGCCAATTCATCTCCTTTGTGACACGCTGCTCTCATTCAAACCTTGCTGGCTGTAAAAGCAGAGCCAAGCCACAAGGCCCAGCATGGAAACCAAGGCCACTTTGTAGTGCTGAGCTTAAGGGGGATTTGTTACATTAGTTAAACAGTGTGTGCTTAAACATCACGATAATGGCGCAAAATTGTGGATGAGCAGTGCTGTACAATCAAGGAAGATTAACCGATTCTTATTAAAGAAATTAATGCTCTTTCCACTCATTCAGAGGCCACGTGTTTGAATTTCCTCCACTGGTGCCGTTGTTGTCGTCTACCACACTAATGAACACACGACATTGTAGGCTGAACGCCTATCTGTTCGACACGTTTCTTATGTCACCCTCCCCAACTGTACCACATCACATCACCTCTCCTCTAATCTTAATCTAATTTAAATTTAAGCAACTACTCTTTATATGTTACTTTAACTTTCATGACTAATGTGTGGAATATAATAGTGATACATATGTATGAGCTAATAATAGTAATAATAATTACATTTATATACACTGCTCAAAAAATAAAGGGAACACCTAAAAACACAATATAGACCTCGATGAATGAAATATTTCAGCCGAAAATCTTTATTTATTAGACAGAGGAATGTGTTTAGAGCAAAATAACCTAAGAATGATCAATGGAAATCAAAATCATTAGCCCATTAAGGTCTGGATTCAGAATCATACTCAAAATCAAAGTGGAAAATGAGAATATAGGCTGATCCAACTTCTGTGGAAATTCTTCAAGACGATTCAAAATGAGGCTCAGTAGTGTGTGTGGCCTCCACGTGCCTGTATGCACTCCCTACAACGTCTGGAAATGCTCCTGATGAGACGACGGATGGTCTCCTGAGGGATCTCCTCCCAGACCTGGATCAGGGCATCGGTCAACTCCTGGACAGTCTGTGGTGCGACATCGCGTTGGCGGATGGTACGAGACATGATGTCCCAGAGGTGCTCGATTGGATTCAGGTCTGGGGAACGTGCAGGCCAGTCCATAGCATCAATGCCCTCGACATACAGGAACTGCTGACACACTCTGGCCACATGAGGACGAGCATTGTCATGCATGAGCAGGAACCCAGGGCCCACTGCACCAGCATATGGTCTGACAATGGGTCTGAGGATCTCATCCCGGTACCTAATGGCAGTCATGGTACCTCTGGCTAGCACGTAGAGGTCTGTGCGGCCCTCCAAGGATATGCCTCCCCAGACCATCACTGACCCACCGCCAAACCGGTCATGCTGGAGGATGTTGCAGGCAGCAGAACGTTCTCCACAGCGTCTCCAGACTCTCTCATGTCTGTCACATGTGTTCAGTGTGAACCTGCTCTCATCTGTGAAGAGCACAGGGCGCCAATGGCGAATCTGCCAACCAAGATGTTCTCTGGCAAAGGTCAATCGGGCTGCACGGTGTTAGGCTGTGAGCACAGGCCCCAATTGTGGACGTCGGGCCCTCATACCATCCTCATGCATTCTGTTTCTCACTGTTTGAGCAGAAACCTGCACATTAGTGGCCTGTTGAAGGTCGTTTTGTAGGGCTCCGGCAGTGCTCCTCCTGTTCCTCCTTGCACAAAGGACCAGATAGCGGTCCTGCTGCGGGGTTGTTGTCCTCCTGCGGCCCCCTCCACGTCTCCTGGTGTACTGGCCTGTCTCCTGGTACCTCCTCCATGCTCTGGACACTGTGCTGGGAGACACATCAAATCTTCTTGCCACAGCACGCATTGATGTGCCATCCTGGATGAGCTGCACTACCTGAGCAACTTCTGTAGGTTGCAGATACCGCCTCATGCCACCTCTAGTGGTGAGGGCACTAGCAAAATGAAAAACTAACCAAAGATCGGCCAGAAAAGATGAGGACAGGCAAATGGTCTGTGGCCACCACCTGCAAATCCATTCCTTTTATAGGAGTTGTCTTGCAAATTGTCTAATTTCCACCAGGTGGAAATTAGACAATTTACCAACAGGTGAAATTGATTCACAAATCAGTGTTGCTTCCTAACTGGGCAGGTTGATATCTCAAAAGTGTGATTGACTTGGAGCTACATTGCATTGCTTATGTGTTCCCTTTATTTTTTTGAGCAGTGTATGTGCTAATGTCATGATTCAAAATATATATCAGGCTTTACGGAGATAAAGTGCTGCTGGAGGGCTCTGAAAAACACACAGACGGAGGACATTTAAGCACCAAGATATTTGGCCAGTGTTCTTACATCAGTTAAAGTTGAATCAGTTCATCTGGATACAACGTTTACTGACAGAAACGTTGGTAACACATTCTATGAAGCTTGCATCTATAACGCCCTATAAGCATCTATAACACCCTATAAGTGTAGCTATAAGTCATTGTAAGATTCATTATAACCATGTATACGCCCTCACAACACCTCATAACCCCCTTTATGATACACTGTCAATTTAAAACAGATTTATGCATTATAAATATGTCATCATTAGCCTGTTTATCTGTCAAATGTCATAATGCATCATAGCCAACTTGTTTTGCTTAAGTTTTGTAGAGATGCATGAGACTTCAGTGCTATTTCACAGTCCTCAGCCATAGCCGTTAGTCATTGTAATACACATTATAGGAAAGTATGGGTGTTATAGATGCTTATAGGGCGTTATAGATACAAGCTTAATAGAAAGTGTTACGGAAACGTTTCATCACTCATCTAAGTGAGCTCTTCAGTCTCAACTGGCTGCAGGTATCCCCACCCTTATAAACAATACAGTGGCATAACGATCGAAACCACCAATCAGTTTAATATGCAAACTGCCATGACCATCCTCTGTGAATAGTACACATGGCCATTGTAACTCTAGTTAATGGTCATGCCTATTTGCATGTGAAAATGATCGTTGGTTTTGGTTGTTATGCCACTGTATTATTTATGGGGGGGGGTACCTGCAGTCAGTAGAGACTGATGATAGATCACTTAGGTGAGTGATGAAACGTATCTGTCAATAAACGTGTCCATATGAACTAATTCAGCTTTCTTTGATTTTCTTACCTGGATTACTGAGTATGCATACAGACAGTGTTCTTGTAGTGTAACTAATAAATTTAAGGAGGTCACTAAAGCTCAAAGACAAATTTTGCACTTTATTAAGTGCAAACTGCCAAAATTTAACAACAGTCATTTCGGCCAGAGCCAAATATCCATTTAAACTTCATCATTTTAGCACTACCACAGTAGCTTTTGAGAAAAGCTGGCCTAGGGGCAGTGCTTTAAAAAGCTCGGTGGAAATGGGTCAGAATAGACAGAATAATCACATGGAATAATCAGTCAGCGTTGTTATTACCAAAAGACTGGAGCCTTGAGGGGAACGTCTTCCTGTTAAATTTGAACTCAGAAACAGTTGAAGAGTTCATATCAAAACTGCTATTAATTAATTTTAAGGGAAAAAAACTTGATTAGTAACATCTATAATGTAGACGATTATGTATGCCAACATTAAGGTATTCGCCACTTATTAAGAATGTTGCACAATTTGTTTAAAATTTGAACTGCCATAAAACCTACGGATTTCATCGAAACAAAAAAGGTTTTGTAAGGTTTGCCGTGTAGCAGAATCGGTTAAATATGGAGAAAAAAAAGGTCTCCTGACTTTTTAAAAATGCTTCCCCAGGTGTTAGCATTTCTTCGCCACTTAAACCCTGATATCAGTTGATCCAATTGGAGCCACGTCTCATTAGACATTGTGTCTGTTTGTCTTTTCTCTGCAGAATGGCTCAGAAAGAGAAACTTCAGTGCCTGAAAGACTTTCACAAGGACACTCTGAAGCCCTCTCCTGGGAAGAGCCCCGGCACCAGGCCCGAGGACGAGGCAGAGGGGAAGCACCCTCAGCGAGAGAAGTGGGCCAGCAAGTTGGACTTTGTCCTGTCAGTTGCTGGCGGATTTGTCGGTTTAGGGAACGTCTGGCGTTTTCCGTACCTCTGCTATAAGAATGGTGGAGGTAAGGATGTTTGAGATGATTATCAAACCCTCAGTTACACAAGAAATATGTATCTAATTTTAACAATGCACAGACTTTTAAATGCTGTCTTGTATCACAGTCACAAATACACTTATAAGCGTTTTTTTTGGGGGGGGGGGTCGATCGGGTGGGAATGGTCAAGGGCATGCACATTTACCTCCCTGTCTCAATCATTCACTTGTGGGATTTGAACCAGCGGCCCTACACTTATTAGCTCAACTGTCAGAAACATTTTGAAAGTCAACTGGTTTGGTTCAACATTGCAACTTTATCTTTATTGCTTTGCATTATCAGGCTCACTTTGTTGCTAAAGGCTGCACTAAGCCATATGTGTGATATTAATAATGAATCAGATCACACATTTTAATGTCAAAGGATTGCCAGTATTGCCGGTCGCACTGAGAATCAACACACCAGTCTATAGTATTTCTTAACTTTTAGCCCAATGCATTACTTCTGGTCTTGAAGAGCACCTCCATACAACCATGGATAAGCTGCTTGCAACTCAGAAGATGAGAACATGGTCTAAGGTGAAGCCTGCTGAGAGGAGATGAAGCAGGGATGATAACATAGAAATATGAAGTGAGCAAGTTAGTAATAATGGATTACATTTATCTAGCACTTTACCTTGATACCCAAAGCACTTCACAGTGAAGGGGGGGGGGGGGAGATTCGGCTCAACATACAACCAATGTGTAGCACCCACCTGGGTGATGCACGGCAGCCACTTTGTGCCAGAACGCTCACCACACATCAGTTTGAGGTGAAGGGGGAGGAGTCATTGAGCCAGTTACACAGAGGATGATTAGGTGGTCAGATAGACAGAGCCAGGTTGTGAATTTTGGCAGGACACCAGGGGACCTCCTACTCTTTGCGTTAAGTGCCATGGGTACTTTAGTGACCACAGTGAGTCAGGACCTCAATTTAATGTCTCATCCGAAGGACGGCATCTCCTACAGTACAATGTCCCCATCACTGCACTGGGGTATTGGATTTTTTTAGATTTTTATTAGGACCAGAGGGAAGACTGTCCCCTACTGGCCCACCAACGCCACTTCCAGCAATAACTCAACTTTTCCCAGGAGGTCTCCCATCCAAGCCCACACCTGCTTAGCTATTCCACAGAACCAGGGTACATGTTGGTATGGCTGCTGGCCAGTTAGGGTAACAAATGAGCAAATAACTGTGTATGAGCAAACAACAACTTTTCACTTCTCTGTGAGCACTATCCAGCTGAAAAAATTGATCACAAACACATCGTTTGTTACCTTGCGGCCACCATAGAGACAGGACGGGAGGGACGAAGAGCAGCTCAGCTGTGACTGTGTTTAGGAATCTCCGTAGCACCACCATCTGACATCCAGCGGTCAGAAAGTCACTAAACCCAACTTTAATGTATTCTAATTACCATCATTTTCCTACATCCAGATTCATGGTAATCATGGTTGTTTGTGCGTAATGAGAACACATGATATTAAAAAAAATGGGTTGATTAAATGTAAATACACACGCTTTGATGTTTAGAACTTGGCATGCCTTTTCTTCTTTTAACTCATCTTGTTATTTACCATTCTTTACTTTGTCCCCCACCCCCCAACCCCTCTCTCTTCCTCCCTGTCAGGTGCGTTCCTCATCCCCTACTTCATCTTCCTGTTTGGCGGGGGTCTGCCAGTCTTCTTCCTGGAGGTCGCCCTGGGTCAGTTTACCTCCGAGGGTGGCATCACCTGCTGGGAGAAGCTCTGCCCCATCTTTACCGGCAAGTACCCCCTTATACCTTGTCTCCGCCTCAGTTAATGATAGCATTGTCGTCACTTCAATGAAAAGAGTACACGGAAAAATATCTCTCACTGATTCTGACCAGCAGGGTTGCATAAGTAAGAGAACTGAAAATCACGAGTGGTATTTGTTGGTGGTAATCAAGCGCCTTGGTTTCCAAATATCTGTGTATGTATATTACTCATATTCCCTCTCTAAAAAAAGTAATATGAAGGTGTCTCTTCTCTTCATACCCCTTGGCTTTCCAAACGTGTGACTGGGGAACGATAGAGACAGACTGGACAATATTCAGTTTAGATACCATGACCAAAAAAAAAAAACGTAAGCAAATGCGAATGGTAGAGTTACAAGTACAGATTCTTCATAGCCTTTTTGTCTGTAATCGTTCTCTCTAAATACGTCAGTAGGATTAACGACAACACCGACGAGCCTAGCTGACTGTCCAAAAACTGTTGAAACGTAGAGAATGAGCTTGTGCGTGATCCTTCGTCTGAAAGTGGATACGAGTGTGGCTCAGCCAGCTTTGACCTTATTCTGCCTACAGTTACTAGGCAAACAGAGCAGCATGCACACCAGCTCCTCCACTCCTCTCTCTTTACTCTCCTCTCATTTCTCCACTCATCCATACCTCGCCCTTCACCTCCCTCTTCCACTCCACTGTGCCCCTGCTCATCTTTTCTCTTCCTTCAACCAGTTTTTCTGACTGACTGTTCCTTATTTCTCATCTATGACTCTTTTTTGTTCCCTTTATTCTTCCTTACTCACCTTTCGTGATTTCTCACGTCATTTATTTCCCTGTGTACTCCCCTTGTCTTAGTGTCATGTTCTCCTCTCACCTTCACAGCCCCGTTCTACCTCCTCTCCTCACCCATCCACATCCCCTCTCATCCAGTCTCTCCTTCTTTCTCTTCTCTTCTCTCTTCGCCTCTGCTGCCCAGCTCCTCTCCATTCTCCGTCAGAGCTAACTCCCCTAGGCCCTCTCCTCACTTCTCCTCTCCCCTCCCCTCATCTTCCTGTTAGCTAGCAGCCAAATAACACTAATGTATTCAGCAGTGTGTCTCCATCTGCCGAGTGGGATCTCTGTACTTCCCTCTGACTCCGCTTCAGCATTCATACCATTACGACACACTACTCATTAGCACACACGATGACCCCTCTCTAGCTCCCCCTGGCTCTCATACACACAGGCACACATGCACCCGTGTACAAGCGCACACATTTACACAGTCAAGCTCTTGCATGCGCAAATTCGTAAACACGTGTCAACACATACACGCACACTGTACGACTCACACCTTATCGTTCACTAATTTCTCCTCTCCCCTGTCCTACATCTCCCAAACGTTTTCTTGCTCTTGCTCGCTTTCCACCTCTCGTCATCTTCGGTATTCATCTCTTCTCTCTTTCCCTGTGTCTGTTTTACACACATGCATATACGCGCACGCACACACGTACCGTATGACTCACACCTTATCTGTCTTTTCTCTTCTAACTCGTCCATTTAGCCTTTAATAATTTTCTTGCCCTTGCCCTTTGTCTTTCCGCTTCTCTTTGTCTTCTTCCATCTCTGTTTCTTCTCTTCCCCCTGTATGTTTTTACACACAAGCACACACGCACACACACACTGCTCCGGGAACCCCTGAGACAAGGCCAGGGTGTACAGAGTGTGCTGAATTGCACGTTGCCATGACAACAGCCCAGCAACACATTTGCAAAAGAGAAAGAGACAGAAAGAGAGGAGAAAAGAGGATGGATAAAAAAATGAGAAAGAGAAAAGAGACAAAGAAAGGAGGAGAGAAAATGGACAGCGAATGGGGGGGAGCTTGAGAGGACTGGGAGAGAAGAAGGAAAGACAAGTGGGAGGGGTAAAGGATGAGAGGAAATTAGAGAGCGAGCGAGAGAAGATGATGAGGGCTCGAGAGAGGGGAAAGCAGCGAGGAAAAAGAAGAGACAAGGAAGAGAGAGAGAGCCATAACAAATAGAAAAAGAGCCAGATTGCAGCGAGAGGGGAGAGAGGAGGAGAAACGCTGGCAGACACAGAACGAAAAGACGGGCAATCATGAAAGAGGCAGTAAAAGGAAAAGAGGGAGAGGGAGGGGCAAGAGGGAAAGAGGCGTAAGATAAGAGGAAAAGGCGAGGGAGACATGCGATTTCACTGATCCACTACCTTAAATGGGATTAAAGCTCATCTGTAGGATTACAGTGAGTCATTACAATGTTAACTGAGCCTCGGAGACTGTCATGCTACACGATATTTCGATTTCTATATGACACGAGGGAGCCGGGCCACGGCGTGACGACTGCAGGGCTGTGTGTGCGAGCATGTGTCTTCGTGTTCTGGTTGTGAACGGGTGTGTTTATGAGGGCGTGCATGGGCAACATATATAGTGCAGCCTCTTGCTTAATAATAGATTCAAAATCTAGGTTAACGGGTGGCGGGATGGACCTGTAGGTAGATAGACTGTCCGTTGAGGAATGAGTCACTTATTTGATAGCTGCCCCAGTAAAGGGCAGCCGGTTGACAGCCCCGTGTCTGGTTAACAACACACTGTGATCCTTGTGATGACTGTAGGCAGATGTGAACAGGGCTATTAGCTACATGTACAGCAGCAGATGTAGTAGAATTAACCTGCAAGAGATTTAATACATCTATCAATGCATTAGCACTGATAGATCATTATTTCTTTAGAGTTTATACAAAGAAAAAATGAATACATTATCAATTTTTGCTTCATTTTATTTTCAGCCCTAACCTTGAATTACGTTGTCAATGACATGGCGTTTTTTTTCCCCCGAGTAGCTCTTTGACTTGTGAAAGCGAAACATCAGTAAGAAAAAAGTGCTGGCTGTCTAAAGGGCAGCAGATATGACCAGAGAAAAAATGTAAACGTACGTCTAAACCAACAGGGCAGGGTCGATTCAGGTCGCTGGATAAGCACAGGATATGACATCATGGAGGACAAATCTGTTTGTTTGATCAGCACTGTTCCATGTGATTTGTGTGAAGTGTGTGCGTGCGTGCATGTCTGTGTGTGTGTGTGTGTGGGAGAGAGAGAGAGAGAGGGAGAATGATGAAGAAAAAGAAAGAGCTTGTGTGTGAGTCTGTAGAAGCAAATGCTTGGCAGTTGTTAATTAGCTGAACATTTAAAAAGGGATGACTGCGGTTAAAAGAGTTAATACAGACTCCAACTTCAACATGCAAGAGACCACCAAACCACACACACACCCACACACACACACACACAGACTCCCTTTTTTTCCTCAAACTCTTATACACAGATGGCCAGTGACGTTGTGGTACATTCAATCAGATTAGTGGCTCCATTTGCTTTGTGTGTGCTTGGAGTATTGGACAGGCGCACGCACACGCACGCACACACACACACACACATACTTCCTATTGCTGGCAGATGCAAGACAAAATAATTCAGCTAAATGTGCCTCCCCTTGTTCTCTTCAGTGCTTCTCTTGCTCCACCTCTAATCTCTCTCTCTCTCTCTTTCCTGCCTCCAGGTATTGGTTATGCCTCCATTGTGATCGTGTCCTTGCTAAACATTTACTACATCGTAATCCTGGCCTGGGGCCTCTACTACTTGCTCCAGGTAGGTCGCCATGACAATAGGCCCCAAAAGGTACCGTTTCAATAGCCTGCCAGTCACATTCAGCATGCTGCTGATGTCAACATTATTTTAATTTTAGTGACAGGTATATTTAGTCCCAGGGCAAAGTGTGTTTGCAAAGCCTAGTGTGGAAGAATTGTCCGACAGCAAAATAAATTCTCAAAGTCGGCACTTGTAGGGTGAACGGTTCAGTTGGCTTTAATGTTGTGGCTGCGGGCGAGACACACCAGCGGCCTGCAGCTGTTCTGATGGACGGGCTCCCTGAATGCAAATGAACAATTCTCTTTATACAGCGAATAGCAATACATGTAGGGCGTAGTTTAAATTCACAGGATTGTATCAGTTTCATTCACAATAGCGTGACAGACTTACTGGCTCCAACAGCAAGGTGAAAACAATGCAAATGAATTAACACTGAATACCGACATAGACCAGTACTACAAGGGTACTTAGCATATAGAAAGGGTGATTGTCTCACAAGGTGAGAGAGGAAGAATCCTCCCCTGGGGAGTCATCGTCAAGTGACGGATAACTCAGCAGGCCTCAAAAAAAGTAAGCACCTATGTAAAGAGGTACTCAGATTTTGGGGCGGCTCGGAAGAGCGGGGTAATTGGCCGAATACAATTAGGGAGAAAAAGGGGGAAAATGTAAAAAAAAAAAAGAAACGTTGCATGAGCTTTATTATTTTTCCTCGAGTTGAGTTATTGGCACAGAAGTGTAAAAATGTTGACGTAATCTAAGGATGGTTATGACGTCAATGCTGATGTATCATTGATTAGAGATGATGGTGGCGATAAAAGAGACAGCGTCATGCAAGAAAGGGAGATTCATTTTACCCAGAATCCATCTGTGGGCCAAAAAATTTCCTACTGGGGCCATTCAAAATGGCTTCCTTCAGATTCCTCAACTGATACTTCATAGCAGCAAAACAGATGTCTAGTAAAACTGAATGGAGGGTGGTGTTGGCAGTGGCCTCATTTTTTTTTTTAACAGCTTCCAAGACGTGTCACCCTAAATGAAAGTAGAGCAACTGGGTTCAAAGCCATATCACTCCTGTTCACAGATCTGTGTGTGTGTGTTGGTGGGGGGGGGGCAAAGCTTTACAGGGGGGCAAAGTTAGTCCCCTGAGTACTTTACATCCTCTATACAGTAGTATAATGATTAACGCTATTATAGTGTCAGTGTTGGGACAGGTATCTGTGTGTGGCAATACATTTAAGCTTGCATATGTATGTTTTACAACTTGGTCTGTATGTATTTGACTGTTTCTGTCTATCTGTGTCTGTCCCTGTGTCTCAGTGCTTTCACCCTGAGCTGCCCTGGGCCAGGTGTAAGCAGGCATGGAACACCGAGCGCTGCGTGGAGGACACCTATCGTAAGAACAAAACTCTGTGGCTTGCCGCCAATGCCTCCAACTTCACCTCCCCCGTCACAGAGTTCTGGGAGTGAGTTATCACTGACTATGAATTATACATGTACACTTTGAACCACATGTACCCCCCCTCCCCTTCCCACACCAACATAGCACCCTGTATGTTTTGTGTGAGCACCTCACCAAGTGATGCTCCATGTATGTGCAAAATGACTTAAGAAGTTACTGTAGCACATCAAAGCAGCTAATAAAAGAAAAGGTTCTGATTGTATTGGGGCGGTCTCTTGTTGCAGACATAATGTGCTGGGTATCACTGGTGGTATAGAGGAGCTGGGTCCCATTAAATGGGATCTGGCTCTGTGTCTGCTGGCTGTCTGGGTCATCTGCTTCTTCTGTATATGGAAGGGAGTCAAGTCCACCGGCAAGGTATGTGTGTGTGAGTGTGTGTGTATGTGTCTCTGAGGTCAGGTGTGGCTTTTGGAGGTTTCAGCCAGAAAAAGATGTGCAAAATCAAATGCATCAAATTACACTACTGTTATTTGAGCCCGTTAAAAATGGCTCGGTCAAGCTAATGTGCGAGGAATTATTGCCTGAAGTCAGATCCAGTCTGAAACTGGGCTTTAATACTGGAATTAGGCTTTCAGTGTTGAAGTATGTCATCAAGATAAAGGGTTAATCATTAAACCATTGTATAGTGTTACTACTTCTAAAACATGAAACAAACAAGTTGATAGCTGCATCCAAACTGATTATTTGACCATGAAAGAATCTTCCACATCAAACTGCTTTTATAGCTCTTAAACGAATTATAGTTTCCTCTTCATCAGCATGACACTCATATGATGTTTTTTACTGCGGTTTGACCAAGTGAAATAAAGATGCTTTGTCTCGACTCCTGTTAAAATATGTGGTTGTGCTTGTGTCAGTAGATCCAGGACACACACCATGCACTTGTAATTTTGCAGGTCTGAATTTAGCGGGTGATTTATTGCCTTGTTATCTTGCCTGTGACAGGCTCACCATCTTGTTTTACCTGCCACTATCGACCTTGTGCAGAATTAGGAGGGAGTTTTTACAATGGCTGCAACTTTATAAACCATTAATGCAGGATAATTGCAGGATTAATAGGGGACTTTTGCAATTGCTGTCAATATAAATGATACTAACTTTGGATAGATGGAAGATAAAAGCATGAATAGAGACTCGAAGGGTGGTTAATTGTGTTAAAGCTCGTAAACATAGCAGCAAAGCCTTGTCCAACTATAAGAACACCCCTGTGACCACAGGCTGCTCAATCAATCCCAGCCTCCTCCTTTTACAGCCTAAAACCCTACTTATTGATTAGTTTGACTCAACGCTCTAACTCCGGGAATGACGTCGATTATACCAGGTAAAATGTGCATACTGCTCTCCAAATACAGATGGTGTGTGTGTGTGTGTGTGTGTGTGTGTGTGTGTGTGTGTGTGTGTGTGTGTGTGTGTGTGTGTGTAAAAACATCAAGAAAACCATGCAGAAATTGTGTGAGTGTGCATCACTCAACAATGTAAATGTTTCAGATTAAATTATCCAATTTAAATGCATGAAATGGGGCTGATGTAGCGGCTGTACCACTGTGAATGGAATAGATGTACGGGGATTCTATGGAGCGGCACTTTTTTAATGGTTGCCACTGTTTGTGTGTGACCCATCAGGTGGTGTACATCACAGCCACATTTCCCTTCGTCATGCTCATCGTGCTGTTGGTTCGAGGCGTGACATTGCCGGGTGCAACTGAAGGCATCAAGTTCTACCTATATCCTGATCTGGATCGCCTCAAGGACCCAGAGGTAGGTGACTTGACCTCACTTTAAAATGATAAAGAATAAGTTGGAATAAAAACACTTTCCATACTACCCTCCTGTAGATTATCTCTTTGTTACACATAACCTCATTCTCCCCCGATCTATGGAACTACCCCATTTTATCCAGGTATCTCAGTCTATAACCGAGATCCTGTTCACTTAATTCTCATGCGTATTTCTTTATTTAATCCCGTTCTGTTAAATTTTCTCTTGACTGGGGCATCCGGGTGGTATGGCGGTCTATTCTGTTGCCTACAAACATGGGCATCGTCGGTTCGAGTCACCATGTTACCTCCGGCTTGGTCGGGCGTCCCTACAGACACAATTGGCTATGTCTGCGGATGAGAAGCCGGATGTGGGTATGTGTCCTGGTCGCTGCATTAGCACCTCCTCTGGTCGGTTGGGGCGCCTTTTCAGGGGGGAGGGGGAGGGGAATAGCGCGATCCTCCCACGCTCTATGTCCCTCTGGTGAAACTCCTCACTCACTGTCAGGTAAAAAGAAGCAGTTGGCGACTCCACATGTATTGGAGAAGGCATGTGGTAGTCTGCAGCCCTCCCCGCAATAACAGGGGGTGGAGCAGTGACCGGGACGGCTCGGAAGAGTGGGGTAATTGGCTGAATACAGTTGGAAAGAAAAGGGGGGGAAAATAAAAATAATTTTAAAAAAATCATTTACATTTACTCTCTCTCTTCCAAGGTAATCTGCACATCATACAATCTCCAAGTTTCCCTAATTCATATAAACATAACACATAGTGCCACGCTCCCTTATAGTCACAATGTCTGCGTCACAGTTTTGGTTTTTTTTCAGTGCTTCCTCTACTAGTAGGCCTCAGCCTCTCTGTCACCACCCCCTCACCCCCACTTTTCAGGTGTGGATTGATGCAGGCACCCAGATCTTCTTCTCGTACGCCATTTGCCTGGGCGCCATGACGTCCTTGGGGAGCTACAACAAGTACAAATACAACTGCTACAGGTGAGGCGTCGGTTTCAGGGGGGCAGGGAGGGGCAGGGAGGTTGTAGTGGGGAGGAGGGAGGGAGGGAGACGCTGCGGGGTCCTTGTGTGTTCATTAACAATCCTCCTCATGACATATGTGTGACATAGGGACTGTATGCTGCTGGGAGCCCTCAACAGTGGTACCAGTTTTGTGTCTGGCTTCGCAATATTTTCCGTCCTGGGCTTCATGGCACAAGAGCAAGGGGTGGACATTGCTGATGTGGCAGAGTCAGGTACGAGGGTTGTGGAAAGGCAGCAGTGATGGTGGGCACTGCTCCCTGGTTAAAAAAATAAATAAATCAATGAAAAGAAAAATAATAAAAACAGGAATGATTACTGAGAAAAACAGCAAGACTTTAAACAAGCAATCATTTTAAGGAATGAATAATGCAACCAAATCCAGAAGACAGAACTTTATTTCTTCTGGAATCGACCGTAATCACTGAGTAATTGAACAAACCTAAAAAACAAGACGGCATCGAAATACAGCAAATTCTGCAATCAAACACTCCTTGACGAACGTTGACTGTAAGATGAGATGATTGGGAGTGTGTGGGCTCAGTTTGCTAGCTGGTATTAAATGCACGCCGAACTGGAATAGCCATGCTTAAGACATTACACAGCAGGGCAACGCTGGGCTGAAATAGTGGTTACTATTAAGAGCGAGGGTTGGAAAGCTCGAGACAGAATTGAAAGACTCTAAAGTGATGGGCAATAAAGTAGCATGCGTTGTGGTGCAGAATACAAATGAACAGGGCATCTTGTGCCAGCTCAAGAGCAATCGAAATTTGAATAGTGTTAAATTTATCCTCATTTTGGCTCTTACATCTTCGCTGTGAGGTCTTCCATATGTCTGCATTCATTTGGTTTACCAGATGAAACTTGAAAGCTTCCACCATTGTTGTGGTCCCTATATCCTACTTACTATTCAGTGACATGTTGAAAATGTACTTTAAGCATATGCATTTGTTTTACTTTGGGTTGGGTGTATTTAATCATTTCATTTATTTATTGACTTTATATTTTTTGCCCCAGAAATGTATGAAAATGAGAGTTTAATGCATCACTTTGTCTATTCACTTTTAGCCAGGTGTACTATCAAGAAGTCCTGACTAAGTGACTATAAATGGACAATATTGAAATGATTGTACTCCAAAAACTTCTGAAAAAGCAACAAACAAAGAAATAAAACTGTGGTTGTATTTCTTATGTGGCCACATTAGTCTAACAGGGTTTAGCAAACCCTTTTTCTTTTCTTTTTTTTTTTGAAATAATGGTGATTTTATCAAAACAGGAGTTTTGCCTTTTCCTATTTGGAGCCAGATCAGCAGAAGTTCATGTTGATGTTCAGGCCCAAATGCATGAGAAACACACTATTGCTCCATTTGTACTTAACATGAAATCCCAAATCCAGACAAAAGATGGAATCAGGAACACTTTGTCATTTCATTTCATGTACTTGCGTACATGAAATGAAACAAACTATTGTTTCCCCCAGCCCACAGCAGTGCAACACAAAGTCAAAAACACATGTCCAAAAACTACAAGAACACATATATCCAAACTAAGAACACATATATCCTACTCTTCCTAGTAGTAGTAGTAGTAGTAGTAGTAGTAGTGGTTTTTCTTTTAGACTCTTTCTGGTTATTTTCTGGTTATGGCCCTGAGCTTCATTCGAAAACAGTTGGGAACACACAGAAAACTGAAACTGGTTCCCATAAAAAAATAAATAAATAAAAAACAGAAATCTTTTTTTTTTTAAATCTGTCAAAATTCATCTAATCTCTGCTGCTGGATTTTACGTTTAGGATAAGTGATAGCATAGTTTGTCTTTGTGCAGTTCCCTCATAAAATAGAGCAAAGGCGATCTTAGTATGATCAGTATGTTTTTTAAAACCTACACCTGTTCCTAATAGCAGAAATACAGACAAACAGAATTAAACAGGCAACATGATACTGACTGTGTGCACACTGCAGAGAGGCTAACAGAGAGGTACGGGTAGAGTAGAAATGGAGCTCATCAGAGAAAAGCAAAGTGAACCTGGAACTTCTGCAGAACAACAGCCAACATTTTGAGAAAGTGAACAATGGTAACTTGACCACACTACGTAAAAGGCATTTTGCCTCACACTTTACATTTTGATTCTGTTCCCATTTGTCCTTTCCCATCCAATCTCAAAAGGGTTGTTTGTCCTGGCCCTCAGGGTATAAACATTGTAATATTTCTTTGTACCCCCAAAATATATTAGTGTCATTAAACAAAATTAGTTGTCCCATAAAGTTTATTATCCAAGTCTGGTTAGCATCTAACTTTTTACAAGCATCTCTCCCCAGTGAATGGGAGCCTGTATACACCATTTTAATGTTACTGTGAAGTCAATGAGATGTTTGGTTGGATGCCTTGTCACAATTCACACCATAAACCTAATTTTTCTATGCATGTAGCTATCATTTATGATGCTGTTTTGCTGTTTCAAATGCTTCCTCATTTTTAACCCCTGCTGAACAGGTTAAGATTACACATGTCAAATAGGACCTGGGCAAAAACCCTTTGCTTTTACATGATACCTCAGTTCACGTTTGCTTCTGTTTGGCAGTGGTCATTTCACATCTCTTTTGAATATGTAATGTAATGACTGTGTTTCATTTAACCAGAGATGTGAAATACCTTAAGGGAGGTATATAATGTTGACATTTCACAATTTTAAGAAATCAGGATATAATTGATTTACTTTAATGTATAGTTTATTGTCTTTTTTGTTTGAGGCATTTCAGCTGCCTAGCAAGTTGGTACAATGTTCAATGTAATATACACATATTCTCTTGTCCAGGGCTGTGTTGTCCACTGTGGTGTACCATGTCATTAACTATATAAAGTCAGATTCTTTCAGTCAATAAGACTGAAAAACTGGCAAATGGTGAGGTACATTACATTCTGAAAGTTTTAGATCATATTTTACCATTAATTTCTAAATGTGATGATGCAAATAGTGTCAAAAAGTAGCATGTACTTTATAAGTGTACACAGCCAGTCTCCAGTAAGTATTGTTACCAACAGCTAAGGGTTGAGATTTAATAAGTGATCAGAGTACATTTGTTCCTTTGTGCTGCTTTTAGCTCACGCCATCACAGAAATACACCAATCAACTTAATAAACTCTTACATCAATTGGGCAGCATGGTGGTGCAGTGGTTAGCATTGTCGCCTCGCAGCAAGAAGGTCCTGGGTTCAAACCCCAGGGTTGTCCAACCTGGGGGGTCATCCCAGGTCGTCCTCTATGTAGAGTATGCATCTTCTCCTCGTGTCTGCGGTGGGTTTTTTCTGGGTGCTCTAGTTCCCCCACCATCAAAAAGACATGCATGTTAGGGTTTACATACTCCTGTCTTTGCCCCTGAACGAGGCAATGGGAAAAGGACTGGAGTTGGTCCCCGGGTGCTGCACGGCAGTTGCCCACTGCTCCTAGCTACACAGCTAGGATGGGTTAAATACAGAGAGGAATTTCCCCACGGAGATTAATATAGTATACAAACCCCCCCCCCCCAAAAATCTCTTAGACATACACGCACGCATGCACACACGCACACAATATTCTGGTAGAGTAGCATAGATGTATTTGAACACTAAAACATTGCTCTGCGCTGCCAGGGACCTTTCCCTCCAGCATTGGTGTGGACCAGATGAACTAATGGTACCATTCTAATGTAATCGCTCCTCTCTGTCCTCTCTTTTTACTCCCCTTCCTTACTTGCCCCCCTCTTGCTTCTCCTTGTTGTCTACAGGTCCAGGCCTGGCCTTCATTGCCTACCCCAAGGCTGTGTCTATGATGCCTCTTCCCACCTTTTGGGCAGTTCTCTTCTTCATTATGCTGCTGCTGCTTGGCCTCGACAGTCAGGTTGGTGGTCAACCTCACACGCGCACCAACATGAGAGCTTCTTAAGGAGCTGTGGGTGCTTAGTGAAGCAGGTTTATGGCCGAATTGGGTATCCTATTTTACCTACTATACAACTGTCATGGAAAGTCAGGGCAGGAACATTGAAGAATAGAAAGATGAAAAACATTTCAGGCAGATGACTTTCACTGAAGTAACCTTTAGCAAAACACTTGACCGCTGCTCCGAAAACAATGGTTGTACTGGGCAACTCCCTTCCTCTAGCAAAGGGGTCGGCAACCTTTAGATGTCCCGTGCCACTTGGGGGGGGGGGGGATCACAGACCTGAGTGCCAGTTCATTTTCATAATGAGCATTCTTCTATTTATTTATTTACTGCTGCTGCTCATCTTCCAGTCTAGATTCTGCATGCTCCACACGCACACAAACGTTGTTTGCATCCACACTCGTCAAGAGCTACGCGGAATACTGACACATCTTTCAATACAAGAACTTGTTCCGGTGCCTTATGTTTTCAGCCATGTCTGTAATGTGCCTGTCTACAGTTTTCACAGAAGCAGGCAGTTGTTTGATCCTGTTGATGATTGTGTCTTTGCTTGGTAACCCATTAAATATGACCTGCGAACTGCTGAGGAAAGCCTCATTTATATACTCTCCATTGAGAATGGCTTCCCGTGTTAAGCAATGATTTTATAGCTGAACTCTGTAGCTTGGCTTTTGGCGGCACATCGGGTTGTAAACACACTGCCCTCTTCATGGATTCAGCTTTATCAGCCTTACCTTTGAGGTTTTTCTTGTGCCTCGTTTCAAAATAAAATTTTACACTTGAAGTTTGACACACAACATTTTCACAGCAGCCGAAAGTAGTAGTAGTAGTAGAAGAGAATGCACACAGCTAAGTCCTTTTGCGAATAAATCCAGATTCGTTTGTCCAAGACAACTGAAAGAGGCGAATATTAGACAATATTGT
Organism: Lampris incognitus; assembly: GCF_029633865.1. Classification (NCBI taxonomy): domain Eukaryota; kingdom Metazoa; phylum Chordata; class Actinopteri; order Lampriformes; family Lampridae; genus Lampris; species Lampris incognitus. The sequence goes on along the minus strand of NC_079212.1, from coordinate 100,399,777 downwards.
TTCTGCCATCATCAGTTGTTTTGGACACAAAGCAAAAAAGAAAGAAAGCTAGCTAGCTATGCTACGTTTTCACTACTGCTGTAATGCTATGCTTGTGGGCAGATCAGAGGGAGAGGGAAGAGGGGATGATAGACCACGTCACTTGTGTGTGCTGTCAAAAACAATGCTGTGTTTTGAGACCAATTATTTCAGTATTATTTTAAATATAATTGCTCGTTTAGTTCACCATTAGGCTATATTTTATGTTAAATGTTTTTTAATCAAAAAAAGTATATTAATTTTTTTTAATTGAATTGCTCCATGTGCCCGTGCTAATGGCCTCGCGTGCCACCATAGGCACACGTGTCATAGGTTGCCAACCCTGCGTCTAGCACTTCCGCTTTCCTTCTCACAATTTTTGCAGGTTGAAGCATGCATCTGGTTATTGTTCAGGCTGTCTTTAAGCATTGTCATAATACTCTCTCTCTCTCTGTCCTATCTGTAGTTTGTGGAGGTGGAAGGGCAGATCACGTCATTAGTGGATCTGTATCCGTCCTTCCTACGGAAGGGTTACCACAGAGAGATCTTCATTGCTATCGTCTGCTGCATCAGCTACCTACTGGGCCTCACCATGGTTACCAAGGTAAACTACAACAGTGAAAAATTAAAATCACTGTAAATAACAAAAAACATGGATAAAATTATATCATCAGTACTGATTTTGTCACAATAATAAAAAACAGAAGCAATAACAATGATACTAGATTTTGTAAGTACATTCTAAAATTGAATTTATTTGAATATTTTTATAGCGGTTTACCCTTTATTAGATAGGCCAGTAAAGATAAGCTGTGAAATAAGAACTGGAGGGTAAACAGAGAAGGGAGGAGAAATGCAGTGATGGTCCTGAGCCTCATAACATTGTTAAAACTAACATGAAAATGCTTGTAAATTATGTACAGGGTTTGCTAAGAAAATATGTAGATGTTGTGGTCATGCACATTGCAGTGTAGTTGTAGTAATCCAATTGTAGACAAATGATATTGAGTTGTAGGTGCTCAATCCACTCATGTCCATGTTGTTGCAGCCAACTTGAAGGGATTTGGGTTGGGTAAAATGGGTTTTTGAAGTTGCATGTAGGATCACTGATTAGTTCTCGCCATTCTAACAACACTCAAAAGATGGCTTGTGACTGACATCTTATGACTAATAACTTGTGACTGAATTCTTGTGACCTCTAACTTAGCTTGAAGAATTTTGTAGCAAAAATAGTAACCCTTTCTCCTTTCAACATGACTTAAAGCACAAAACCAAGTTAACAAAAGTTTTTAAAGGACTAAGGATAATTTAATTGTAAAAACTCTGGGAAGAGCACAAACCCAATAGAAGAATTAGAATTTCTTTCCAGAATCCATTTAAATCAGTTGTTGACAAAATTCATACACTGGATGTCAAAATTGCCTAACTTGGGGACAAAGCCCACTGGGTAAGAAGGCAGGAAGAGATCTTTAAATGGTTACAAATGGCTATTAGTGTCGGTCCCTAGGGGGAAGATGAGAACCTATTTTTAATGTGAAGTCATGAGAACTTCCTTGTCTCTCCATTCTGGGTTATTAATAGAAAAAGATATTTTTCTTGAAATATCTGCCCTGCTGGCTGTTGTTCATTTCTTCTCTCTCCATCCTTACTCCTCTTGCTCTTCTGTCCTCACTAATCCTCTTTTTCTCCACCTCACCTTTACAAATTCCCCTCTCCCTCCTATTTGTCCGTCCCTGTCTTCCCCATCTTCTTTACCCTTGATCTTTGTTGTGTCCTCTTCTTATTTGTGTCTTTTATTCTTTCTTTCTTTCACCTCCTTTTCTGTCCCCTAAATCTCTGCAACTGAATATAGTCACCAAATGACAGCAGCTGGATACCTGCCCAGCATGGTAGAGCAGTAATTTTCAACTGGTTTAGCCTCAGGACCCACTTTTGTCCATGTTCATCAAGTCTCCACCCAAAAATAATTGAACGTTCTTCAAAACATGAAAAAGTAAAAGGCCATCTTACCAATACAAATAGGCCTATTGCAATGCAACATGAACTGTTCAAAACATGGAAAAAACTAGCAAGTGCAACAATGGCTTTTTCAAAATAGTGCTTTCAACTGATGAAAACATGAAAACAAAGTGCATCAAATGAAATCGAAAAAAAAAAAATCAATTGAAACATAAAAACATCGTTTTCAGATTCCAAAACACCTATTAAGCCTATCATGAATAGCATTTACAAGTTTCTTTAGGGAGGAACATATCAATGGGGCTGAATTTAGTTATGCTGAGTGCACTGCGTTGAACTAATGGGAAAGTTGGGATGCTTTTTTGCTCCTGACAAGAGTCTCAAAATCTGGGCAACTCCAAGGTTGTGTTCAATTTCCATTCTGTTCCTGTGTTTCTTCTTCAGTTGGACCAGTGCTGAGAAACCACTCTCACAAAGATAGGTTGTGCTGAATGGCAGGATGATTTTGATCATATGGATGGCAGGGGATGGATATTCAGTCATAGTGGCCAATCGATCCCTATTTTAATTCGAACACCCACCCTCGTACTGCATGCGTTCGCTAACTGCATCTCTCCGGCTGGCAGTCTGGAAGGAGACGCCTCCCCACTTTCGTGACAAGGCGAACCACTGCTTTTTCCAAGCCAACTCCACCCCCCTCCCAAAGACAACATTGCCAATTATCGCTGCTTCATCGAGTCCGGCCATAGTTGGATCTGACGAGACTGAGCCGTGAACCCCGGTCCCCAGTGGGCAACCGCATCGACACAAAGCCGATGCTTAGACTGCTACACCACCACGGACGGTGAATTTATTTTTCAATACCTGATCACGAGAGCTCCACCAGCTGGCTGTCTTCAATGCTTGGCGATGTGATACTTGCCATCTCAATTCCAAAGGGATCACGTACCCAGTCATTATCCCAGTGTTGTTCAGGGAAGTAGTCATTGAAACGTTCCCACAATTTTTTCAAACATGCTGTTAACATTTCCTTAGTATTGCAGTATTTTAGTATTGGGGAACATCAAACTTCCCTTTGGAAACATGACTTGCCCAAGTATTTATGGACTCAGATCTAAACTTAAATAGCGACATCAAGTCAATAACAAAATCAGTCTATGTTCACCTAAAAAGATGTCAAGAATCAGAAGATTCTTGTTTAAACAAGACAGAAAAACTTTAACCACACATTTATCTCCAGTAGTCTAGACCAGCGTTTCTCAAACCTCTCCTGGCGGACCACTTGTCCTGCATGTTTTAGATCTCTCCCTGCTCCGACACAGCTGATTTAAATGATCAGTTTTGTTATTAGGCAGCTTCAGGAGCTCATAACAAGTTGATCATTTGAATCAGCTTTGTTGGAGCAGGGAGAGATCTAAAACATGCAGGACAAGTGGTCCGCCAGGAGAGGTTTGAGAAACGCTGGTCTAGACTACTGTAATGATCGTTTCTCCGGTCTCTCCAAGAAAGTCCTCAGAACTTCAGCTTATTCAGAATACTGCTGCTAGGGTCCTGACGGAGACAAATAATAATAATACATTTTATTTGTAGAGCACTTTTCAGTGTGCTCAAAGACGCTTTACATGAGTCATAAACATACAAATAACACACCAAAAATACAAAACACACAACATTAATCACACATTAAAAGCAATTCTGAAAAGGTGAGTTTTGATTTATGATTTGAATGTGGACAGATCTGTGCAGTCTCTGACATGTTTAAGGATAGAGTTCCAAAGGGAGGGGGGCAGCTATGGAGAAGACTATCACCCCAGGTCCGGTGTTTGGTCCTGTGTGGTGGAGACAGAAGGTTGGTATCAGAGGAGCAAAGGCTGCGGGAATGCCTATGGTAGTGGAGCAGTTCAGTGAGGTAGGAGGGGGCCTGGTTATGGAGGGCTTTGTGAGTGAGAAGAACTTTGAATTGGATCCGTTGTGGAGCAGGGACCCAGTGGAGGTTCTGGAGTACAGGGGTGAGCCACAGTTCTGGATGTACTGGAGTTTGTTTAGGACTTTGGATGATGAGCCAAAGAGAATGCTTTTGCAAGTAGTCGATTCTGGATGTAATGATGACATAGATCAAGGTTTCAGCAGCAGAGAAGGAGAGTGATGGACGGAGACGTGCCATGTGTTTTTTTTTTTAGGTGGAAAAGGCAGTTCTGGTCATTTTATTGACATGGTTTTCAAAGGAGAGGTTGCTGTTGAAAATGATCCTGAGGTAGCTGATGTGTGGGAGGGAAGATAGTGTGAGTTATCGATGATGAGGCTGAAGTTGTGAGTGGATTTGGTAAGGGATTTGGGACCGATAATGATGATGATGTCAGATTTATCAAAATTTAGTATGAGGAAGTTGGTTGCATCCATGTTTTAATTTCAGTTAGGCAGTTGGTCAGACTGGAGTAAATTGTTGTAGTGATGGATTTACTGGAGATGTAGAGCTGGATGTCATCGGCGTAGCAGTGGATGTGGAGACCATGATGAGGTATTATGTTACCAAGGGGGAGCATGTAAAGGATGAACAGGAGAGGATCAAACACCGAACCTTGGGGGACACCTTGGGAGAGGGGAGCAGGGAAGGAGATGCAGTTGATGTGTGATGAATTGTTGTCTGATTGTGAGATAAGTCTTTAGCCAGGAGTGGGCTGTGCCAGTGATGTTGAGAGAGGATTCAAGGTGGGAGAGAAAAATGGTGAAGTTGATGGTGTCAAAAGCTGCAGTGATGTCAAGGAGGATGAGAATGCCAAGGTAGCTAGAGTTTGAGGAGAGAAGGAAGTCGTTGGTGACTTTAAGGAGGGCTGTTTCTGTGCTGTGCTGTGAGCGGAAGCCAGATTGAAATGGTTCAAACAGGTCATTGGAGATGAGGTGAGCTTCAAGTTGGGAGGCGACAACACGTTCCAGTATTTTTGACAGAAAGGGGAGATTGGATATAGGCTGGAAATTGCTCATGATACTGGGATTGAGTCCAGGCTTTTTGAGGATGGGGGTGACAGCAGCCATTTTAAGTGTATGGGGGACTAAACCAGAGTTGAAGGAGGAGTTAATGATTTCCGTGATGATTGAGGAGATAGCTGGGAGACAGTCCTTAACAAGACTGGATGGGATGGGATCCAGAAGACAAGTGGTGCTTCTCATTCCTACCGTAACGTTGGATAGCTCCACTGGGGGGGTCACAGGAGAGAACTTTGACGGGGGCTGACTGGTTAAGGGGGGGGGGAGACAGCTGGGGAGGTGGAGAGGACAGGGGAGGTGTTCAGGTTACTGTAGATGATGTCAATTTTAGTTTGGAAAAATTGAAGGAAAGGAAAGAGTTGCACTTGTTAACCATTAAGGAATCGGAGGGATTGGAGGTACAAAGAAAGCCGAAAACATCTTAACAATTCTCAGGTCTCTTTTACTGGTTCATTGTGTGTCTTAGAACAGACTTTAAAATACTGCTGCTCATTTACAAATCTCTCAGTGGTTTAGGACCAAAATACATCTCTGACTTGCTTTAACATATGCACCCTCTTGACCTCCCTGGTCATCTGGGAACAGTCTGCTAACTATTCCCCGAGTTGATACAAAACATATTGAAGCAGCACTTATTATGATACATACAGCTAGAAAACCGCCCAATGACTGCTGGAATAGGCTCCAGCATCCCCGCGATCCTGAGAGCAGGATAAGCGGTTAAGATAATGGATGGAGGGATAGACAACTAGAAAAATCTTTCAGACTATAACAGACTTGGTTCAATTCCATCTATTTTTGAAATTAAGACTAAACATTTTTTATGTTCTCTATTGCCTTTGACTACATTTTCACTCACTGCACTTTGGTCCTTGCATTTTGACCCTTGCACTTTTACCCTCATTCTTTATATGCTATTTTATTTCTCTACTTCTGTCTTTTAATTCATTTTTATTTTTCATCCTATTGTTTCTCATTTAATGCTCTTATGCCTTATATAAAGCACTTTTTGTGTATGAAATGTGCTATTATTATACAAATAAATTTGTCTTGCCTAAAATGTACTTACCGTTGTATTAAAAATATAAAATTTGAAAATAATATATATAAGAACTTAACAGATTTTGTCCCCATTTAGGATACTTAAAATGGCACTTTGCCATTGTGTTGTTCTATCTTGCTTTTTATCCATTGATTTTGTCGTTCTCTCTGCCCCAGTCTCCCTGCCTCCCCTTGTCCCTGTCCGTTTCACATTCATTCTCACCCTTAACTGCTTTTTCCAGTCCTTTCCTCTCTTTTTCCCTAGTTGTGTTTTCTTTTCTCCTTCTTTCTCCTTTCACCATATCCTTGTGACGTTTGCCATGTTCAGTTTCGCTTCAGCCTTGTGTTTCACATTGTCCTTTTCCTCTTTCCTGTCCCTCTGTTTCTCTCTATTCTCATTCTCTCACTCTCTATATCCTCCTCTGTGATTCCCATGAGTACACCTTTTTATGGCTGTGATGGCCCCATTCAATTTTAGCATTCCCAGAGAGAAATGATAGGATTCCTACACTGGACACACACACACGAACGTTTATGTGCATGCAAGTCTGATGTCCACATATGGTAATATTCAGTCTTTAAATATCTGTTTTCTCTCTCCCCCCTCACTCTGTCACTCTTCCTGTCTTTATATCTCTCTTGCCCTCTGTATTTTATTCTGTTCCTCATGCTATCTTCTCTTTCTGTCTATATCAGGCAGTGAGATTTCAAATGTAGGCCAGCAGAGGTAGCAAAAGTGCACAATGCATTGCTCAGTTTGTGATCCAGATGTTCTCTCTCGATCTATTCATTGCAGGGTGGCATGTATGTGTTCCAGCTGTTTGATTACTATGCAGCCAGCGGTGTGTGCCTTCTGTGGGTGGCATTCTTTGAATGTATAGCTGTAGCCTGGGTTTATGGTGAGTATTGGCTCAATAAAAAACAAAAAGAAAATGATGACTCTTGTCAATGGAGTTTGAAATTTATGTAATATTATGTAAACACCTTTTTGCCATCTGGCCTCACTGCAGAAGAGCAACCGAATTGAAAGACACGTAAATTCTACTGACTGCTGATTATATTTGGATTGATGTTGACATTGTGCTGCTAGATACATATGAAATAGTAACATTTCATTCGTATTTTATTACCTACCAGCAGCCAGATTGAAGATATTTTAATTTCAAATGATTTCATGTAAAGATTAGATGAGACAGCAGAGAGAAGTCTAGGATAAAGAGAGAGGGAGGAGACAAGCAGCAGAGGTCCTGTTGCCAACTGACATCCAGGACCCTGCAGTCATGTCTGAGCCAACACTGACGCCCTGATAGAAACTTCTTGAATATTAAAGGGCATCAATGGACAGCTTAGACTTCATTTGACACTACTGAATGGTTCTTTGTAGAACCCCTACTTGAGAGAAATTTGTGAAATAACTGATGTCAGGGTTCATGAAACCTCTAAGAGTGTGTTCTTTAATGGATGTTTCCAGGGTTGGAAGGTATCTTAATGCTTTTGTCCTCCCTGCAGGCGCTGATAATTTCTATGATGCGATTGAGGATATGATTGGCTACAGACCAAATCCTTGGATGAAATGGAGCTGGACTGTTATCACTCCTCTTCTGTGCATGGTAAGGGCTCATTCTAACTGTAAATACACACCACCAGAGACTCCATTTTTTTTAATCATCGACAGTGTTTTTACAGTGTCATAGATCCAAAGAACTTTTAACTGAATACAAGCAATTAAGGACTTGCTGGTTTCCATTCAGTAAATTAAGGCCAGTAGTCTACAAAAAAAAACTCTGTACTTCACTCTAAAAGCACTCTCAAACCAATGCAAGGACTGGACCCCCTTTTAAGCTGTACGCTGTGAGCAAAGGTACTACTGATGGTTTCTGAAAGAGGTCTGCAGGGGACACTTGGCCTTACTCTACTACATGCGCTTAGGCTTGAGGTGTATAAGGGCATCCTTTATTTGACTAAAGATTGGCAAGCTCACTGTAGGAAGAAATATGTTATGATCCATTAAGGGGGACTTGCAGGGGATGTAACACCAAGTTGGTCCTTTTAATTTTGAAATGGTTTAGATTTTTTGTTTTGTTTTCATTTTTGAACATCTCAAGACTTGCTGACGTTTTTTTTTCTTTCTTTCTGATGTTCATACTTTCTAATTCTGAAAATCTGGGACTGTGTCCGACTGCTCTACTATGCACTACATACTAATAGAATATACTGCTAACTAACAGTACCATACTATTTAATACTTACTGTCTATTTGAATGCATTAAGTATGCATTGTAAATCTATTATACTGTCCTTCAACCAGAGGAAGTGAAGGCAGCTGGGTATGGGTTGCACAACCTAACCATGAAAAATTGTCATTTTCTTCCGGAATAGTGTCCAGTCAGTTCGTATTAGATTTTTCAGAGAAAGTAGTATCAAAATATTGTATACTATATTTTTCAATACCAAATACACTAATGTTGTATATTAAACATGGATGCTATATAGTACACACAATAGCTGTAATATTTCCCCGGGCGCTGCACGGCGGCTGCCCACTGCTCCTAGCTACACAGCTAGGATGGGTTAAATGCAGACAGTAAATTTCATTTGTATGTATGTACAAAATGACTAATAAAGAATATTCTATATGGGTGTTCAAACACAACCAGAGTTTTCTTTTAGTGTTTGACTGAAACCTATTACAATTCAACTCTCTTCCCCACCTTTCAGGGCTGCTTTGTCTTTTCATTGGTCAAATACAAGCCACTGACGTACAACAAGGTCTATGAATATCCTGATTGGTCCATTGGAGTGGGCTGGACCCTGGCCCTGGCCTCCATGATCTGCATCCCCATGGTGGTTGTCATCAAGATCATCCAATCAGATGGACCGCTCATAGAGGTGGGTGGTCACAACTGCATAGTAATTCAATTCTTAATATAGTTACAAGTTAACGATGGCATTTTATCTCAGTATTTTATTCCATTTCACATTCATTTGAAAACTTGCTGTTGGTTGCCTACTCATAATATTTGTAAACGAGAAGGCTTAATTTGCTGGACAAAATCATCACCTAAGTTGACTTGAGAGGTTAAGTGAAAATTTAATGGGCCTAATACCAGGCCAATCTCTTCACCACATCAGTCTTCTTCTGCTGCCAGAAGTAGAACTGGTTTAGATCATTCCTCATACTTCCCTGTCTTTTTCTCTCCCTTTCTTTGTCTTACCGTCTCCCACCCTCTGCATATCTGCATTTTCCTTCATGTCTTTGTCTTTTGTTCCCTTTCCCACACCCTCCCTAATTCCCACGATCTCTCTTTATCTCTCTCTCTATTACTCTGACACATTCTCCTTAAATCTTATCCCTCCCATGCTTAATCTCTTCATTCCCTCCCTCTCTACAACATTCACATTCCTATCTTCTCTCTTTCGCTCCACTTCTCTCCCTATCATTTATTTATTTCTATTTTCCCTCTGTCCTATCTACCCTCCAGAGGATCAAGGCAGTGGCTGCCCCGGTGCGTGGTGGGGCAAGTTCCCGTCCTGCGGACCACCGTGGCCCCAGGGAGCTGACCTACCCGCTGGACCCCAATGGGAACAAGGGCCTGCTGATGAAAGGACCCACCCACACCATCGTAGAAACCATGATGTGAAGGAAAAGGAAGGAGGCTCTCCATGAGAACGCCCTCCTCTCCTCACAAACCGCTTCTCTAAGCTAGCTAGCTTTCTGTCTGTCTGTCTGTCTGGTGGATTGTAAAGGGTTGAGAAAAATATCCCATTTCAAATCTTTTAGGAATACTTTGAGGGTCTGCTGTTGGTAGTTTTCTTTTGAGTTTGAAAAGTCATTTCTAAAGTTGTTTCTGAAGGATATTCGAGCTACGATACGTTCTTGTAACTTTGTCTTACAAAAATCAAACATTGGCCAAATGATGGACGATTTTTTAGAACTAGTTAGTTTACACCAGGTTTACTCTGAAGGTAAGCAGCCAGTGCACAGAGGCTTAATGTACTCTATAAAATCACATTTGGTGTATAACATAGCAAAAGCAGCGGAGTTTTGATATAAATTTTTGATATCAGTCAAATCCCTGTAGCCAGCGGAAAAAAAAAATCCATTACAAGCTAATGAATCACACACCACGTGCTGGCTGCTTGTTTAACATGGCTGTCTGTTGATGTGGATGCTAGGGGCCTTGGCTTTAGTGGGTTAAGTCTTTCGGCGCTGCATGGCAGCTGCCCACTGCTCCTAGCTACACAGCTAGGAGAAAGAATTTCCCCACAGGGATCAATAAATTAGCATAATTTTTTTTTCACACACATTTGTGACAGCTTTGTTAGCCTAAAAACTTAAAAGCTCTGGTCTTAAACCACATAGCAATTTTTGATAGAAGTGTGTGAATGGGGTTTTCCTCTTTACGCACAAATTTTGAAACGCATACCCATCCTGTAGACTAAAAATATCTGAGTAAATCATGAAAGAAAACTACACCATACCCAGCCTCAGCGTATGACCCTCAAACAAACTTCTTAGGTGCTTCTTATGAGCAACCTCAGCACAAATAACATCATCCAATACACTAATAACGGGAAAAACACAATCCCAGCACTTAGATTGTATTGGGGAAACCCGTCCCTGCGCAGAGTTAAGTATCTGAAAGGATTTGAACTGTGGAGGTTAAACCCTTGATGTCTTTCTTCTGTGGCGTACTGTACAGTAGTAGCTAATCTGTCTATCTAGCTCTTATCTTTTTTTCTCTGTCCTAGAACAGTTTACAGTACATTAGTGACTGCGATACGCACTCTTGGCTTAACATTTTGGATTTCATTTGTTTTATTTTCTACAGAGGAGGTTACATTGGTATTTTTTTTTTCTCTGTCAATGTTTATAATGTTTTTTATCAAGACAATATTGATATTGGTATTCGCTATTGACAATAATTGCTGTAGTTTTACATAGAAGGAAAACATCTTTTTGATTTGATGACAATACTACACTATTATCCATTATACATACATGAAACCCTACATTTACAGCAGTATCCATTGTTAAAAGGCTTTCATTGTATATTTATTCATTCTGTACCTATCCTGCGTACATTTCACAAAAATTTCTCTCTGGAACATGAAGCAGTACAACCAAAATTGCGTAATTTCTCCCAACCAATAGGTCACCAGACTATTACTTGTATGTTAACAAAATTAATCGTTCAAGTGTTATTTGCAGATATACAACAGATAGTTTAATCGCTCCATCAAATTCTAAATATGAACGAGCAGAGTTGTTTCCTTTCACAATGTGACAGCCAGTGAGCAGAAATAGGATGCTAACCTGGCTGCGTCCAAATTCTTTGATTCAAAGGCTTGTTGGGGGAAAAAAAAATTGGAACTTACCTTCCAATGTATCACATACAGTTCTTCTGTAATATGAACTGGCTCCTGACAAATAAAAACAAATCGTGCTATTTCCACCATAACAAAAGGCCACAACATGGGCAACGCACACCTGCTAGAAAAATGTACATCACATTTTCCTATTTTAAAGATTATTATGCTAAGCATTGCCGTTTTTAATATGGCTGTGTATTTAGGGTTTTGTCATAGGTATGTATCACTGCCAACCATCTACTCAGGTGCACTGTTTTAACAAATGTAGGAATGACCTTCTCAATACACAGCTATATTTACACAGATTTTAAATGTGATTTCTAACTCTGGTGGCATGGAGCTGAGTCTTCCTAAGGTTAATGGGTTAGAAAACTGTTGTCCCTCACAGTTTAGGTAGGGATTTTAGATCAGGTACACGTCACAATGATTGAAAATAATAAGACTTGCTCTGTAAATTAAATTCAGACCATTTTCAATCAAAAGTGTTTGCACAGGAACAGTGAGATTATTCTTCACTCAAAAAAAAAAAAAAGAAAAAGGATAAGGCGAGAGAACATCCCGATTTCTTATCTGGCGTACATGATGAAAAGCTGACATTTAATTGTGAATCAAAAAAAAAGAAGAAAGAGAAATAAAACCAACAAATTAAGATGAGAAGGGGAAGTAGAGGCAAGTGTGGTCCATGGAGTCTCCCGAGTGCTCTTCTTGTTGTCGGTTTCAAGACCCAAAGATTGGCACCATGAGACTTTTAGCTAAATCGCGTTTCAAAAATTATTTTTTGGAACTGGAAAGACAGTTCTGTCCATTCTCCAGGTCTATTCCCTTCATGTCAGTCATGATGTGATATACACTGGAAACTCAAGACAGATTTAGCCCGTGTGCCAGGCGCCTCCTTCGTTCCTGAGCAGCACCAAACAGACGTACGAGGGAGCCCCGGGTCATGGGTGTAAGAAAGCCAGTCTGAAGTGAGGTGCTTGGCTGGATGTACTAATAGTTTCTAATTCTGCTGAATAAAGTTTAATTCTAGCCTTTGACACTGAATGAGCACATAAAAAAAAACTACGCTAGGCTGTCCCTACAGATCGAGGTGACAATGTGTCCTTGCCGTTGTTATCAAGAACCTAGCACTGTAAACTGAGGTTCCTGGTGGACTTACAAGTTAAAACAGATATTTAAAAACTGAAATACGCCAAAAAAATAGCATCAAACTATACGTGTAAAATGTCACCAAAGGACCAATAAAGATGGTGCAGTCATTTGTCCGCACAAGTGCAACCGCTTCCAAAATGCACTATTACAGTTTTCCTGATCACCCTTTTACATATCCTTAATAAATGTATGTTAAACAAATCATTATGTTGCGAAGCTCTTGCTTTCCAAGATGAGCTTGGCGTCAATATTTCTGCCATTGGTTTTATTGCTTCAATTTGAATAGCTATGATCATATCATTAACATGGATTTGGGAAACCAAGTCCGGACCAAACATATTTCATGCAGTTGAAAACTTATCGATGTACTCGCACAACTAGCTATCTAGTACAACAGATCCTGTTCATTTTAATGGTAATCCAAATATACAGTTTTATGAGCGTCTCGACTTTTGCACAGATCTGGCCCTCAATTTCCCCAAAGCATCTTTGCACTAAGACAGATTTTCAGCATTAAACTTGCAAACTCGTTTATGATGGACAAGAACAATCTGTCTTTTAATTCCTTGTGACAATGATCTGAAAATTTTACATTTGCCAGCAATTGGAGGGAGGTCAGGGATAATGCATCGCAGCTCAGTTTTGATTAAAACGTGTGTTCGTATGAACCCAAAGAAAAATAATTGTGTCATTGACCTTTGACCTGCGTAACAGGGGAATGGGACTTGTTGGGCAGACAGCCATGTAAAAATTCTGAATGGGTCAAAAGCGGATTGGCAGTTTTGTAAATGTGGCTGTGCTCGTTCTATCCCCTGATAATTCAAGTTTATTTTTTTATTTTCTCTTTAGCATTAGATGTAGTCATTATGGGCAGGGAAATGTGGGCCAGAAATACTGTGACTGACTCAGTCACGTGTGGATTTAGTCTGCGTAGCTATATTTGGTGTGTGTCATTGATCCACTCCCTCTGCCTTCTCACACTCCACTGTCAAGTCAGCCTGCTCAAAAGCCGTAGTTCGAATCCCGCAAACCAAGGTTTCCCATGACATGTAGAAGTGTTCCTTTTGCAACAAAAACAAAGCGTTTGTGAGACACAATGCAAGTTTTTAAACACAGAATGTTGAAATGTGAAAGACACCTTCGGGTGACTGCGGAAGTTTCTGAAGAGTTATTTTTTAGAGGAAAAAAAATAATTTAGTCTCTTTTTTATTTTCATTGTTCTTGATGTATGAAATTCATCCGTTTCTTGTTTTATTTTGTTTTTGACTGTCAATCACATTTGCCTTTTGTATTCCAAACATAGTGTATTTGAACTTCTGTCATTGGAGTATCATGTACAACTGTCAATCAAAAAAGAAAAAAAAAAGCTGCGATTTGTAATGTGCAATACTTTGTAGAAAGATAAGTATTTTTTTCATACTGTCCAATAGGTGGTACTAACTTTGAAATTTAAAGGATAGCCTGTGAACTCTGGAAAAACAAGGAAAAAAATCTAATTTCAGGGGCCAAGTCACATTAAAAAAAAAAAAAAAAAGACCACAAAATGTTCTGCAGTTTTAAACCAAACTAAACCAAGCTATCTGTTCAGACAATGCTTTTCCATTTGAGATCATGTGATTTGAAATGCACTGAGAATAAAACTGATTCAACATTGTCATAAAACGTACTGAATTTTATTACTAAGTAAATTTATAGTTTTCAATATTCTGCTAAGTTGCAAGTGCTTGAGGGGAATAGAAAATCTATCAGCCTGTCTACCTGTCTATCTACCCATCCATCTATCTCGATCTATGCACCCATCCATCTCTCTCTCTCCATACACCCATCCATCATCTATCTACCCATCCATCTCTATCTCCATCCATCCATCCATCTAATCTGTCTACTCATCCATCTCTTCATCTATCTATCCATGTCCTACTGCTGAAACCACTCAGGATCCTAAAAGCATGTTGGCACCATGTCAAACTTTTACAGTTTAGCGTATACAGAAGCTGTCTCATTAAAAACTTAAAATTCTTACAATATGTACCTTTAGATTTACTAAATTATGATAATCTCTCTCCATTTACTTTTGTTGTAACAAAGTTTTTTTTTTTTTTTTTTTTTTTTTTTTTACACATCACCTTTGGAGGCTAGTACTTGGTGGTAAATTTCGCTGGAGGTGAGACCAAAGAAGAAGAAGAAAAATGAACCCAACAACTCAGGTTAAGGTCCTGCACTGTCAGAAGGAATATAAAAACCACATGGAGTTTGAATTAAAGGCAGCAAAGTGACAATTAACACAGTTTCTGTCAGTTAAGACACACACACGGTTGACTTCTTGGCGAATGCAGAGAATTGGATACCGTTTTCCAAACTTTTTAGAGCAAGGTCATCTTTCTAACTGGTCTTTTTAAAAATAAAAGGACAGCAAGGATTTAACAATCAGCTTTCATACTGGACCATTATAGACTCTACACAATAGAGATAGAAGGGATAAAGTGTCTCTTTTGTAACTGCAGTCTTCATGTTTCCAGTCATTTCTGAATTGTAAGGATATGTTCACCAGCCCACTTGATCACTCCTATCACCACACAAAACAGCAGGTTTAGCAGCTGATTTTCCACTTAAATGTACTCAATGAATGCAACTTCAGGGTCTTGCTCATGGGGAAGTATCAAACCTGCAACCTTTTGGATACAGGAAATTTCCCTTAACACCTGGCCATACCCATTATCATATGCAATGGACAGCTTGGAAAACCACAGCCAAATAAATAGCATGACTCAAATTTTTGAAGCAGTTTCTTAATCTTTGAAAGTAATTAAAACTTTTTCAGGTTGGTCAAATTCTATAACAGGCACACGGACATCTCATTGGATTTATACCATAGTTTATGTACATCCAGGCAACCAACTGTGATGGACCAGCAACCATCTTTAGACTGAGGACGTCTCAACTCCATGTACTCTCCTCAAAACTAAGATTAATGTTGTTTTTTATAAAGCCTTAGAAGCAACCCTCAGCCAAGATTTCCAGTTCATGTATCACTGCTTTCTAGAAAAATCTCTGCTTGCAACAAAACAATGGCGATTGAAGCACTAAGGACCCTGGGAAATATAGGCCTATTAATTCTCCTCAAGGCTAATTAATAGTATTTTCATTTAATCATCGTCTCTAATGACATTCCATCTCTCTGCCCTACACTACCACACACACCTGGCCTTCTGTGAGAATGTATCAAATGTTTTTAATTCACAGAGAGGAAACAAACATTTTAATGGAATTTGAAATGTTTTTATTCCCATGGCTGAACAATAAAATCATAAAAACCAATGTGTATTTAAACTGGGTTTACAAAAGTGTAAAACTTTTTGTTTTATTTCTTAATAAAAACAAATGTGTCTACAGAACGTCGACTGTTTCTCGTGATTCTGAGCTCTCCTGGTGCGCAGTTCCTCCACCACACCACTAGGTGGAATAGAGTTTGAACATGTGAGTTACTGTGACTGATTCGGTGTAGAGTGTAGAATACTGAGTAGCAGCTTGAGCTAGCAATGTGAAGTCAGCAGCTATTAGTTCATTTCACAGAACAGAGGAAATATATGCCTATAATTGCAATCACCCATAATTGCAATCACCCACCTTCTTGATAAATGTATATGGACCATAGAATTTCACCCTCAGCCTACCTCAACCCATGGGCAACAACACCAGAACCTGGTCTCCTGCTTTGAAGGTACGCTTCACTGCCTTTCTGTCATAGTGAGCCTTCATCTTTCCCTTAGCTGCTTCCAAGTTACTCCTGGCCAAGTCACAAGTTGCATGCAGCTGGTCCTTGAAGGACGCTACATACTGCAAAGCCCCACCAGGAGCACCTTTCTGCAAAGCTGACTGCAACAGCTGGTCTTTCACCATCTTCAGTGGTCCTCTCACTTGAAGTCCATAAATCAGCTCCAAAGGGCTAAAACCTGTAGCCTCATTCATAGATTCTCTAATAGCAAACAATAAAAATGGCATAGCTACATCCCAGTCATTTGAGTAACCAACACAATAGGTCTTAATCATAGACTTTAAGGTCTGATGGTACGTCTCGATTGCACCTTGGGACCGAGGATGATAGGCAGATGACATAATCTATTTAACTCCCAGCTCGTGCATCACTTCAGAAGAAGTGAAATTGAACCCATGATCATGTTGGACTTCTAGTGGTAAAACTACTCGAGAAAAGAAATGGAGCATAGCCTCCACTATGACCTTGGTCTTAATTGATTTCAACGGCACAGCCTCCGGAAATCTGGTGGCAACATCCAGAATAGACAGAAGATACTCATCCCCTTTCTTATTTTTTGGCAAAGGGCCAACACAATCAATAAGTACTGTTGAGAAAGGTTCCTCCATGACAGGTAGAGCGCAGAGAGGAGCAACTGGAATTATCTGGTTGGGCTTGCCCACAACCTGACAAGCATGGCAGCTACAACAGTACGAATCTGTCTTTATGCATTTTGGGACTGTAGAAATGTCTACTGATTTGGTCTTGAGTTTTATGGATGCCTAAATGACCTACTAAGGATACTTAATAGTTTAAATGCAGGACTTCCTTCCTGAAACTCTCAGGCAACACAATTTGAGTCATAACGGTCCACGGCTCATCCGCGGGATGATCACGAGGCTGCCATTTCCTCAACAAGACTCCATCTTGGACAAAGAAACCTTCAGCTACAGCCTTCTTGGCCTCAGCATTATCAGCTGTCTGTCTTAATGGAGCTACAAAAGGTATTTTCCTTGCTATAAGGGCTTCCCAAGAAAACTGGGAGTGGGGGGACACCTCAGCTAGCCTAGCAAAAAAAGGTATCAGCCAAACCACCAGACAGTTCATCCTGCTTGCTGGAATTTCCATTTTCAGCAGGCAGAGCCTGAGCACATGCCGTAAACACCTCAGGATGTTCTCTTTCCAAGGCCATGGTCTCAGGGACCTGACAAGGTGTCTCACTCACAACAGGTGCCACACAAACCTGAGTACCAGCCAAATAATTGCCCAACACAAAGGCAACTCCTTCAATCGGCAAAGAAGGGACAATACCCACCACTACTGGTCCATTTACAATGAGATGACAGAAATACCTTGTGCAGAGGGGCACTAACAAAACCACCTCCTACCCCCTTCACTGGGGTAGAAGCTTTTAAATAGGTGATGGATGGTAGGTCTATGACACCCTGAACCAAGGACTGTGTGGCACCTGTGTCCCTCAAAATTGATATAGGGACCATTTCACCCCTCAGGTGCACCAAAACTGCCCCTTTTGTCACAAAACCTTCAAACCTCTTCATTATTGGGCAGGAAGAAAAGTTCAAACTGTCCACTTCCCAGGGATTGACTTGAGTCTGGGCGCTAATCAATCCCACAATTTTCCCCATCTCATTTAGATGCATCTCCATATACCAGGGTAAACTGCTCCACCAGCATAAGTTGCCGCAACTCTTGAAAGGTGTGAGTATTAGTGCTTGCTAACTACCTGTCAAACACAACCTCCTGTTGCCTAGCCAAATCAAGCAAAGTTTAATTTGACTTTCGCTGCAGAGACTTGAACTTCTGTCGGTAGGCTTCTGGCACCACCTCATAGGCTGCCAAAACCACCTTCCTCACAGTATCATAGTCTCTGCTGTCAGAAGCATCTAACACTGCATAAGCTTCCTGGGCTCTGCCAGATAAACAACGTCCACCTATTCTCAGGCCATTCTAGCTCTTTGGCAATTTTCTCAGAAATGTAAAAGAAAGCCCACATCATCCTGATTAAACTTTGGCATGAGTCTCAAACAGCTGGAAACATCAAAACAAGCTTTGTGCTTACATTGTAAGTCACTGTTGTTCACTTTAAGCTTCTCTTTCTCTAATGTCAGCTTTGCTAACTCAAGCCGATCACCCTCTCTCTCTCTCTGCTCTTTCATGTACGGGATTGTTTAGGCGTCAACACTGAAATCAGGGTCTTGTGGAGTTAGAAAACAACGAGACAGGAGACGTGAGAGTAGACGTAGTCGAGGTAGTTTACTAGCTCCAACTTTGCATGTCATACGTTCGACAACGACACTGAATTGTGTACCGGAAGCGGAAGTGCCTGGTCGGACCCCTCACCTCTTCCCTTAAAGGTACACTGTCCTCTTAGGTGAATGTCTCTAGTTATATAGATGTGGGTCACCACACAGGCCCCCCCCAGAATTCACCTACACAAAACAATGCAAAACAGCAAAAGCGCAAGTCATGAACATAAAAATAGACTCTACAACAGAACAGTCAATGACATATTGCAAAGTCACGGGGAAAACAAGTGACGAGTCGGGGGGCGGACCCTGCGGCCATAACGGCTGCGCTTCACAGGAGGGGAAACAGAGGCAGGTGCCGGGGCCGACCTAGGAGGGCGTTCCCGCCGCGGGGGTAGGGCCAATTGCATTGGCTCCCCAATGTCCAAGTGAGCGGGCTTGAGACGGTCTATAGCGACCCGCTCCGGCCTGCCCCCCATGTCCACCACAAAGTTCTTATCCCCCGCCTCCAAGACGCGGAACGGCCCGTCGTATGGGGGCTGCAGCGGGGACCGATGGCTGTCGTGCCTAATGAAGACGTACCTTGCCGATGGCAGATCCTTGGGGACGTAGGACCGGGGGAGGCAGTGTTGAGACATCGGAACGGGAGCGAAGGCACCGGCAGCGCTCCGGGACGCACTGAGGTGAGAGGCGGCCGACCAGGGAGCCGTAGCATCCGGAAGAAACTCCCCCGGAACTCGCAGGGGCTGGCCATACACCAGCTCAGCGGAGGAGGTCTGGAGGTCTTCCTTCGGGGCCGAACGCAGGCCGAGCATGACCCATGGGAGCCGGTCCATCCAGTCGCAGCCAGTGAGGCTTGCCCGCAGAGCGGCTTTCATGTCCCGATGGAACCGCTCACAAAGTCCGTTGCTCTGCGGGTTGTACGCCGTAGTGTGGTGGATCTTCATCCCCAGGTGCTCAGCGACCGCCGTCCAGAGCTCCGAGGTAAACTGGGAGCCCCGGTCGCTCGTGATGTCACCCGGCGTGCCGAAACGGGCCACCCAGCAGCCGATGAACGCCCGTGCCACCTCTGCTGCCGTCGTGGAGGACAAGGGAATAGCCTCTGGCCACCTGGTGGCCCTATCCACAATAGTGAGGAGGAACGTATAACCACGGGAGGGGGGCAGGGGACCCACCAGGTCAACATTGACGTGGTCAAACCGCCTCTCAGGAACCACAAACGGCGCCAAAAGGGGCCTTGGTATGGCAGGGCACCTTGGCGCGTTGGCACGCGGTAGTCTTGAACGGTCGCGTCCTTGGCTTGGTCCGCTGCCATAGCGGCGTAGTCGAGTCCCAAGTGAACGGCGTTAACAACCGCCCGTGAAAGGCAGTCGGCGACGAAGTTATCCTTGCCCGACACGTGTTGTATGTCCGTGGTAAACTCGGAAACCGCCGCGAGATGACGCTGCTGACGCCCAGACCACGGTTCTGAGGTTTTGGCCATACAGAACGTCAGCGGTTTGTGGTCCACGAAAGCGGTGAACTGTCGGCCCTCCAATAGGAACCTAAAGTGTCTGGTTGCGAGGAAGAGACCCAGTAGTTCCCTATCAAAGGTGTTGTATTTGCGCTCGCTCTCACGGAGTTGTTTACTGAAGAACGCCAACGGCTGCCAGCCCCCCCCCCCCCACTGCTCACACACGGCCCCCACGGCGTAGTCGGAGGCATCCGTTGTAAGGGCTATGGGGGCGGCAGGCGACGGGTGAGCTAGCAGCGCAGCGTTGGCCAGCGCGGTCTTGGCGGCCACAAAAGCCTCGTCCATCCCCGAAGACCAGTCCAGCTCGTCCTTAGACTTCTTACCCCGCAGGGCCTCATACAGGGGACGCATGATGTGGGCGGCACGGGACAGGAAACGGTTATAAAAGTTCACCATGCCCAGGAATTCCTGCAGCGACTGTACAGTGCGGGGGCGGGGGAACATGGTGACAGCTTCAACCCTGGCAGGGAGGGGAACGGCCCCCTGTGGAGTGATGTGGTGCCCGAGGAAGGTGATGGACGACTCCCCGAACTGACACTTAGCTGGGTTGATGATGAGGCCGTGTTCGCTGAGCCTGTCAAACAGCTGTCTGAGGTGCATCATGTGTTCCTCCGCCGACGCGCTGGCCATGAGGATGTCGTCTAAGTACACAAACAAAAATGGCATGTCGCGGAGCACAGAATCCATAAGGCGCTGAAACGTCTGCGCCGCCCCTTTAAGGCCGAAAGGCATACGTAAAAACTCAAAGAGCCCAAAGGGTGTGATGACAGCCGTTTTTGGGACATCCAGTGGGTGGACCGGCACTTGGTGATACCCCCGCACTAAGTCGATTTTGGAATAGATGGCAGCGCCCGCCAGGTGGGTAGAGAAATCTTGTATGGGCGGTATGGGGTGCCGGTCGGGGGTCGTGGCATTGTTTAGGCGACGGTAGTCCCCGCACGGGCGCCAACCCCCGTTGGCCTTAGTAACCATGTGAAGAGGGGAAGCCCACGGGCTGTCAGAACGGCGGACAATGCCGAGGCGCTCCATAGTCGAAAACTCCTCCCTGGCTATTGCGAGCTTGGCCGAGTCGAGGCGTCGGGCCCGGGCGTAAACTGGGGGGCCCACTGTGGTGATATGATGTTCCACGCCGTGCTTGGCCACCGCCGAGGAGAAGGTGGGTGTGGTGAGCTCGGGGAAATTTGCGAGCAGGCGTTGGTATGGATCCCCGGTGGAGAGTGTGTTAGCGAGGCACAGCGCTCCAGCGCCCCCAAGCGTGCAGGGGTATGACGCAAAAGAGACGGCATCAATCACGCGACAGTTTTTAACATCCACCAGCAGGTTGAAAGCAAAGAGGAAATCCGCACCTAGGAGCGGGGTGGATACAGCGGCCATCACAAAGTCCCAGCCGAAATGTCGGCCGCCAAAACACACGTCCACATGTCTGATACCGTACGTCCGAATGGACGTGCCGTTGGCGGCGTCCATCTGGGGGCCGTGACTGTCGGTCATCGTGTCCACAGCTTGTGCTGGTAGTATGCTGCGTTGAGCGCCAGAGTCAACCAGCAGCCGCCGGCCCGACAAGGAGTCTCTGATGAACAACAGATTGCAGTCACGGCCGGCGCCCATAGCCGTTAACGAGCGCCGGCCTTGGCGTTTCCCTGAACCCTGTAACTGCAGGGTTTGCGACACCGTTTTGCTTTTGCCCCAAACCTGGCATGGTAATAACAGAGCCCGTCGTCAGGTTGGCGGCGGGCTGTCACCGCAGCCGCGGTGTCCATATAGTCGTACACAGGTGGTGGTGGGGCGGTCTGGTGGGGTAGCAGGGCATGCACAAACTGTTGCCGGTTGGCCAGGAAAACCCTGTCTGCTTCAGCAGCCAGAGAACGGTAGTCCTTGGAGGCGGCGAGAGGAACTGGCCAGTGCTGTGCGTACAGGTGCGGGGAGCTACCTCAGAAAAATGTGTGTGAAAAGAAAGGCCGGATCAGCCGATCCCAGCACAGACAGCATTTTTTCCATTATCTCAGACGGTTTGCCGTCGCCGAGGCCATTCGGGGACAGTAAACAGTCTGCCTTCTCCAGCTCCGACAGTTCAAATAGTTTCAGGAGGAATGTCTTTATAGCATCGTACTTGCCAGCAGCTGGCGGAGCTTCCAACAGTGTCATTGCTCGCGCCGTTGTCGATGCGTCTAACGCCGCCACTACGTGGAAGTACTGCGTTGCATCCTGCGTTATCCCTCTCAGCTGGAACTGGGCTTCCACATGTTGAAACCACGGCCGTGGATTATGCTGCCAAAAGTCGGGTAGCTTCACAGTAGCGGTGTAAATGCTAGCATTAGCAATAGCCATGTTGTTAGCACCGGCGTCGTCGTTGTCAGACATACTCGTATTAGTAGTTCGATCACGTCGGGGTCACCAATGTGGAGTTAGAAAACAACGAGACAGGAGACGTGAGAGTAGACGTAGTCGAGGTAGTTTACTAGCTCCAACTTTGCATGTCATACGTTCGACAACGACACTGAACTGTGTACCGGAAGCGGAAGTGCCTGGTCTGACCCCTCACCTCTTCCCTTAAAAGTACACTGTCCTCTTAGGTGAATGTCTCTAGTTATATAGATGTGGGTCCCCACAGTCTCCACAATCTCTGTTTTTTTAGTCTCTGGAGTGATGTCTACCTCACAATAGTGAGCTACTGCAAGCAAATCCTCCTTTTTAAGCTTACGCAACTCCTTGTGCCCAAAATCACTCCCACAAACTCTTCTATGTTGAACGTTGCCATGGATATCGTTATCAAATTCTCACAAAAATAGGCTAACCAAAAGAGACACGACTCTCACAAAATTACCTCTAAGGTAACTATTACCAAATAGCCTTACCAACAAAACATAACCTGCAACAAGAGGTAGCTCACGTCACTATATTCCCAGAAATTGATACGAACAGGCCGCGCACAGAGCGCTCACGACAATGCTAATGTTACTCACACTGCAGTACACACTAACAAAAGACCTGCCACCATTATTCAAGTAGCTATCAGCTAACCAGCTAAACCAACCTGTTATCAACCTGTAGACCTATATCCCCGTTTTTATCCTCAACACACACGATAAAATGCATTCACTAACTTCCCTTCTAGCTAGCTTAGTTTTCCATACATACACAACCATCCGTTTAACAGCAGAACGACTGATATTTCACTTCTACTTAAAACGACCATGGGCGGTCAAAATGATTGTCGGTTTTTAAACTATTCTGTAAAGATAAATACCCAACTGAGATATTAATGCATTACATGTTAGTATGTCTGTTATGAAACTAACTGACACCAAAATTAAAATTTTAACAACTATAATACTATTTCTAAACAATTTCAACTTCAGAGAGACATGGTCGAACTTGAAAACAGCAAAATTGAAAAAGTGAAAATATTACCTGAAAAACAAAACGGAAAACACACATTGCTAATCTAAAAAAATGTAACTAGGCATATACAAGGTGAAATGCAGAAGAAAAAAAACAACAACTCAAACAGTTCCAAACAATGACCGGAACTTAAAAACTACTAGAACGACCGTGGGCAGTCATTTTGACCGCGGCGATTTTTAAACTATTTTATTCTGTCAATATAAATACCTAATTGAGACATGAATGCATTACACGTGTTAGTACGTCTGTTATGAAACCAACTGACACCAAAATTAACATTTTAACAACTTCGAATACTATTTTTCAAACATTTTAAAATGACCGCTGTCCAACGCCTGTACTGCAACGCGTTGGTGGAAGTCGTGGTGCGTCTGTAACCAGACATGTTGGCAAAAATCAAAATTAGACCATTTCTCTGCACTGGAGAACACTAGTTTTTTCTAGGACAGCGCAATGAACTTCGTGAAGGACATTATGCGACCAAAACACGTCATAAATGGTGACATGACGCGCACGATCACGCGCAAATTAGGAGACGGTCAAGTTGATTGTCCACGGTCGTTTTAGGTAAATCTTACCGTAACTTTTTTTTTGTTTTTTGGGGCGATTGATCTAAAACTCGTTTTAATGAAAATAACTCGAAGGGAATTCACGGAGCGGCAGGTCTGTATCCTTTTCCCCCCACAAAGTTATTAAACTTTGAAAACCCAAAACGGCCACAATGACCGCGCCGTGAAACTATTCTGTACTTCCGCAACGTGTCTGTGAATGTTCTCATTCATCCAGGTCGTCATGGTTATCCAAAGGAGTTGTATCAAGTGCAACTGGACTTGGTATATATCCGTGAAGACGTTTCGCCTCTCATCCAAGAGGCTTCCTCAGTTCGTGCCTTTCTGACTAGACCAAGCTTGGCACTTGATTCAACTCCTTTGGATATTCTGTACTTCGTTGTATGTCCATGGCCTACTTCTAAACCTAGCAACATATAGCTTTTCCCGAGCTGAATCCAACTCAATCGTGCCTCTTCTCACAAACAGAATGCTTGCATGTAACTCACTAACTGACGTCTAATCGCTAACCAATTTTATCGAACATTAACATACTGTAACGATCACGGATGACCAGCCTATGGCTACCGGATCGGACCCTTTAGTCGACTGGTTAGCGTTGTGGCCCGCGGTGCGGAATACATGAGTTCGCGTCCCGGCTGTGACGGTCCGGCCGGGCTGCCCCCCGAATTCGCTACAATACATTAATCTTCGAATAAATCACGTTAGAGCCACCAAATTATGTTACGGGCTAGTCGGGGTTAAGCATGCAATATTAGTAACAACCTGGAGTGTGTAGAAAGGAGAGAAAAATCCGAAAGAAGGACTGATTTCCAAGAATAGAGAAATAGGGCTAGCTTACCGAGGTAGTAGGCTAGCGGTTAGCAGGTCCCTCAAGGCCTCGGCCACATAGGTGGCGGCTCCCGTCAGCGGCGGACTCTCTCTTGGTATTTTAGTTCAGTTTGGGTTGATGGCGGATGGATCCTCAAACATAAAAGAAACTTGGTTTCTTCAAAGTCCTGGAGCTGTAACGGTATCCTGAACCGCATGTTCAAAGTAGCGTATCCCGAGGCTTATTTCTGCGAACTGTCGCCATTAGCTAACTCCAGGGGATGCGCGCCTCACAGTGACGTCCGGTTATAAACGCTGCTTAACCACGCCTCAAGTCATGTCACAATGAAAACCAGTCCAAGAAACGGAAGAAGGGGAAAAGGCAAATATAACCCCACCCCCTATATCTATCGATCAAGTTGCATTTTATGTAGCGCTTTTCTAGCTGCAACACTAATGCTGTCTTCTCTTGCTTGTCAACCGTGGCAATGTCTGGTTGGATAGCTCAGTAGGTAAGAACAGCGTCTTCGCATGGAGATTGGGGGTTCAAACCCTAGCTGAGACGAGTGTTCAGTCAAAAAACCTTATATATAGACACCTAATGCTATACAAGCCAACTGCGTCAGATTTGAGTGACAGTGAAATGAATATATATATATAATATATGTGTGATTCAAGTAATTTCGTTATGAGACAATACAAGCCTGTTTCATGCCATAAGTAATCATACGTTGTCAATATTGCTTACAGCATGAAACAGGCTTGTACTGTCTCATAAATAATTTACTGAATTATGTTGCTCCTTATTTGTTATAAAATATAACAAAATAACATCCAGTGGGGTACTTTACGTATATCATATAGTGGAGTGGTGCTGGAGCACAGTTGGAAGAGCAGACGGTTAAAATATAAAAATATAACATCTAATAAAGGTCAGCTAATAAAAAATGTAAGAGGTCATCTAATAAAAATATAACATAGATGTTATATTTTTATTAGATGACCTTTATTAGATGCTGTATTTTTATATTTTAACGGTCTGCTCTGCCATTTGATATTATTTTGTTATATTTTAAATGTATGCATTTTCAACAGTGCCCTGGCCCTTTAAGTCCTTGCTTTTTTTTTAAAAAAGAGCACCAATCCCTACCTCATTGGTTGTAATGTTTCTGATGTTATTTTTCAAATGTTTTCTATCCTCCCATTGGTTGCTGTGCACCGTAACTAGGGGCGTGATGCGGGGCAACATAGTAGTTATTGGCTGTGTGTTTTTCTTTGTTGTTTAACCACATTGGCAGCTGATGAGTGCGTGACACATGAAACAAGCTTGTACTGCAATGTATTAAAGCCCCCCCCATCTATCTTAATAATTCCGCTCCTCAATGGTTGAGCACTTTTATCAACTTTTATCGACACCATTGACGGTTTCCGGGGAAAAACGATATAAATAATATAACAACATAAGCTGTTCAATCTAGGTCTTTTAGAAATATTTAGTCTGTTGTAGCTGTGAAATATCCAAAGAATCTAAAGCAGTTGTTGCAGGTGGAACAAACGCCTCAGTCAATATGCTCAGTCATCTTCCCCACAAGCACAACCAGGGAGCTCAGTGATGGAAAAGGCTCTTATTGCCACCTGCACGGTTGAGTCTCAGGACTTCGTTGTTGACATTAGGTGTGAGCCATTTTTCCAGCAGTGAAGGATACGGGTGTCAGGCCTGTTGTGTGTGCACGCTGCTGGCATGCCATGACATATGTTACTGGGTTGAGTTGAAAGTCAGATTAAGTCCCTCAAGAAAAAAACCCACTTGACTGCAAAGGTCAATTTTAACACTACATATCAATAAAAATTGGAAAATGCTCAACATCTGCTTTGCGCTCCTCTCTCCTCCACTTTTCCATCTCTGGTTTGCTCTGAATTTGCCCTTCTTGTCTGATAAGGTTTATGCAGTTGATAAAACATAAATAAAATAATTAGATATTTTACAAGTATTTGACCTGGAAATTGGAAAGAACTTTAAAAACCTGTCGTGCCCATGACTAGATGGTTTCTGCAAGAGGGTCATTAAGCCTCTGTAAAATTTGGGGAGAGTTTTCACGTGCCCTGAGCCACTCCTTTTAAATTATCTGTCCATCATCCTCTTGCTCTGGGGCAGTTTCTCTTCTTTCTTCTTTTGTAAGTATTTTAACACACCTATCTGAAGATTCGGTCAGGAGGATTTTGTTTGAATATACTAGAGATGGTTGTAACAGCTGGACATCTCTGTGGATAATATTAGTTTGCTGGCTAGCTAGCTTTATTCGGCATTAGAACAAAATTAAAAGCTAACAGACGGTTGACTAACCAATTTGTTTTGACCTGATGACCGATATAATGTTGTTTCTTCCATCGGTATGAACTAGAGAACAATTGAAAACAAATAATCACCAAAAAAATTATGTAACCTGCTGTTTGGGGTCTCTATCTGTTGCCCGGGTTGAAAAATATAAAGTCAGTGATAATTTTGCATCAGCCCTGGAGTTACATTTCTAGCTAGCTTAAGATAATTGTGGGTACTAGGAAAGTTATGTAGTTAGCATGGTTGAAATTGGCTATCAAAATGAAAAGGGGATACTCTAATGCAGGGGTCAGGAACCTTTTTGACTGGGAGAGCCATAAAAGCCAAATTTTTCTAAATATATTTCATTGAGAGCCATATAGTATTTTTAACGTATAATAAATTAAATATGTCTTACTTTTAATGCGACTTCTGGTGCTGCATGGTTTTGCTGATGGCCTTGTAGTCTGGTTCATACGTGGTGAGGTTGAGCTTCATGCAGGTGTTGAGGCTTCCATCAGTTAAACGTGAGCGTAGGTTGGTCTTAATGTTCCTCATATGCGAGAATGACTGCTCACATGCATATGTAGAGCCAAACATGGTCAGTACGGCAATACTCACACGCTGCATTGTGTGGTATGTCACAGGAAGCTCGTTCCAAGTTTTAAGAATCAGCTGGTCTTCAGGTTGAAGATTTTTCATTTCTGTCCACTTGTGTTCCCTTGCCAGCTCTGCTCGCTGTTGTGCAAAGCCTTCCAAACCCTCCATTAAGTGACTTGAACTTACTCATCCACAGGTCTGATGCCTTCAGGTCAGCAACTTCCAGCTCAAAGTCTCCGATAGAGACCCCGGGGATGCATGTCAGGTCGATTTTGTCCACTGCACACTCATGTGGATGAGTGATGAACTTGAAAAGACCAGTGCGCGCACGAAATTCTCCAAAACGTGCTTTGAATGACTGCAGGAGATTGGACGTAAAGCCAGCTAGCTGCTGGAGATCCAGATGTTGAGTGGAGTCACTTGCTAAGCATGCATCTCTAAATTGTTGCAGTCTTTCAAAGTGCAGAAGACGACCTGTTTCAATGTCCCTGAGAAAGACTTCCAGCTTGCTTTCAAATGCAAACACTGCTTGTTGAAGGGATGTGATTGTATTTCCAATACCTTGCATTTTCACATTGAGCTGGTTCAGAAGGCCAGTTATGTCCACGAGATAGTTAAACTGCAGGAGCCAGTCAGTGTTGTCTAGCTCAGGATGCTTGACGCCTTTAATTTCAAGAAAAGTCCGGATTTCACTCAGGCAAGCTGCAAAACGGCTGAGCACCTTCCCCCTTGACAACCAACGCACGTTGCTGTGTAAAAGCAGACCGGGATAATGATTCCCAACTTCTTCTAACAGAGCTTTAAACTGGCGATCATTTAAAGCTCGGGCAACAATAAAGTTGACCACTCGAATGACCAGCGACATCACCTCGCCAAGCTCCTGGCCACACGTCTGAGCGCAAAGCGCCTCCTGGTGCAGGATGCAATGAAAACTTAGGATGGCTCTCTTTTCATGTTCACGGAGAAGCGCTACAAATCCTTTGTTCTTCCCCAACATACAGGGTGCACCGTCAGTACAGACAGAAACAAGTTTATCCATCGGTAGTTTTTTTTTCTTTAGCAAACTCCATGAAAGATGTGAATAAATCCTCTCCTCTTGTTGTCCCTTTCATTGGCAAAACAGCCAAGCTTTCCTCACGCAGTGTGTCACCTGCAGCATACCTGGCAATGATACTGCACTGAGATAGATGGCTAACGTCTGTTGACTCATCTAACGCGAGAGAAAAGTATGTCCCGGCGTTTATGTCCTTAATTTGTGTTTCCTCGACTTGATTTGCCATCATGATGCTACGATCGTGCACAGTTCTTGCTGACAGGGGCATGTCTTTTATTCGTTTGATTATCTCGTTTTTATTTGGGAAGTCATCAAACAGTTCATTGGCCACATCAAGCATGAATGTTTTGGCATACTCGCCATCTGTGAATGGCTTTCCATTCCTTGCTATTGCCAAAGCACCCGCAAAGCTAGCGGAATTCCCGTCACCTTGCTTGGTCCACACACGTAGTTGCTGCTGACTCGTCTGCACTCTCCGCTGTAGCTCCTCGCATGCCCTTTTCCTGCTGTCCCCCGCTGGAGATTTCCATGCAAATGAAGCATGGTGCGTATCGAAGTGCCGCTTTATAATTGACCGTTTCATCGAAGCAATTTTATCATTGCATATTAGACATACCGCAGATCCTGCTCTCTCCACAAATGCAAATTCCTCTGTCCACGCAGCCTGGAATGCACGGTAATCATCGTCTTTTTTTCTTTTCGCCATCTTTTCCGTTACAAGGGTTGAAGCGGATAAACTAGTTGGCTATCTGATCAAATTGATTTCTTCACTTTACAATGACCCGGACATGCTTGCGAGCCATTGGTTCCCGACCCGACCCACGGGTGACCCGTGACCCGTGAAATTTATCTTCAAAACTAATTTCTGTTTACTTTAAAATGACACAGTATTATTAAGAAATATCACAAGTATTTTAAAATCAGTTCCAAACTGATTTTTTTTTTTTAAATTTCAACTCAAAATTGTCTGGGAGCCATATGCCGTCACCGGAAGAGCCATATATGGCTCGCGAGCCATAGGTTCCCGACCGCTGCTCTAATGTTTATATGAACAATGAAATCAACTTAAACTTCGTACCTTTTTGATGCCTGCATGTGTGATAGGCTTGAGCAATATCGGACAATACACTGACAACGGTAAAATTTACTGAAGCAATATTTGCTTATAACAGTCCTTTAGACACTTGACACTCGCTCAGTCCATTTTCCCTCTTAAGATTAATCTTTTTTCGGAGGGTAAAATTAAAAACTTTATAGAAAATATTTACACACATTTAGATCTATAAAGTGTTTAAACTTAATTTAAGCTTTTGGTCAGTCTATCAGACCTTCATTGGAGCATACATGATTCAATAACGGACAGGCAGGTAGAAATAACCCATCCCATTCTAATCACAGGCAGTATGCAGTACATCTGTGGACACCCTGGTGGTAGAAGTGCTACCTCTTGGGAACTGCAGCTTTTAGTACTAAATTGAGTACTGTGAGGCATACAAATGGAAGCCACACTTATAGAATACAAAAAAAAAATATGCAAATTTCCAGAAATGGCATGGAAGCCATGCTTATTTTAGAATACAAATAAATAAATAAGTAAACAAAAACTGCACATTTCCACTCAATATTTGTGGCTATAACCTTCACTGCATAGATGTGCATAGATGTGTGCGGAAATATTTTCCACCAGTTTGGACTTGTTGATGCTTCCAGCACCTTAGCAAAGATATAGCCGGGTGGAGTGGTTGTCATCCTGCATTATCTAAAATCAAAAACTTACAATAATTCTGAAATCTGATAAAACTACCTATTATTGCCTGTGTGGCAGACACCCCCTACAGTGCAGGCAAGACCTGAATGGCCATAGCATGTCTAATAATCTAAACAACACAAGGACTGAACGTAGAAATGTAAATAATAGTAACAACAATGATAGTTTCTCCTTTCATTCTGTTGTATGCAAACTCTAAACAATTACCAGCAAAAATAGGATTGTTAGCACCAGTTACAAGGAGAATGCCAATAGACATGTAATATCATAAGGAACATTTGATATTATCACCTCTTCCTCCCAAAATGCAGACTAAAAAAGCTTTTGTGCGTTAGCTTTTGTGCTTCGAGTCATTCCTTTTTTGGCCTCTCCTCCAGTGTGGTAGCCTGTCTCACATAACCACACAGGACCACAACCAATTCCCAATCACTCTGTTAAAGGCCTCTATTGTGAACGCTTCTCCGTGAACTCAACGACTCGGTCAGGGTGGTGATGGATACTGAGAGGAGCTAAGAAAGCAGTAACCCACAGCTAATTTTCCCAGACCCTAACTTGAGACTTTATAAACACATTACATCAAAAAAAGAAACTCTGGGCGGAGGATATTTTGAAAGTGTAGCATTATTTATAGCCACAATGTTTGGGAACTGTTTATTTGTTGCTCTGCACAGAAGAAAAGGAAACAGACTCAATCTAGCAACTCTGCTTAAACCTTTAAAACCACGAGTAATACCAGGAAATTAAAGCACTGCATTTGTACTTATGCTAAACTTCAACAAAGTTAACCTAAAGATCCTCTTTAAGACATTGGGAAACCCTTTACTATTTAGTTATATGGTTCATTCTAAGAATAGAAGCTTATCCTGATGTTGCACCAAAGTAAAGTGTTTTATTTCCATTATTATTGATGAGAGGCTGAGATAGTAGTTATGAAATGAGTTTGGCAGTGGATGAATGAGGCTCATTAATGGTGCAGTATATGTTCTGCTGTCCTAAGGAGGCTCATCCATCAGGGCCTTACATAACTAGACAGATCTGACATTCCCATATTAGCATTTTCTCTGCCAACTCCTCTCCAAGAATAGACTTCACTGTCAAGAGCGTCTTTCTTTGTTCCCCTCAAAGAGTTTTTATTTAGCATGCCTGCATGCATTACACATATGGAAGATAAAGCCAAGACAGATGTGGGGGTCTCCTTTATTCTTACTCATTTGATGCAGGTCTCTTGTTCTTGTTTTTAATAATTTCCATTGACACACAAGACATTCATCCTGCCACCATCACTGGGTCAAGAGGCACATCTGCGAGCAAGCACACACACAGGAAACAAACATGCACACACACTCACCCATCACATGGAGACAGACTACGTGAACCCAACACAATACAATACACACAACTCTGCTAGTTTGGAGCAGCTTGTTATACACAAAACACAGTAACATGCAAACAAACAAATAACACAAACAATAAATAATAACTCTAATAATAATGTTGATAGGCTAGATAAACTTGGTATTCACAATAAAACGATCAGATAATAAACTACGGAACATTTAGTTGTCAAATTGCAGAGGGAATGAATGATTTAGAATAATGGTTAGTTTTACAAGCAGGTAAAACATAACGACGCCCTGATGGCAACAGAAAAAATTCACTTGCAAGAACGTGTCCAGAAGAAGCCAACATACTTGCTGCTTTCTGAAGGATTTGTTGGTTAAAAAAATAATTCAGATCTCTGTTTCACTCCAGCCATCTCAGAACAGATTTTAACAACACTGTTCAGGCTGTTTGTCTTTTACCACGAGGCTGTGAAACTAGCATATAAAAGAAAAACTCAGAAGACTCTCAACAAAAGATTAATAAAAGTGACAGAGGATGACGGGACTGACAGAAAAATAATTTTGTTTGTGCAGAAGTTGAATTTTTGGTTGCTGCCGCTTCACAATAGCCTCAGAGTTCACATCAAATGTAAGGTGATCATCGATAATAGTACCCAAATATTTGTATGATTTAACCATTTCCACAATTTCATTATGTATGAAGCACTCTTTGGCTGCATCTCTGTTACGTTTTTTAGAAACACAAGTCCAAGAAGTTATCACACCAAGGAATAAAATCAGGAAGAGCATTCTCGTAGACTGATTCTGAACCTCAGAGAAGGGTCCTCAGAGAACGCAGCAGGGTCAGCAAATAGCTGCCCTCCTGAATGCTCATGCATCCATCAGTGTATAATAAAATGTAAGGGCGAAAGTAGGCATCCTTATAGCAAGCCTATGGACATAGCTACAGAGTCTGAGAGACAGCTATTTACAGACACCCTCTGCCCTCTGCCAGTCAAGAAGTCCAAGATCCATAATCTAAGCTGGTGAGGCAAATTAAAATCACATAGCAACCTACCTATTAAATTTATTACGATGCGGTTGCATTGTATTGAACGCCGATGAAAAGTCAGCAAACCAAAGCCTGGCATGGGGCTTGTGGCTTTTCTAAGTACTTATGTAGGTTATTAAGTATAAAAAGCTCTGCATCCTCCACACCTCTCCTGCCTGGTAAACAACTTGCAGTGGATCAAGTTTTCCATCCATAGTTAACAAAACAATGTTTTTAAACAGTTTTCTCAAAGATTTTCATTATTAATGATGTTAGTGCGACTGGTCTATAATCATCAAGTTGTCTTACCCACTGGCTAAGCCTATTTTTGTTGTGTAACTTTGCTCCATGTTTTTGCGTCTTTTGTACAACTTGTACCTTTTGTTTGTTGTGTGTCACAAAAGCTGTGTACACTAGCTGTCTCTCTAAGTCTGTATGTCAGTTGGCGTGTTTGTGTTTTTGAGAGGCACATGCTTATCTCAGAATGTTTGCACTAGTGTGTTTGTTTGTGTGTGTGTATGGCCTGATCTGTCAGGGCAACAAAATCAGCAGGGGCAACAGTTTAGTCTGTTGCCTTATACTCACATAAAAACACACACGTGCATGCATGCCTGCCCGCCCGCACACACACAAACACACACACACACGTACACAAACTAATTAAACACAACCAGTAGGATTTCACAAAGACGTACTCAAAAACCACAAACCCAGTCACCCAGAGTAAAATAAGACATTTGCTTTTCTTTTTATTTTCAGTCCCTTTGTTGTTCTTCTCGAAAAGAGAAGTATAGCAGTACACTCTTTGATTCATAAAAAAGGTTCAAAACAAACAAAAACAAACAACAACAATGGAGTTAAACATTTTACTTTCCCTTCTGTTTTTGTGCCCCTCTCCTGTATTTTGGAAGAGGGCATTGTCTTAGAAAAATACTATATTACATACAATAGAACTTTACACAATCTGAAAAAAATACACAATATCAACGCATATGTTGTTAAAGGCCCAATCCGGAATCAGAAAGCCTCGGTACTACACATATTTCCCCCCATCAGATGGCTTAGTTTTCAAAAACAAAAACACAAAAAAAACCCCAACAAACTCCAAAATGGTAATTTCTCTAATCTACAAGCAATATGCAATGAAAGCGCGTTCACTTTCTGACATGTAAAACTGTATTTGGAGACACTTGCCACCGGGGACACAGCAGCGTTGTATTGACCACATTTTGAAAAACACTCGGAAGCTCCCTTTAACAGAATCCAAATGACAAATTGTTATATTTGCTACCTCAGAAACAGAAATATGGGAAACTAAATTCAAGCACATAATGTTGAGCATGACAGCATCTTGCACACATTTTGATGTGTAACCAAACTGGTTTAAAAAAAAAACCCTCGGTAATGCTAACTAAATTTCGTCCCGTGTAACAAATCAATACTGAAAGCTCACAAGGTGGCTTGCCATCGCAGCAATAGCGGCGTTAACACTGCGGCTGCCCCCCACATCCCCATGAAGAGTCCCCATCGTGCAGGATGAAGGAAGGCTGGATTGTCTTTCTAACCTATATTTATCTGAGCTACGTTGACTGAGCACACCAGCTCCTTTTTTAAACCACTAACCTGCTTCACATGTTCCCACCTGCTAGCTGCACACTACAACCAGCTTCCAGCTGTCGGCCAGTAGGGACACACTGGGTACAATCACAGTCGTTTTGTCGTCTGCTGTTGTCGCCTAATGGTGGTCACTGAGTGGCTTCACTGCAGTTAACTGGGGATCAAGTGCCTTGCTCAAGGGATTAGTGATGATAGCGGTCGAGAGAGGGGAGGGCATTTGACCTTCTCATTGAAAGAACTCACATCTCTATGCCCCTACGTCCCTCAGACAACGTAGTTTTATGTAGTTGTGCAGATGTGTGTGTGTGTGTGTGAGTGTGTGTGTGTGTGTGTACCTGTGTTTAGGGGTGGGGTGAAGGGTAAACAGCTTCTTCCATGCTACCACAGTAAACCTGTCAAAGTGCCTTAAAATCTTTTACAAAATCCACATAACTGACAGACTTTAGTTGCGATTTCCGGATTGGGCTTATACTGACCTTTGACCCGAAAATGCATAGGGTTATGGATGACCACTCACATACACACACACTAACAAACCCACAGAACGACTTCAAAGGCTTATACCAGTGTTTCATCTTTTCTTTTCTTTCTTTCATTTTTTTTTTTTTACAAAATGTTACTTGTTTATCAGCCACTTGATACTGTGTAGAAAACACCCAGACAAGTTTATCCAACACACGTGAAAATACTTACAGTACATGGCAAATAACTGTGTGCTTTTTTTGTTTTGTTTATTTATTTTTTTCGTAAGTGCTTTGGGGGAAACATAAACGTCCCTTTATTATGCGTCTTATTTTCATGTCTCTCCAGCTCTGAGACAAACGGAGTGTGTTGTTCTGATCCGGGGGTGTGGGGCGACGAGGCCCAGAGCCCTGGAGCAGGGTCAGTACTGTACAATGACATGTACACCATCACCTCCACCTACACATGTGTGACTGCACGGGCACACACTTTCACACGAAGGAAAGAATGCTCACGCCCACACACACACACACACACACACACACACGCACACACAAGCACAAACGAACAAGCAGACAAAAACACATCCAGTAAAGACATAAAAACACAAACACAGAAATACAGAAACACAGTCAGGTTGTCATTCTCTAAGGGGCAGTTTGACTCACATGGCTTATGTAACAACACAAGAAAAGGAGAGGAGAGAGGGAGACAGAACCAGCGAGGACAGACACAGAACAGAGGTTGTGATTGTTTCTTTTTAAATGCTTTACAATCCTCTCAGTGAACAAATGCTGGCCTGACTGGATTTCTGACTCTCCCTCACACACACACACACACACACACACACACACGCACACGCGCGCACACACACACACACACACACACACACACACACACACACACACTCAATGGCATCTTTCCATATTGAATTTAAGTGCTGCTCCTCTGTGTCTGTGTGTGTGTGTATTTCGTACTCATATGCATACATACACAATTAAGCACACACTTTGTTGCACACCCAGTTTCACTCATACGCACATAGACCAGTGCATTCTTGCATACACACAAATACATTGGCACACATGCAGGCATTTTTTTCTACAACACACACTTTGTCTCCCACATCGTCACTCATGATGAGTCTCTCTCCCTCTCTTTCCTAGTTAGACACACACACACACACACACACACACACACACACACACACACACACACACACACACACACACACACACACACACACACACACACACACACACACACATACGGTCTTAGGGGGCCACATGTTGCCAAGTGCCGTGGGAGGTGAGAGACAGCTAGTCTGGCAGCTGCAGAGATCATTCCCACTAATCCACAGATAATTGGGGGGCAAAGAGGATTTTAGCAGAAAGAAAAGTCCTGGCAGGGAGTGGGGAAATTGTGTCGAAAGAAATATTCAAGAACTGGAAGGAATTTATGCTGCTCCCCTTTCCACTGTAAAGGCTAAAAATATACAGAAGAAAGGAGAGGAGAAGAGACACGGTAAGTGGTGGAGATGTAAGAGAAAGGAGGTGACGCAGACTAAAAAATGCCCAGCAACTAGCCCGTTTTAGATGGGGGTTTTTTTCACACACACACACACGTGCACACACACACACTACAAAAATGTTCAAAAACAGAAATAAATGCACATAAATGAACAATAAAGCTAGCTAGCTTTATTTACAGCTGATAATTGCCTACGGCATGAAACAGGCTTGTTATGGCATGAAACAGGCTTGTACTGTCTCATAAAGAATTTACTTGACTCACTGGATTATTTTGCTCCTTATTTGTTGAGCACTTTCCCTACTGTTGAGTGTTTCTTTTAACAAAGTATAAATATATATATATATATATATACACACACACACGCACACACACACACACACACACACACACACACACACACACACACACACACAGACAAAGCAGCATCTTTCCATGTCCTCATGATCCACCCCCACTATTTCTTCGGGGTGTATGTGTGTGCATATGTGTGGGCATATGTTAATATGTATGTGCATGCATGCTGTGCTTTCCAAGGCAAGAACAACTTGCTCCTTTTCATAACCAGAGACCTGACAGACAAACGGTTACCCCACCAATTGAATCTCTGCAACGGTGTCATAAATGTGATCAGAAAACCAAGGATTTCGTGTTGCATAAGGTTAAATCAAGGTTTTGCAGAAATTAACTGAACAATCTCACATATAACGCCCAAAAAGCAGTAATTTAGCAAGTTAGAAAAATGACTTCTGCATCTAGTTCATGCCCTAACAAAAGTTATTGTGGGCACAGATGTGAATGTTATATAGTTTTGTAGCATTTATTATA
The DNA here is from genome assembly GCF_029633865.1 of Lampris incognitus. Classification (NCBI taxonomy): domain Eukaryota; kingdom Metazoa; phylum Chordata; class Actinopteri; order Lampriformes; family Lampridae; genus Lampris; species Lampris incognitus. Next base: position 100,362,385 of record NC_079212.1, on the reverse strand, counting down.
ATTTAAATTCAAACACAACACTTAAACCTTTCTTGTAGCGACATTTGGAAAAATAATTCAAAAAAAAAGGTTTCTGCTTTTTGACTTTATTTGCTGGCAATGTGCTGAGGTGGGACCAGCTTGGCTATACCCCCAGCATTTGGCACCAAACGGAGAGCCTGGACCAATTGGTTACCCAAATGTGTCCCAGAAAAAACATGCTCTAAAATGGTAGAATCATCAGTACTGAGGCAACTAACTAGTTGTCATTTGTTCTCCCTTGGGTACGTAGAAAATACTGCTTTGTAATTTTCTTAATCCTGTTTCTATGCTAAACACAAAGAGTTCAGCACATCCCGACCAAAACAATTCGCAGTAACAGGACGTTCCATGGGTGCGGTGACATCATCGTCTCAGTCTGATGACATCACTGTCCTGAACTTATCTTGTACAGTTGTAGCCCTTGTACAAGTCCTTCTTCATGCAATATTTCTGCGTTATTACGGCAGAACGTTCTGAATGGCAACAAACTGGTATACTCATGAAAAAAATATTATGGGTTTCTCAGCCAACCAGATGCCACACCTTTACTTATATAACTGACAATAAGGCTAATACCAAAGTGCAGCTCTAGTTTAGCAAACATTCAGTAAAAAAAAAAAAGCTTCTACAATGGCTACAACTGTATAGAAAATGAACAAATCTTGCAATGACTTTAAACCTCTAAAACAAGAAACAAACAACTTTGATGAGAACCTTCCTCTTGTTTTCAACGCATTTCCACCAGTGTATTCTTGAAAATGGGGACAGTATCCTAAAATAAGGCAGATCGCTAGCATAAAGACCATGTCACATGATTCAAAAAAATTGCCAGACAAGCTGACTAGAAACGCAAACAAGGGAATTTATCTAAAACTTGACAGATTTGAATTAAAACAAAAAAACAAAAAAACAAAAGAACGGTACTAGATCAACAGACTTATTGAAATTGACTTTTCCTCAAGGTCAATTAGTCCTGTATGTTGGATATTGCATCTGGCTACACTGAGAACTCCAACCAGGCCTTGTGGAAAGGTCTCTAGTTGTTTCTGTGCTGTGACGGTAGGTCTGCAGAGAAACACGTGACATTACTTCCAGTGGATCCGAGTCGTCGGAGAGGGTATTTTCTATGAGCATGCAAAGATATAACTGTGTCACTGTTTTCCTGTTTAAGTTGCACCGCTATGAATGCAATCTGTGCATGAGCCATGCGTGCATGTGTCTGTAAGTGTCTGCATATATGCATGTGGATTTCTGTCTGCTTGTATTCATATCATAATGTACTGTTATTGCAAGCCTGTGACTCAGTGTGTGTATCTGGGCGCTATCTGTGTCGATCTGTGAACGCGTGCATCTCTGGCTCTTTTGTATCACATCAGTAAAATGGTGTTTCTGTGTATATGTTTCTTTGTGTGTTTGTCTAAGTGTTTTACTGATCTCTCTGACATTACTTCTTTGTTCTTTCTGTCATTCTATGTGACACATACTACAGTGCATACATGCCTGTCGCATACACAGTGTAGTGTGCTGCATGCGTGTGTGTGTGTGTGTGTGTGTGTGTGTGTGTGTGTGTGTGTGTGTGTGTGTGTGAATTTGCTTGTCTGAATGTGTGCCTGTTTGAGCTGGGTTCGAATTACAGGGGAGCTAATGGGAGCTCGGATCCCCAGAAAAGGACATGAGCTCCCCTGAAAGCCTACTTTAAGAAATTTAGGGGGGAGGCTCGGAAACATCGTCCATTTTTGTGTTACAGTTTATAGATTTTTATTTTTCTGTACATTAAGGTTCCTGAAATTAATAAAAATATGCCAATGTTGTGTTTATTTGCTCATTATATTCCAATTTAAGAACATCTGTCTCCGCTATAATAAATATAATGCTGTGTCTATTCCTGCTGTGGCCATCCATACATGGTGGCACACTTGAATCCCTGCGTTTACATCACCACTTCAACTTCACTTCTCTTCACTGAGTTGGCTAGCTAACAAGTTGCCCTGTGGTCACGTCTGGTTAAAGGTAAGAATCAGGGAATTACTTGCTTGAGCTGTGCATTTGTGAGGACTGGCCCTAGTCCTATTTACTATTGACGCTTTTTGTTATGATTGTTATGTGATTCTCTTCCCTAACTGCGATGCAACTGGTCTATTCTGTTTATATCAGACTGACTTGCATGATGCATGATGGGCTAGCCTATAATACAGGCAATGTGTGGCATGCATGCTATGCATCTGCATCCTGTATGCTGTATCTTGAGTGGTATTGATTGTCATCTTATTTAGGCCGATGGTGTTTCAATGCTGTTTTTGCAATGTGCTGAACAAAAGCGTGATGGGTACTGTGTATTATCATAGTGACGTTGCCTCCAGGATGTTTTACTATGCAGTAGGCGTTTGTGTTTGTTGTCTTGCTAGCCTATGTTCTGTGGAAGACCAACAGTCGAGGCTGCGGGCATGTCCTGATATTGTCATGTGAGGGAACTTAGGTCTGGCCTGCTTAGAAGCACAGAGTAAACCACTGGCCGATTCACCGTGTGGATTTTCATTGTTGTTGCTCAAGCTATACATATATATATATATAAATAAATAAAAACATTGCACCAGTGAATTGGTTTTTTTTCTCTTTGCATTACCTGCATGGCCAGATTTTCTCTGTATGAAGTGAAATGTTATTGACCGTATGTAGTAACTGTAATATCTTTTTTGCAGTAACCCTGGAATTGACCGCTCATATACATGTATGTGCGTGCATGTGACATAGGCCTCCCCTGAAAGCTAGTGTGTAATTCGAACCCTGTGTGTGTGTGTGTGTGTGTGTGTGTGTGTGTGTGTGTGTGTGTGTGTGTGTGTGTGTGTGTGTGTGTGTGTGTGTGTGTGTGTAGATCTGTGTCTGTGTATACAACTGTTTTTTTGTGTGTGTGATGATGTGTGTTCAGAGACCTTACTGGTGGTTTATTGTGTCATTTTCTCTGCAAGTGCATTTGTCTGTGTGTGTACAGGTGTCTAAATGGTCTTTAGTCCGATTGTTATGCTCTGGGTTCTTGTGTGTGTTTGTGTACCTTAAACATATAGCTGCTCTTTAGTATCTTGTCATCCTCTGGCTCTAAGTAAGTGTTTGTGCGTTAGAGGAGGTCTAATTGGTGTATAGTATTGGTTTTTGTGCATGTGTGTGTGTGTGTGTGTGTGTGTGTGCTGTTAGAGGTCTAACTGGTCTATATTATTGTTGTTATCTTCTGTTTCAGCGTGGGCCAGTGGGTTGCGGCTGATGACTAACTCTAGTCGGTCTCCAGCCTCTGTGATCAGCGGCACGGCCAGACAACAGTCAAAGTCCCGTGTCCGCACATGGTTCACCTGGAAAGACAAGAGAAAGAGAAAGAGAGAGAGAGAGAGAGAGAGAGAGAGAGAGAGAGAGAGAGAGAGAGAGAGAGAGAGGGGGGGGGGGGGGGGGGGGGTGGGGGGGGGGGGGGGGGGGGGGGGGGGGGGGGGGGGGGGGGGGGTGGGGGGGGGGGAGGGGGTGAGAGGGGGAGAGAGAGAGCGAGAGAGAGAGAGAGAGAGAGAGAGAGAGAGAGAGAGAGAGAGGGGGGGGGGGGGGGAAACAAAATGTAACGGTGACATCTTTTGACAATATCAACAAGGTCATTCCTTTACCTTAACACATCCAAAAGAGCTCATCTTTCTTTTTTTGAATCGTAAAACAAGTTTAGTTTCAACAAGAAATAGACTTTAACATGTCATCTTTTTAACAATATGAACAAAGTCACTCCTTCACAATAACCTGTCCAATAAAGACTTAATTTTCCATCACAGAACCGATTTACATATCAATTGAGAGAGAGTGAGGGGGAGAGAGAGAGAGAGAGAGAGAGAGAGAGAGAGAGAGAGAGAGAGAGAGAGAGAGAGAGAGAGAGAGAGAGAGAGAGAGAGAGAGAGTGAGAAAGAGAAAAGACAAGTGTTGGATGAGGTCTTGGTTATTCTTTTCAACAAATTTTTGCTTGCTAAGATTAGCATATCTGAGAAAAACGAGTGTAACATCATCGGGTCCCTTAAACAAGACAACTAACAGTCTAGGAGTACGTTTTTAGTTTTTCCAAATTGAAATTTTATAAAACTCAAAATAAGGAATGAGCAAGCTAAACACACCTCCTCAGAAGATAAAGACATAAAATGAGGGCGCATAACAAACCCTACACACTGAGGTCATATTTGTTTCAGCGTGCAAAATCTATTCTATTCTATTTTTTATCTATCTCATCTCATCATCAGCCGCTTCTCCGGGTTCAGGTTGCGGGGACAACAAGCTAAGTAGAGCACTCCAGAAGTCCCTCTCCCCAGCAATGCCCTCCAGCTCCTCCTGGGGGATCCCAAGGTGTTCCCAGGCCAGATTGGCCATTTAGTCCCTCCAGTGAGTTCTGACCCCGGGGTCTCCTCCCAGTTGGATGTGCCCAGAAAACCTCCAAAGGAAGGCGCCCAGGAGGCATCCTAATCAGATGTCCGAACCACCTCAACTAGTTCCTTTTGACGCAAAGGAGCAGCGGCTCTAATCCGAGCCCCCTCCGGATGTTTAAGCTCCTCACCCTATCTCTAAGGCTGAGCCCAGACACCCTACGGAGGAAACTAATTTCAGCCGCTTGTAGCCGTGATCTCACCCTGTCGGTCACTACCCAAACCTCATGACCATAGGTGAGGTTTGGAATGAAGATTGGCTGGTAAATTAAGAGCTTTGCCTTCCAGCTCAGCTCCCTCTCCACCACAACGGTCCGGTACAACGTCTGCATTACTGCTAATGCTGCACCATTCTGCCTGCACCATCTCCTGCTCCATCCTACCCTCACTCATGAACAAGATCTCGAGATACTTGAACTCCTTCACTTGAGGCAACAACTCATCCCCAACCCGGAGGGAGTAATGTACCATTTTCCGGTAGAGAACCATGGCCTCAGACTTGGAGGTGCTGACTCTCATCCCGGCCATTTCACACTCAGTTGTAAATTGCCCCAATGCACGCTGGAGGTCGCGTTCTGATGAAGCCAACAAAACCACATCATTTGCAAAGAGTAGAGATGCAATTCTGCGGTTCCCAAAATGGACACACTCCTCACCTTGGCTGCGCCTTGAGATCCTGTCCACGAACATCACAAACAGAATCAGAGACAAGGGACAACCTTGGGGAGTCCGATACCCACCGAAAATGTGTTCGACTTTGTGTCGAGAATGCAGACACAGCTCTCGATTTGGTTATAAAAGGACCAGATGGCTTGTAGCAACTGCCCCAGGACCCCATACTCCCGCAGTGCCCCCTACAGAATGCCCTGGGGTACATGGTCGTAAGCCTTCTCCAAGTCCACAAAACACATGTAGACTGGCTGGTCAAAGTCCCATGCCTCCCTTAGCACTTCCGCAAGGGTAAAGAGTTGGTCTGTTGTTGTTGGTCCTGTCCATTGGCCAGGACGGAATCCGCATTGTTCCTCCTGGATCCGAGGCTTGACAATCGGTCGGAGCTATTCTATTCTATTTTTTATCTATTCTGTGATAAATACTTTTTATGGGAAAACTGCAATCACTAAAGTATTTTTTTTAGTTAGCACAAAATCCCATTAACATGTTGAAATAAATTTGATATAACTACAATGAAAGAAACGATGCTGTGGCTGCTTTAAAAAATGTAGCGGTGCCGCCACGTAAAAGGCTCGTGTTTATTTGTTTTAGCGCACAAGCGGACAGCTTGGCCCTCGAGGGTGATTTTTCTGAACAGTCACCAGGCTTGACAAAATCATTTTCAGTGTAACACCTTCATGGTATACCGTTTAATCCTGCCCACTTCAAGCTTCAAATGAACCTCGAATGAATGGTTGTAAGGATCACCATCCCCATTGGAACATTATCGCCACCTAGTCACTCGCATAAGAGTCCATGACCAACACTGTTTACACAGATTGGTTGACTAACAGTTCATTCGTTGATTTATCAATTTGGTGACACATTTCTATGATTTGTTAATTTTACCATTGTGTGCTTGGATAAAGTTATCACTATTTAAATTCACAAGGTAGTGACTGCTTTATCAACAAGCACTGTTACATTCCATGCCAGTGTATGGGAAATTCAGGGAGCAGTCGGGAATTGAATCTGGGTTCTCCGCACCACGGGTGACTGCGCTAACTAGTCAACTAAAGGGTCCGACTAGCCAAAGGCTAGTGAGTCTACACATCTGTGGTCGTTCCACCAGTAAGTCACAGCTGAACTGGGTTTTATTACAAATATATCCAGCTGCTTTCTGTGCTGGTACCTGGAGAATCCGGTCATAGGGTTTGAGGCCGGCTCGGTCGGCCGGACCGTCGGTCCGTATCATGTTGACGTAAACACCTTTCTCCAGAAAACCATCTGACACACTGAAGCCAAAGTCATCACTTTCTGGGTCTTTTATCACTGTTACCTACGAAGAAAAAAAAACAATAATAATGAGGAGATGCTTTGGTCAGGTTTAGTTTTAGTTTAAGTGTAGTGTACTTTCGTGTTGTTCAGTTTAGTTTAGTTTTAGGTTTGATTTGGTTGGGGCTACACAGTCAAATGACATTTGGGTTGTGGGTCTGTTGTCCAAACACAAGCTGGAGCTGCTGTCAGAGTCCCATTTATGCATGGCAACCTTGCTGTAGCATTGCTGCAGTCTGGCTCCATGCTCAATAGGAACTGTGTTGGGATGGCTTGCTGAATGTTTGGCAAAGATATATGTTTTTATTTAACGGTTTGTTTCTTCTTCTGTTACCTTGGTGAAAGAATTTATAGTAGTGATAAAATAAATCCAGGGTACCCCTATACTGGCTACTATTTTATGTAATACTAATGCAGGATAGATGCAGGCTAAATGCATAAAGGGGGATTTCAGGGAGGCGTATCACTTTATTTATAGTGCTGAACAAGGATATATATGAAAATAAATGCATGATGTAAATCTAGACTGGCTGCCACTGTAACACATCTGACTGTCTGGGTGCTCTGCCAAAAATTATAGTCTGACTCATAAAAAAAAAAAAAACAACCATGAAAAACAGTTGACCTCAGCTCTCTTTTTCTCTTAGGGAGCAACTCAAAAGTCTTCTGCTGCATTCACGATGTGGCCACCAATAAAACATTTAGGATATAGCATATGTTATGATGCTTTGCTTTTTTCTGTTTAAGACACTTTATTTCCCCTGTGGGTCCTGGACTGTAAAAGTTTAATGGGTTTTTGGCATGAAAAGCTGGGTTGAAAAACTACTGCAGCGCACAGATGTACAGCAGACAGCAGGGGTTCTGCACTTTATACTGTATTACATAACAGAAATCATATCCAGCGAGTAATCCACACATAAACATCAATGCAGGGTTATGAACATACAAATATGGCATATAGCAACAGAGAGAGAGAGAGAGAGCGAGCGATAATGAGTACCAGAGTAGGAGGTAGTCTGTAAAAAGACAGGAACCATATGGCTGATGAAGCGATGTGAGAAAGCAAGAAAGATATGCAAGTTTCAAGGGAGAATTAGCCAACTGCACGTTGGCAGGGCCAACTGCGGCAGAGGTCCGACCATCCTCTGCCAAAAAGTGTCATTTTGAAAACACATTCCTAACTTTTTTTCCACTTTTGCACACTTTTTCTCATACCAGTTTAGTTGTTTTGCCCACAGGAAACTGCTGCAGATTCTTGGCGATAAGTGCAATTTCAAAGAGCACAAATGGTATGGATTAGAAGAGGAGGCTTAAGAAATTGCTGCTGGCTGTCAGAAAACCACATCCATGCTGCAAAATAAACTAGATGTAAGCGGGGGAAAATGAAAATCGAGCAGATATATTGACGAGTTGCCAAACATAGGATGGGACATGTCATCCCCCTCAGACTATTTGGATTTTGTGTATTTGTATGTGTGTGTGCGCGCGTGTGTGTGTGTGTGTGCGTGCGCGCACGCACATGTGCATGCATTTGGTTGTGTTGTGTGTTCATATTGTCCCTCCATCACAGGGACCCCGGTACTTCCATTACTTAGGAGGTACATTACACCCTCATAATATTTACAGCATGACCCCCGAACTCCCCTGCAGTTCTGTGCACAGGAGATATATCACCATAGAGAACTTACCCTGGATATCTGGAGGTTTAGAGTATCAAAAATCCACTGTGGTAATTCACCTTGAACCGAACCATATGTCAACTGACCAGATTAACTTGAAGCAATAAACATTCTCGCCTGGCTTAGATTTAATAGGTCTCAGCCTCCCCCTGCTCTCTCATACACAGTAAGACTTTGAAGGATGTATAACATTGTTGTACAACATCAGGTATTCTATAAATCATTTTAAATGTCTGCATCTTGAATCGCATACTGTTTAATGTATTATATAACCTGCTACATTCCATAATTGCATGACTGATACAAAGACATATGTTATGCTGTTTCTGTTACTGCCACATTCCAAATGCTGATCTGATTATTATTTTATTTTTATTTTTGGATTTTGAGATACTTTATTGATCCCCGGTGGGGACATTACGCTTTACATTTAACCCATCCTAGCTGTGTAGCTAGGAGCAGTGGGCAGCCGCCGTGCAGCGCCCGGGGGACCAACTCCAGTTGGTCTTGCCATGCCTGGGTCAAGGGCACAGACAGGAGCATTAACCCTAACATGCATGCCTTCTTGATGTCTGACCTGGTCATAATTACACTTCATGTAAAGCTAAATCCATGACCGGACCAACTTTGTCAACTGCAAAAATGTACAACCAAAGCGTGTTGGATGCTGGACTGAGCTTGAAATCATGTAAGATGGTGCAACTAAAATGCAAATAAACTTTACTGGTGGGCTTGTCTCCTTCAGCTTGGAATATCCCCACCCTCACCTAGGGCACCCACACATGTATATTTTACATTTTTCCTATTTAGCAGACACTCTTAATAGAGACACGTTTTAAAGAGTCTTACAAAGAAAGTCAGCAATTAGCAGATACATTCATGTGTCAACCTACTACATCTTATATCTCAGCACTGAACAGTGTCAATGTCACAGCAGGGAGTACGTCACACAAGCTGCAATTAATCTCTGTTATGGATACACCACAAATAAAAACATAAGTAATATACATATTTGGAAATTAAAGTATTTGTATTCTGAACTGACAGAGAAAATCCCCTGAATTCCTTTCTTTCTTTCTTTTTTTAGAACCCCCCCCCCCCACCCTTTTTCCTCTCCCCAGTTGTACTGAGCCATCCCGGTCGCTGCTCTAGCCCCCTCTGCTGATCCGGGGAAGGGCTGCAGATTATCACATGCTTCCGCTGATACATGTGGAGTCAGCCGCTTCCTTTCACCTGACAGTGAGGAGTTTTGCCAGTGGGATGTAGCGCGTGGGAGGATCACGTTATTCCCCCCAATTCCCCCTCCCCACCGAACAGGTGCCCCGACCGACCAGAGGAGGCGCTAGTGCAGCGACCAGGACACATACCCACATCCGGCTTCCCACCCGCAGACACGGCCAATTGTGTCTGTAGGGACGCCGACCAAGCCGGAGGTAACATGGGGATTCGATCCTACGGTACCCGTGTTGGTAGGCAACGGGATAGACCGCTACATCACCCCGATGCCCCTGAATTCCTTTTAATGTGATTTTTTTTAATGTGTTTACTATTACTGTGTTATCCTTACAGACAGATAACAATAGATAATAATAGAGATGGGGACAAGAAGAGAGAGAAACTAGTACACTAAAAACTACAGACTGTCAGAAAAACAGCTGATCAACCTAGTGCTCCACCCTCCCACTCCACCAAGGGCCCCATTTCCATTTCCATTACCAACATCTGCCCCCTAACTCCCAGCCTGAGCACTCCCCTCCCCACAACCACACCCTCTCTCTTGATTCAGGGGAGGGATGTTAACAGGCTGTTCAGAAGACAGAACCACCGCAAGGCAGCTGAACCAGATGCTGCCTCCCCCTCAACCCTTAAAAACTGTGCAGACCAGCTGTCTCCAGTGTTCACAGACGTTTTTAACACCTCCCTGGAGGACTGCAGGGTGTCATCTTGCCTCAAAGCCTCCAAGATTATCCCTGTCCCCAAAAAGCCAATGATCACAGGCCTAAATGAGTACAGACCTGTCACTCTGGCCTCTGTAGTGATGAATACTTTTGAACGCCTTGTGCTGTCCCACCTCAAGTCCATCACCACCCCCCTCCCGGATCCACAACAGTTCACATACAGAGCCAACAGGTCATCAGACGATGCAGTCGACATGGCTCTCCATTCTATCCTCCTCCACCTGGACTCTCTTGGCACCTACATCAAGATCCTGTTTGTGGACTTCAGCTCCACATTCAATACAATAAGCCCTGCTCTCCTCCATGACAAACTCACCCAGCTCCACGCACCCTACTCCATCTGCAGGTGGATCACTGACTTCTGACCTACAGGATCAGCACACGAAGATGGGGAAGCATGTCCTGGACCCTTGGATCATCAGCACCGATGTCCCCAAAGGCTGCATCGTGTCCCTGCTGCTCTTTGCGGTTTACACCAATGGCCGCAACTCCAGACATCAATCTGTCAAGTTCCTGACGTTTGCAGACAACACCACGATCATCAGACTCACATCTGAGGGTGATGAGTCTGCTTACAGATGGGAAGTTGACCACCTGGTTCCCTGGTACAGCCAGAACTACCTGGATCTAAACCCCCTGAAGACAATAGAGATGGCGGTGGACTTCAGGAAAAGTCCTGCCCTGCCCACTTCCAACCCCCCACCCTGTGTGACTCCCCAGTTACTACTGTGGAGTCATTCCATTTCTTGGGCACCACCAGCACTCAAGACCTCAAGTGGAAGCTAAACATCAGCTCCCTCATCAATAAAGCACAGCAGAGGATGTACTTCCTGTGGCAGCTGAAGAAATTCAACCCGCCACAGACAATGAGGGTGAATTTCTATACTTACATCACTGAGTCCATCCTAACTAACCTCCTTCCATCACTGTCTGGTATGCTGCTGCTACCGCCAGAGACCAGGGCAGGCTGTAGCACGTCATTCACTTGGTGGAGAAGATGATCAGCTGTGCCTCCCATCTCTCCACCTGGAGGCCGGCAGGGAAGATCATTGCCAACCCATCTCACCCTGGACACCACCTTTTTGAGACTTTGTCCTCTGGCAAGAGGCTAGACCAAAACCTCACACCAGAAGAACAATTTCTTCCCTGTTGCAGTTGGACTAATCAACAGGCCCCCTGACCCCCACCCCCACTGACAGACTTACTTTTTACCCCCTAGCTCAGTTATCTCTCTCGTTCTCTCTCTCTCTCTCTCTCTGTCTGTCTGTATATATATATATATATATATATATATATATATATATATGTGTGTGTGTGTGTGTGTGCTTTCTTTTTCACATACTTTTTATTTTATCTTGTTTTATTCTCTGTGCTAACAATGCCAAGCTAAATTCCTAGTGCATATAATGCATATGGCAATAATATAATTTCTGATTTCTGATTCTGATTTTCTGCTGGGCCTGCAAAGAAAATTACCAACGTTTTTTCCCGTTTTTTTTCTTCTTGGCGTCCCTGGGTGGGCACAAACCAAAATTACCACCTTTTAATAGCTACAAAGGTGTCGGTAGCAAAAACAAATAGATTACTTGCAGACCGAAAAACAGGCAAAAGGAGAAGCTAGCAAACAAATGTACAGATAGACAGGTGGGAAAGTAGAAGAGACAGACGGTTGGACTGGAAGGCTGGCAGACAGACAGACGGGATCAGCAGAACTATAACCAGCCTTGTGCAGCTCCAGAGGCGTAGGAGACAGAATCTCCTGCATCTCCTCTTTGATCCTACGAGACTCCCATGTTCTCTCCGACACTCGTAGTGAGGCCTTAGACTTGGGTTCCTGGTGGAGAAGAGGGGAACGGGTCTCCTGCCGGAGGTTGACCCCCTGATGTAATTGGGCCTCCTGGTGCAGGTGGGACTCTAGATGAAATTTAAGAGTTTCACTCCAAAATGATATAGGCTGGCAGTTAAAGTTAAAGTAAAGAAGGAATACTAGACTCATATATGTCACAATTTCTTCTTTAAGACCAGATGAAATAAACTCAAGATGATTTATACCCCAGTCTGGTGCTGCATCTCCCTCAAATCATTTACCTTGGTGAAGCTGAGACTCCTGGTTAAGGTGGGCATTCTCATGCAGGTGGGTCCCCTGGTGGCGGTGGGTCCCCTGGTGAAGGTGGGTCCCCTGGTGGAGGAGGGTCCCCTGGTGCAGGAGAGAGTTCCTTTGAAGTGGGCTCATTCTACCGTGAGACAGTATGGGCTCAGCAGTGGGCTTATTGACTCCATCTACACCCAAACTGATGGCTGTACCTGTCATTATGGACGCCTGCAAGCATGTGCACACATATTGTGAACACATGTACACGTACACACACAGATGCACACACAAAAAAATGTTGGCACGGGCAAAACAAAGGAACACTAGCTCAAATATGCACACGTATGTGCACAGACAATCATCAAGGGATGTAAACAGACAAACTGACACAAAAAAAAATTCTCAAACACACACACACACACACACACACACACACACACACGCACACACACACACACGCACGTGTGCATTAAGAAAATTCCAGCTGCATAAGTGCTACTTAATACTCTTTGGCCGGTCTGAGTGTGGCTGATGCAAACATGTCGATGTATGTCACATCCTCAGATTGAGCAAATGCCATTTGGCTGCTGTAAATCACTCACAAATGCTAATCTTAGTTTAGCAAAATACCTGTATGTGTATGTGTGTGTTTCAACAACTGAGCTTAATGTTGGAGACACATTGTTCTACCATGCCTTGTTTAACATGCTAATTTCTTTGTTGAGGTATTTTGACTGACTACTCACTGGTGAGAGTAAATAGGTCAGCATGTCACTCACTTTTGTTTTTCAAATCCGTGGTGCTAATACTAATGAATAAATGCTAACACACCTCTATCTCTCTGAGAAGCTCCGACTGGCCACAGGTCTCCAGGTCCTCAAGGGCCTGACACCACAAACTGTCATCTGGATCCAACAGAACACCATCTGGTTGCTGGCTGCCATAACTGGGAACGAACACACACACACACACACACACACACACACACACACACACACACGAAATAGATACATTTACATATGCATACACATACACATATGGAAAAAAAGAAATACATGTCCAACCAATCACACATATAAATGCACAGAAACAGGCGTCCGGGTAGCGTAGCGGTCTATTCCGTTGCCTACCAACACGGGGATCGCTGGTTCGAATCCCCGTGTTACCGCCGGCTTGGTTGGCACAATTGGCTGTGTCTGTGGGTGGGAAGCCAGATGTGGGTATGTGTCCTGATCGCTGGACTAGCGCCTCCTCTGGTCAGTCGGGGCGCCTGTTCAGGGGGGAGGGAGAACTGGGGGGAATAGCATGATCCTCCCACGTGCTACATTTCCCTGGTGAAACTCCTCATGGTCAGGTGAAAAAGAAGCGGCTGGAGACTGCACATGTATCGGAGGAGGCATGTGGTAGTCTGCATTCCTCCCCAGATCAGCAGAGGGGGTGGAGCAGCGACCAGGATGGCTCAGAAGAGTGGGGTAATTGGATGGGTACAACTGACAATTGGGGAGAAAAAGGGGGAAAAAAATCCATTCATTCATCCATTATCTAAACCACTTATCCACACAGGGTCGTGGGATGCTGGAGCCTATCCCAGCAGTCATTGGGCGGCAGGTGGGGGGACACCCTGGACAGGCTGCCATTCCATCACAGGGCACACACACACACACACACACACACACACACACACACACACACACACACACATACACACACACACCCCAGGGGACACTTTAGTATGGCCAATTCACCTGACCTACATGTCTTTGGACTGTGGGAGGAAACCGGAGCACCCGGAGGAAACCCACACAGACACGGGGAGAACATGCAAACTCCACACAGAGGACGACTCGGGACGACCCCCAAGGTTGGACTACCCTGGGGCTCGAACCCAGGACCTTCTTACTGTGAGGCAACCACTGTGCCGTGTCTCCCAGGGGAAAATCAATAAATCAATTAATCAAGCAAGCAAGCAATCAATCAATCAATACATAAATGCACAGAAACACACATGCACAAATTTAAGTAAATAAACACAAAAACGCACAAATATAGGCGCACAGGTACTTTGCTTAAACATGTTTGTATGTATTATTACAAGTTTTGGTATGACTGTGTTTAGCTTTTGATTTCCTCTAGGGGCGCCTGCCAAAGGCAAACTCAAATGATTACCCAAGGACAAGGGTTGGTAGGCAGTGTGGCCAACTCATTTGGAAGGAAAGTGAAAAAATGCTCCTATGCATTGGGGGTCGAGTGTTTTTTTTTGTTGGTTTTTTTGTTTTACTCTTGCAGGAGTCACACTGGGGTAAGATATATCTCTATTTCCATGCTTTGCCTCTGTGATTTGCGGGGGCAACAGGGAACACTAACAATGTGTGTGCACATGTATACACACTGATGTTAAACAGAGATATGATTAGCGTTCTGTATGTAAGCTGATATGTTTGTGCTGTTGCTTAATGAATCCAGAGCAAAAGGAGAGGGAGCATGTAGTCGGTTCTCTGACTGGTGTGATTTGCACATCCATTAGTGCTGATTTGTGCCAAACGCATAGGAAGCCAATACGTAATTGTTCCCAAATGCACGAAAACGTAGGGAGATTTTTAGGTATTTACTTTTGAAAAAACAAGTCTAGGGATCTGCAAAGTTACTTAATCTAGTGGAAGTACTGCCAAGTTGGCAACACTGCCGGGAGTAGCAGAAAATATAAACAACTCACAAGCCATAGTGTTCTTCCATTGGAAAAAAAAATGACTGGGGGGTAAGATTTAACTAAGCTGGAAAAAGTGACCACCTATCAGAAGTCACCATGTTGCAATAAACAGTAAGAGGGAACATTGAGTAGATTTGATTAAAACAATTATCCTATTTTCTACTTGGAATTGAACCGAATGTTATGGAAAACAATTGATAAATGAATCATATTACGGTTATGTCACGGTATATCGTCGCCATGCTTAAAATGCTTGTCCTGCTAATCTGCATCGGACATTTTCAGCAGACACTGACTGACTTGGGCAGGATAATATTTTCTTAAAAGTACTGAAACCATAAAGAACATTCCTTCTCAAATGACCATGTTGTTTCCAATGTTCAATGACCTACAGTCAAGTGCACAAGGCAGCACGAGTAGCCTGTCAAATAACGCACATATTTGCTTGAAATTTCAGTTATGGAGTGGCAAAAGAGGTGCCGTTGTGACTAATGATAAATCTAAAGAAAAAAACAATTATAAAGGCAATTATAATAGCTCCCAACTAAGCTAGGATTTGAACCATGGCACACATAATACTTTCACATGTATGTTCTTGTGGAGTAGGAGATATAGTGTGATCCAGTGACAATTCCCTGTAACACAAAAAAATGACTTAATAAAGCCAGTCAAAGATAAAATATGAACTTTTGACTTCCCCCTGTGGACAAGAAAAATATATTAGCTTATATCATTCCCCATAGAGTATAAGATATTTTGCAACAACTCTTGCAGAAGATAAAGCATGTGTCAATAATGTTCTTCAGAGAACATAAAATGTGATTTAGTGATGTCCTCCATGAAAATAATGCATGATCTAGTGATGTTCTCTCTTAGCGTGGAACATGAAATAGCAGTACTCCCTGAAGAGGAGAAACCTGGATTCTCATAAAGTTCCCTGTAAAACCAGAGAAAAAGCCAGGCGCCAACCTTTCTGAGTCTTTCAATCCACCGCCTTTAGTGTCACCTTGGCAAAGCCAAATTACTTTAAATAAGAGTTACGTACAGTGAACTGGAACACATAAATCATTGCTTCAGGTGATTTGGACCCACAGAGGAAACGTAGGCCGTGTTAGGCCCTTACCCTGGTACTTTATCCCAGTCGTCCTCACTGAAGCCCCCGTCACTAAAGGGGTAATTCTTCCGGCGTCCAGGAGGGGGCGTGGTGCTCCGTTGTTTGACACTTCTCCATTCATGGGGGTGAAGGGCAACACCAGCCGCCTGGTGGCTGTAAGTACCTGCAGGATGCCAAGAGAAACCTCGTAAGAGCTTATTTTTTTGAATGACATATAAATATTTTCTTAAAATAAGAACTAAGATGCCGCCTTTACAAGTGTTTTTTTGGCCATGAAAACCATACTTAAGAAGAAGAAATCCACTCTATTTTTCCAACTGAAGGTTTCAATGAATTTGTTCTCTGCATTTAACCCATCCTATTGTATAGGAGCAGTGGGCAGCTGCAGCGCCCAGGGACCAACTCCAGTTCTTCTTTCCATTGCCTTGCTCAGGGGCACAGGTAGGAGTATTAACCCTATCATGCATGTCTTTTTTGATGGTGGGAGGAAACCGGAGCACCCGGAGGAAACCCACACAGACGCAGGAAGAACATGCAAACTCCACACAGAAAGGACCTGGGACTGCCTGGGGTTCGAACCCAGGACCTGCTTGCTGTGAGGCAACAGTGCTGACCACTGGGCCACCGTGCCGCATATGCAATAATGTGTTGTGTAGTAAGTATATCTTAAGACATACATTGATTTAACTCAATCAGTCGCCTTGCAGGAGTGTATGTGACATACTACATTGCTAAGCATACCTACCCTAACCCTGACATATTGAGAACAACATCCCTTTCAAGCCTTTCAGCTGTTCGACACTGACCCAGCCTTCAGCCCTCTATCTACACCAGGCTCCCGGCCTACCCTGGCTACCGTAGCCTGCGTCCAGCCCTGAGCCGTCCCATGACTCCATGGCTGAGTCCACGCTGGGGATGGTGGTGGAGTAAAACTCTGACAGCTTATTGGTCTGCTGGCTGTCTGTCAAATCGTCCTCTTCCGGGTCACTGAGGTCGTTCTCTGTTGTGTCCTCTCCCTCAACAGTCTTCCTGTCCTCTGCATCTGCAAGACGATCGATTGATTCGTTTGTTGTTGCAAACGTCAAAGAAAACTGGGGATCTTAAGAAACACAATATTTTAGGCCTTTTCATTCGCTTTGAAACAAGATTGACAGTCAAGAAATTAAAACGAAAAAAAAAAACACCCAAATCTTTGTACACATGAGTGACTTAAAACAAGTGCAACAATAGAGTAGGCTAAAATATCTATCCATCCATCCATTATCCGACCTACTTATCCTGCTCTCAGGGATGCTGGAGCCTATCCCAGCAGTCATTGGGCAGCAGGCGGGGAGACACCCCAGACAGGCTGCCAGGCAATCACAGGGCCCCCCCACACACACACACACACACACACACACACACACACACACACACACACACACACACACACACATGCATACCTAGGGACAATTTAGTATGGCCGATTCATCTGACCTACATGTCTTTGGACTGTGGGAGGAAACCGGAGCCCCCGGAGGAAACCCATGCAGACATGGGGGGAGCATGCAAACTCCACAGAGAGGACGACCCGGGATGACTCCCAAGGAGTTTGGACTACCCCGGGGCTCGAACCCAGAACCTTCTTGCTGTGAGGCGACCGCGCTAACCACTGCGCCACCGTGCCGCCTAGAATAGGCTAAAATATAAGACCACCAATACAAGACTCAAACAGTGAAGAAGAAAAGGAAACCCACAGTACTTTACAATTAGATGAAACCAATAATTATGTGTTCTTGGAAAGGATTAGGGGTCAGTGATTTATGGTTAAAAAAAAGAAGAAAAAAAAGCAATAGGTAGAGAAGTAAGGCCGACTGAGAATCACAGATTTAATTTTAAGGCATTTCGGTGTGTCATCAACAGCCGAGTTACTTCACCAACATTAAACCATGTCCTCAGTCATAGTTTCCACTGGAAAGGACATTTTCCTGTCTCATAAATCATTTGGACACCGATTGCCACTTGTTTTGAGGAGAGCGCAAGTAATCTTTAATCTTGTAACCATCTTTTCAATTATATGTGTATGCACTTATTATTTAAATGCACATTACATAAAACATGTCTTCAGCCAGAACATATGAGCTGGTCGTCACTGTCAACAGACATTACTCTTTTTTGGATCCCCCCCTCCCTTTTTTTTCCTCCTCAGTTGTAGCCGGCCAATTCCCCATTCTTCCAAACCATCCCGGTCGCTGCTCCACCCTCTCTGCTGATCCGGGGAGGGCTGCAGACTACCACATGCATCCTCCGATACATGTGGAGTTGCCAGCCGCTTCTTTTCACCTGACAGGGAGGAGTTTCACCAGGGGGACATAGCATGTGGGAGGGTCACGCTATTCCCCCCAGTTCCCCCTCCCCCCTGAACAGGCACCCCAACTGACCAGAGGAGGCGCTAGTGCAGCGACCAGGACACATACACACATCTGGCTTCCCACCCACAGACACGGCCAATTGTGTCTGTAGGGACGCCAACCAAGCCGGACATAACACGGGGATTCGAACCAGTGATCCCCGTGTTGGTAACAGCCATTACTCTTGAAAAATAAATTTAGTGTGACTGTAGGGAAACCGGCTCTCTGTGGAGTTTCCATGTCGTAGTTTTCATACTCACTGTCCAGCTGTTTTTTGATCTTGAGGGTGACGGTCTCGCCAGCCATCTGCAGCAGGTGAATGGCCTCGCTCAGCGGCTTGCCCTTTAAGCTCACACTGTTGATAGCCAGGATACGGTCCCCCACATGTATCGCCCCAGTCCTACCAAGCACACAGCAAAACAAACAAGAGACACACACACACACACACACACACATATACAGAGAGACACACATGCACACACACATATACAAACATACAGAGAGAGACACACACACACATATAAAGAGAGACACACACAAAGAGAGACACACACATACACACACACAGAAAGAGAGACACAAACACACACACAAAGAGAGACACATACACACATACACAGAGAGAGAGGTGCACACACACACACACACACACACACACACATCCATACAGAAAGACACACACACACACAAAAAGAGAGACACACAGATAACAGGATAAAATGAGCTTAACACTTTTTCTTTACCACTCAGGTTTGTGTGTGTGTGTGTGTGTGTGTGTGTGTGCTGTTTTCCAGCATGTTCTATGTACACATCTCCCTTCCTTTTGTTCACCTGTCCACGGACACAAACAGCTCACGGTCAACACACAGTTTTGTGTGAGAGTCCGACATGCCTTGTAGCGCCTGCCATTTCCACCGTGGTCCTTAGCCAGGTGCCGTGACACCTGGTCCAATGGTAGCATCCCGCCAGACACATGCTTGTCATGCAGAGCTAGGTCTCTCGCCCTTAAACAGTCTTCATATACGTATCTACTGTGTGGAGTTGTTGGAAAGTGCTTTCAGAACCTCACTTGTTTCTACTGCTCCCCGATTCATCTGATAGTCAGCTTATATCCAGAACACTTTTTTCCCGGCATGTCTTGCAAACATTTCCACTACATCTTAACACTGTTGATTTTTTAAAAAAATGTTTTTGATTTTGATATACTTTAATGATCCCCGTAGGGAAATTATGCTCTGCATTTAACCCATGCTAGCTGTGTAGCTAGCAGCAGTGGGCAGCCGCCACGCAGCGCCCGGGGAACAACTCCTGTTCATCTTCCCATTGCCTTGCTCAGGGGCACAGACAGGAGTATTATAACCCTAACATGCATGTCTTTTTGATGGTAGGGGAAACCGGAGCACCCGGAGAAAAACCCACCGCAGACACGGGGAGAACATGCAAACTCCACACAGAGGACGACCTGGGATGACCCCCAAGGTTAGACATTCCCGGGGTTCAACCCAGGACCTTCTTGCTGAGGCAACAGCGCTAACCACTGTGCCGCCCTTGGATGCCATTGTAACTGACGGTGTATCTCTCTCCTGTCTCTGTTCACATCAGGATCGTTCAAACAGCTGCTTACGGCCCGAGGTTTATCCCGATGCTATCTCAAGTACTCGCACAGTAATATTATATTGATAAATCTGGTGAATGCCAGCAGTGCTTAAGCCTTTCCTCCAGGGCAAGGTGATTCAGGCTCAATTATACTATTGCAGAAACCTGTATAACTCTCTATGGTGGTATCGTTTCTCAATCACTGAGTTTGAAGGAATAGTACGGTGGTGGAAATCAAGTGTGGCTTGTCTGATATAAAGAGTGAGGTCAGTGCAAAACTAACCTCACTCTTTATAAACGGTTTTTTTTTTGAGCAAGCAGGAGAGAACGAGACTCTGGAGGACGAGAGAGAGATAACCCAGAGGTCATTATCGTACGGCTGTTTTCTCCCCTCTGGGAGGATCTTTAAAAGACTGCTGACTGCCCTGAAAAGGAAACGCTGGCTGAGTGCCAGGCTAATCTGATGAACTGTTTGTCTCGTGATTATGATAAAATTATAGTGTAGCGCAGTGTTCTAGCACACAGTATAAAGTCATGATTTTACACTGTGTGCTAGAACGCTGCGCTTACAACATGTCCTATCTCTGAGCACCTGAAACCTGTCACAAACAGGCGCTGAATGAAACAACAGAGGTCTTGTTTTGAGTGGGGTAATTGACCAAGTACAATTGGGAAGAAAAAAGGGGGGGAAATAAAAAAAACAACAACAACAAACACACAAAAAGAGAGAGACCCTAGGAAGAGTATCAAAGGAGGGAGTCCTCCTCCAGGATGGATAGAGTAAAACAGATTCTCCCAAAGCAATTACTGGGACATAGTCATTGCGTCAAATATTGGATGAAACTCAACTGTGTACTGGACCTGTATCAGTAAAATGTTGTGTGTTTGAATAGAGTATCAGTTAATTTGCAGATGAAAGGGCTTACTACACCTGACATGTCTGGGGGAGAAAGTCATTCAGATCAGTCTCAAAGTCTCTCATTATTCCAACCACTGCTCTTTCACTCAATCCTCATTCACACACACACACACATCACTAATAAAAATAAAAATAAACCTATCTCATATGCCATGAGATTAAACCTAATGGCCTATGAGACACAGGAAATGGAGCTACTTCCCTAGTTGTTGAGACTTCCCCCCGAGGAGTTATTTGTGCAAAATGAGAAGGCAATCATATAACATAATTTGCCATTTTAATTGTTTGCTTTACAAATTTAAACAGCCATTATTATTTCCCCCCACTGCTAAAGTCATCACTAAAGGTATGCAGTCATATGTGAGGGTTTAGTGTGATCCAAGATGATCCATGTGGTAATGGCTTCATCACCGCTATGTGGCGGTTTGAGTTTTGAATAAAATGCTGGAAGTAGAGGGATTCGAACCTGGGCACTAGCGTTTAAACACACATTGTCAGGAAAAACTAGGTGTTGTTTCTACAACGAGAAAAGCTTAGTGTACAGTGGACTTCTCAGTGGGGAAGGATGAAACGAGACCACGCTCACACTTCACAAGCAGCAAGACTACAACCTACACCAGCCAACAAGCTAGCGAACCGTACCTGTCGACAAAAGGACCAGGAACATTCAAAATGACCCCATAGAAAACATGCAGTGGCATTAATGATGGCAAACCCCCCCCCCCTTTCTTCCCAATTGTATCCGGCCAATTAGCCACTCTTCTGAGCTGTCCCAGTCTCTGCTCCACCCCCTCTGCTGATCCGGGGAGGGCTGCAGACTACCGCATGCCTCCTCCGATACATGTGGAGTCGCCAGCCGCATCTTTTCACCTGACAGTGAGGAGTTTTGCCAGGGGTATGTAGCGCGTGGGAGGATCATGCTATTCCCCTCTCCCCCCCAACAGGCGCCCCGACTGACCAGAGGAGGCGCTAGTGCAACGACCAGGACACATACCCACATCCGCCTTCCAAACCCGCAGACACGCCCAACTGTGTCTGTAGGGACGCCCGTCCAAGCCGGAGGTTACACAGGGATTCGAACTGGCGATCTCCTTGAGGCAACGGAATAGACCACCATGATACCCGGATGCCCTGCTTTTTTTTTTTTTACCTCAAGAAACTCAAAAACAAGAGACATAGGTTGGCAAAGTGAGCTTGATGTCCAGTAATATTTTCAGCCATTTTTGACAAAACTATAGACCTGCACACAGGTATATGACTTTTACTGAATCTCAATAGTAACACACACACACACACACAAACAAACAGAAAGAGAGAGCGAGTGATGAGCAGTATGATCCTTAAAACAGCTACTATATATTCTTCTAATCACAATCTAGGATATAATCATTATGTGCTATGGTGATTAAACTGCCTTGTGAAATAGTGACATTAAATGATAACATTAGCATATAAGAAAAGATCACCACTACTTTGCCATAAGAATGTCACTTGTATGCAAGGGCAGTGATACTATGTTTGTTAGTTTTATTATTTTATTGAAATTATCAACTTATTTCACAAGCGATACGAAGAAAATTATTACAAGTTATCAATTTACAAAGAGATTTTCAATGCAGCTGTGCTTGTTTCTAGTCGAGGCCATTCTTTCTGATCCTATCTTGGTCATACTGGTCCAAGTTGACTGACATTTGGGGCATGCCCATGAGCTTCACACAACTGAATACACACTCACATACCCACATATAACACCGAGGCAGACAAACCACCGCTGAATGTTTGCAAGGACATGTAAGAAGTGATGCTAGCTAGGCTAACACTGCAGCGTAGGAATGAATGAGCTGAATCTACACTGGCACTGATACACTTTAAAGCTACGTGACACACATTTCCCATCTTATGTGACGCCAATTTCAAGAATTTGCATTTGAGTGAGAAAGTCCATGCTATGATTCTTTTGTGAACTGTTTGTGTTGTGATTGTAAATCCACAGTCCTACACTGGCTTAGCCCTGATGACCAACCTGCAGAAGGTCAGGGACCCTGAAAGCCTGTGCACGCATGTGCTCATATTCATAGGTTACAGTGGCCTGCCTAACTCATAGTTGACCTCTCACATCGGCGACCCAGATCTCTAGGAAAGACACTGTGTGCATGCGTGTAGGTTTGGTTTGTGTGAGAAAGAGAGCGAGAGAGAGAGAGAGAGAGAGAGAGAGAGAGAGAGAGAGAGAGAGAGAGAGAGAGAGAGAGAGAGAGAGAGCAATACTAAAGACAGGGTCAAGAATGAGTGGAAAAAAAACATTTTTGACAGTGTGTTCTTGGTTAATCCCGTCACAGGACATAATGGAGAGTTTGTGAACCTTCATGTGTATGTATGCTTATGAATATGTACATATGTACACTACCGTTCAAAAGTTTGGGATCACATTGAAATGTCCATATTTTTGAAGGAAAAGCACTGTACTTTTCAATGAAGATAACTTTAAACTAGTCTTAACTTTAAAGAAATACACTCTACACATTGCTAATGTGGTAAATGACTATTCTAGCTGCAAATGTCTGGTTTTTGGTGCAATATCTACATAGGTGTATAGAGGCCCATTTCAAGCAACTATCACTCCATTGTTCTAATGGTACAATGTGTTTGCTCATTGGCTCAGAAGGCTAATTGATGATTAGAAAACCCTTGTGCAATCATGTTCACACATCTGAAAACAGTTTAGCTCGTTACAGAAGCTACAAAACTGACCTTCCTTTGAGCAGATTGAGTTTCTGGAGCATCACATTTGTGGGGTCAATTAAACGCTCAAAATGGCCAGAAAAAGAGAACTTTCATCTGAAACTCGACAGTCTATTCTTGTTCTTAGAAATGAAGGCTATTCCATGCGAGAAATTGCTAAGAAATTGAAGATTTCCTACACCGGTGTGTACTACTCCCTTCAGAGGACAGCACAAACAGGCTCTAACCAGAGTAGAAAAAGAAGTGGGAGGCCGCGTTGCACAACTGAGCAAGAAGATAAGTACATTAGAGTCTCTAGTTTGAGAAACAGACGCCTCACAGGTCCCCAACTGGCATCTTCATTAAATAGTACCCGCAAAACACCAGTGTCAACATCTACAGTGAAGAGGCGGCTGCGGGATTCTGGGCTTCAGGGCAGAGTGGCAAAGAAAAAGCCATATCTGAGGCTGACCAATAAAAGAAAAAGATTAAGATGGGCAAAAGAACACAGACATTGGACAGAGGAAGACTGGAAAAAAGTGTTGTGGACGGATGAATCCAAGTTTGAGGTGTTTGGATCACAAAGAAGAACGTTTGTGAGACGCAGAACAAATGAAAAGATGCTGGAAGAATGCCTGACGCCATCTGTTAAGCATGGTGGAGGTAATGTGATGGTCTGGGGTTGCTTTGGTGCTGGTAAGGTGGGAGATTTGTACAGGGTAAAAGGGATTCTGAATAAGGAAGGCTATCACTCCATTTTGCAACGCCATGCCATACCCAGTGGACAGCGCTTGATTGGAGCCAATTTCATCCTACAACAGGACAATGACCCTAAACACACCTCCAAATTGTGCAAGAACTATTTAGAGCAGAAGCAGGCAGCTGGTATTCTATCGGTAATGGAGTGGCCATCGCAGTCACCAGATCTGAACCCCATTGAGCTGTTGTGGGAGCAGCTTGACCGTATGGTACGCAAGAAGTGCCCATCCAACCAATCCAACTTGTGGGAGCTGCTTCTGGAAGCGTGGGGTGCAATTTCTCCAGATTACCTCAACAAATTAACAGCTAGAATGCCAAAGGTCTGCAATGCTGTAATTGCTGCAAATGGAGGATTCTTTGACGAAAGCAAAGTTTGATGTAAAAAAAAATCTTATTTCAAATACAAATCATTATTTCTAACCTTGTCAATGTCTTGACTCTATTTTCTATTCATTTCACAACATATGGTGGTGAATAAGTGTGACTTTTCATGGAAAACACAAAATTGTTTGGGTGATCCCAAACTTTTGAACGGTAGTGTATGTCTATGTGTGTGAATGTGTGTGTGTACCTCTCAGCAAGCCCTCTTTTGGTGAGCCCAGATATAGTTATGGGGTCGAAGGGCTCCTCAGTGCCTGAGATAGTGATACCGAGAGGGCCACCATATCGCCTCAACTCCACTGTGTAGATAATGCTGCCTGATGTTTCCTGTTCATCTGAAATTCATGCAACACACAGAAACACACACAGAGACACACACACACACAAAAACTGTTTAAGTTCTGTGAGACAGATGAAATTGCCTGATATGTGTTGCTCATTTGAAAAACATTTGCATTTCTTTCTCTCACCCCTGCCCCCCCCCACACACACACACAAAGATATTATTTTAAGAAGTAGGTCAAGATTTTAACTCATCTGGAGAATACACCAATGAGGATGCAGTTTCTATGGAAACCAAGTAGACATTATTCATCTTGCAGAAACACACAATCACATCGTTTCTGTGTGCATGTTTGTTGTGCATGAGGATTTCGGTTGTGTGTGTGTGTGTGTATGTATGTATATATATATATATATATATGTGTGTGTGTGTGTGTGTGTGTGTGTGCATGCACATGGTGTGAGTCTGTGCATCTAAGTGGTGCTGGAAGATATTATGTGTGACTCTGCATCCTGAGTCATCTTTTGGATGACCAGCAATCAGTGCTTTTGTGTACCTGTCAGAGAGAAAAAGGAAAATGTGTGACAACGTCACTTCATATTTTTGTCTTTGTTTATGTATGTGTGCTTATGTTTTGCACGCATGTGTGCGTGACTCGGGTATAAAACATATCTGGCCAACGTGTTCGTCAGCAGACGCTGTGTTTTAAAAAAAATGGAGTTTGATACAACATTTCCCCCATGTGGTCAATCACAGTAGTTGCACCTGGCACCAGGTTGAACTGAAGTCAAGCAATTAAAACACTAAATCACAGCTTAACAAATCAAACACACACACACACACACACACACACACACACACACACGCACGCGCACACACAAACAAGGACATACCTGAGTTGTCCTCATCTTTGCGTATCTTTAGTTTGACCAGATCTTCACACTGCTGCAGAATCTGTTCTGCGTCTTCTTTGGAGCAGTTCTCCAGCCTGATGTTGTCTATAGCCAAAAGTTTATCACCTGGCTCCAAGGTACCCGTTCTGAAGGGGGGCGGGGGGTGGTGGTGGCGGGGGGACAAGAAAGAGAACATAGTAGACAGACAGGAAGAAAATTATTCGTTAAGAAAGAAAGCTACTTTATTTTGTCATTGTATGGTTACAACAAAAATCATCCTCTGCATGTAACCCATCGTATTGTATAGGAGCAGTGGGCAGCTGCAGTGCCCGTGGACCAACTCCAGTTCTTCTTTCCATTGCCTTGCTCAGGGGCACAGACAGGAGTATTAACCCTAACATGCATGTCTTTTTGATGGTGGGAGGAAACCGGAGCACCCAGAGGAAACCCGCGCAGACACGTGGAGAACATACAAAGTCCACACAGAAAGGACCTGGGACAGCCTGGGGTTCGAACCCAGGATCTTCTTGCAGTGAGGCAACAGTGCTAACCAATGGGCCACCGTGCTGCCCGAGATATGTGAGAAGGAGGGTGGGAGAGACAGAGATCATCAAAAGTTCCTTTGAGTTTTCTCAATTTTTACAAATAAATTCCTTTTAGACTGTTTTGCTAGAATAGAATAGAAAAATAGAACTACACAAAATGTTTGAGCCTTACTGACAGAGCCAAACAATAAAGTTGTAATCCATGCATTATCTGATCCACTTATCCTGCTTGCAGGGATGCTGGAGCCTATTCCAGCAGTCATTGGGTGGCTGGTAGGGAGACACCCTGGACAGGCCATCACACACACACACACATTCATACCTAGGAACAATTTAGTATGGCCGATTCACCTGACCTACATGTCTTTGGACTGTGGGAGGAAACCCACACAGACATGGGGAGAACATGCAAACTCCACACAGAGGACGACCCGGGATGACCCACCAGGGTTAGACTACCCTGGGGCTCGAACCCAGGACCTTCGTGCTGTGAGGTGACCGCACTAACCACTATGCCACCGTGCCACTCTACAGTTGTAAACTGTAAAGTAAAAATGTTGCATACATGTGTGGCACGCAAAACCGAACAAAGAGAAGCAGAACAGTGCAGAGCAGAGCAGAACAAAAACAAAACAAAACAAAACAAAACAAATAAAACAAAAATAAAACAGAACAGGACACACCAGAAAAGAATAAAACAGAACCTGTATTAGAGGCAGAACAGAATACAACAGGATAGACTAAAGCAAGAGTTGTAGTATACCTATGTGCCATGCTGGCCTTCTTGATGTCAGAGATGATAAGGGGCTCTCCTGGTTTCTTACTGGCTGTGGAGGGAGGAGGGGATAGTGGGTTGGTAAATCCTTGCATACAATTTCACAGTCCATACAACGCAGCAAAAATGAGATGTGTGTTTTAGACAGAAAGAAAGCTACTTTCTTTTGTCATTGTACAGTTGTTCGGTTACAATGGATTTGTTCTCTGCATTTAACCCATCGTATTGTATAGGAGCAGTGGGCAGCTGCAGCACCCGGGGACCAACTCCAGTTCTTCTTTCCATTGCCTTGCTCAGGGGCGCAGGCAGGAGTATTAACCCTAACATGCATGTCTTTTTGATGGTGGGAGGAAACCGGAGCACCCGGAGGAAACCCACACAGACACGGGGAGAACATGCAAACTCCACACAGAAAGGACCTGGGACGGCCTGGGGTTCAAACCCAGGACCTTCTTGCTGTGAGGCAACAGTGCTACCCACTGGGCCACCGTGGCGCCCAAACATTTTATAAATACTTAGGTAACGACCACAGATGACTAGACTTGCTAGCCCTTGGCTAAGGGGTTGGACCCTTTAGTTGACTGGTGAGTGCAGTTGCCTGTGGTCTGGGCTATCCGGGTTTGATTCCCGGCTGCCCCCTGAATTCGCTACATTGGTGTCAGAAGTGGGATGGTCAGACTGTGAGGCACTTCTTGACCTCCAGCGCCCTCCATGTCAAGGATTTTTCTGAGAGGCAGGATCGGCAGGTAAGTATCACGGAAAGACTTGGAAATGGGAGTCACCTGTGAGCCTGAGTCAAGAACTGAATTATACTGGATTCCTTCAATAGTGATGACAGCAGCGGCTCCTCCTCAGGGAGGAGATGGAGCGTGAGTTACGACATCACGAGCGGCTCTTGTTAGATATCATCACCTTCTTAAAATAATGGCCTAAGTCATATTTTCAAGTTTTTCAAAAACCAATAAACTGAAACAGATATAGAATATATGATATTTCTTAATCATTTCACACAAAAAAGGTTGTCAATAGTAATATATTGTCATCCGCTCCCCTGGCACACAGCACTACCGGTGAAAACACAGATCATCCAAAAGATAGCGCCACTGCAACATCTTCAAGAGGTTCTTCGCATTACAGGAGGTTATCTGTCCGGCAACTGTACACGCACAAATAATCTGACCTTTAGAACGGTCTCGCCTCGGGTCGCGGCATACATATCGCTGAAATATGGCCGTTTATAGCGGATACGAGGTAACCTGTGTCTTTGGGCTTTGAAAAGAAGGCTGTAATTCTTTTCCTTGTATAGCTTTCATGTTCAGCATTTTGGAAAACAGACTTTTTGTACTTTTTGTTTTGTAAAATTGTTATGTGCCACTGTTTTGGTTTTGAGGCCAGAGGACTGAGATGAGCAACAACAGAATAATATATGAACTTCTACAGGAGAAGGAATGAGAAAGAGAGACGAGAGAGAGCGAGAGAGGCAAAAATACTGATCGACATAGAAGGACTGTGGCTGTGTGCAAAGGGACAATGTGTGTGTTAGCGTGTGTGTGTCCTGGTGCCTATATCTCTTTCCAAACAAACAGTAAATTCTCAAAGCTTTCCAGTGTGTGTCTGTGTGTGTGTGTGTGTGTGTGTGTGTGTGTGTGTGTGTGTGTGTGTGTGTGTGTGTGTGTGTGTGAAGCAGAAAGAGTGACTGTCTCTGTGTTTGTGTTACAGCAGGGTGTGGGTGTCAGTGACTGATTTCTGGTTATGTGTGGCCGTGGGTGGTGATGTGTGTGATTGCCTGTACATGGAAATAGGGGACGGCCCGACGGAGTTTAAACACACGGCCAAGAGAAAGCACATGCCCGAAACAGAAAATATATCAGGTTAGCAGTGTTTATCATCGCCTGAGTGTGTGTGTGTGGTCTTACCACTGATAGTGAGCCCAAGTTCAACTCCTCTCTTCTTAGGTAGTTTGACATGGAACGTTCCACTACTTGGCACCACTGACTCTGTGAACACACACACACACACACACACACACACACACACACACACACACACACACACACACACACACACACACACACACACACACGCACACACACACACACATGCACAGAAATTAGTCTCTTAAACAGAACTAGACAGACATACACGCACACACACGTATCTGAATAAACAAGTATATTCAATCTTTTTTTTTAACTACTCTATTATTCCCCGCGGGGCAATTCTTCCTCTGCATTTAACCCATCCTAGCTGTGTAGCTAGGAGCACTGGGCAGCCGCCGTGAGGCGCCCAGGGACCAACCCCACTTCTTCATTCCATTGCCTCGGTCAGGGGCACAGACAGGAGTAACACACATGTTTCTTTTGATGGTGGGGGAAACCGGAGCACCCGGAGAAAACCCACCGCAGACACGGGGAGAACATGCAAACTCAACACAGAGGATAATCTGGGATGACCCCCCCCCCAAAGGTTGGACGACTCTGGGGTTCAAACCCAGGACCTTCTTGCTGTGAGGTAACAGCGCTAACCACTGGGCCTCCGCGCCGCATCTTTCAGCCTCTCTTCTATCGACTATTCATTTTCAGTTTACACCATCATGCTTTCTGAGTCACACATATGAAGTGCTCAGAGTGAAACATTCAAATACCACCATATTTTCCATATATTCTCATGACACAGAAGTGGAAGCAGTCAGGTTGGCTTTTGAAGTATCCCGAGAGAGTGTGCCAATATCAGGCAGTTGCGTAATATCAGACTAAACTTTTGAACTGTTGAAGTAACAGATGATGGCAATGACCTGGTTAGCGAAGCAGATATAAAACACACCACAACTAACAGTAACATGTCACGGTAGCTTTCCGCCCTCAAGCAAAGGTAAGTGCATGGTAAATAAAAACAAAAAACAACAACTGTAAAGCAGCAACTATGCACAGGGTGAGATTTGACAATATCCTGAAAAAAAGAGAAGAATGGGGGGGAGTTACCAAGAAGTACTTGCATATGGATGGGGAAGTTATCAGGCGTTAGAACAAAAGCAAATCATTTATTCAAATATCATGTTCCCATCCTGTAACACCTACCTTCTTTACTGACATGACAACTTTCTTCTCAACTGATAACTTCTATTATTACAATATACAGGATTTTTAAAATATTGAAGTTGGTCTTTTTTATTTAGCTGTTCTATTTCGCAACTTCAAAATTTCCATCTAAATAAAAAAAATAGGGCGTCCGGGTGGCATGGTGGTCTATTCTGTTGCCTACCAACACGGGGATTGCCGGTTCAAATCCCCATGTTACCACCGCCTTGGTCGGGCGTCTCTACAGACCAAATTGGCTGTGTCTGTGGTTGGGAAGCCGGATGTGGGGATGTGTCCTGGTCGCTGCACTAGCGCCTCCTCTGGTTGGTCAGGGCACCTGTTCGTGGGGAGGGAGAACTGGGAGGAATAGTGTGATCCTCCCAAGCACTACATCCCCCTAGCAAAACGCCTCACTGTCAGGACAAAAGAAGCAGCTGGCGACTCCACATGTATCGGAGGAGACGTGGTAGTCTGCAGCTATCAGCAGAGGGGGTGGAGCAGTGACTGGGACAGCTTGGAAGAGTGGGGTAATTGGCCGGATACAACTGGGGAGAAAAAGGGGGGGGGGAATAGCCTTAACCAGTAATGCTGAAGTGCTTCAGAGCAAACGTACATGTGAACTTTATGTACCATTTGCTTGTGAACAAGATGAGAGGATTGGAGAATCTCCCTGACCTCACATGTTGTTTCGTTAAGATGAAGAAACAAATAAGACAGTACTGGTTCAACTAAGAATGGCTTAGTCTCACCATTTACTGATAATGTTCTTTGATTGTAAGCTCTGAGCAGGAGCCATAGGCATAGATTTAAGTAGGGACCAGGAAAGATGAAATATCTCTACCAACATTTAGACCTGTAATCACGACCAAAATGGAGACAATTTTTTTTTCATTCCAGTGGGTGCAGTCGCATACTTCATACTTAGCCAGAGACGGTTAATGGTCTGTACTTTCTGGCTCAGAACACTCTGTAGGCTTACTGCATACTAACAGAGTCGCTCAACACCACCTCATCAGTACAAGATGGAGACAGAAGATGAATGGAGAGTAAGTAGTTTGGTTATAATCGAAAAAGACTTGGTTTGTCTTTTTTATGTCTTCTTGTTGACTGTAAAAAGGTTAGGGGGAAACCCCCCCCCTAACATACTACTTTCCCTTGTGTTGTCATCCAGAGTAAGCTATAGGCATGTCTATGTGGGCATAAACTTGCTATCTAGGCAGCTAGTTAAACAAGCTAAGGCAAGCTACGCCACCCCAATTCATATGATGGTCTGCCTTAAATAAACCAATTTCATGCTTTTTTGTATCGTTGTATCGTATAATGTTATACAGTGACTTACAGAAACTTTGTGTAGATAGCTGACACTAGCTAGCTAAGTGGAAAAAGTTTATGTTGGTCAAGTTCTGTTCAGGATGTGCAGGGGATAACGTTAATTCGCTAGCTTATTTTTGTGAGCAAATATGAAAAAGGTAGGAAAAGGTTGTTTGATGAAACAGGGGAATACTTTCTTGTTTCCGTGTATGCGTTCATCAGTCAGGTCTGCGCTTTGACGAAATATGAGAACAGTGAAAAGAAAAATGGACATTGTGTGTTTTTTCACCAAGTGCCAATCTGTGAGTAGGAGATTCCCAGCTGTATAGTAAAGACGATTAGCTAATAAATATATAATTTTAATTAACGAAGGGCCAATGAAGAATTTATATAATTTATCATTAGGTCACAGGCATAGAAACACAGGTCACTGAGGGTGGCAGCAGCAGCATAGAGCAGCACAGAGTCTCAGATAAGGTTTTAAAATTGTTGTCTAGACACCTGAACTAGATAAATAAGCCTGCCATTTGATTCTTTGAGCAGTGTTATAGCCAACTGCTGGCCATCCTAAATTAATATTAAGAATATTCGTGTTTATTCTCTTTCAATTGCTTTGAAAATGCCTATTTTGCAAGTGGCATACATCAATTAATGATGTCACAGTTGTAAACGGTGTGATTGATAGGCGGTTACATTAGCAACTGGCGATCCGATAGTTAAACACATTTTTTTTATCAGTTTGTGGAGATTGGCAATGCAAGGGATGAACACAGATTTTGACAACAATGACAGCAGCAATGCAAGGGAGAGTATGAATCCTGACAACACCAGGGACAGTGGCAGGATCATAGAGGAAGAGAGACGCAGTGAAGATGTCACTACTATGGACGTTGTTGAAAAGCCATACCAATTTGACCCTGGATTTATTGAAATTCAGAAATCAAATAGAGTCCTGCATTTTAACCAAAGTTGGTACAAACTCTACCCACGGCTTCACTACAGTCCCTCCTTGATGGGCAATTTAGATCCTATGTAATAATGCCATTCAGAATATAACGTATTTTGCAACATTTAGAATAGAACCAATATCCTGCAATGTAGTGCTTGATGGTATACTAACAATAAGCATGGTTGCTTTGTACTGTGCCTAAGCAGTACTGACCCCCCTCCCCACTCCCCCGCTGGCCTGCACTCACATTGCACTTAACGTTCTGGGCCCGAGCAGACTTACGTCATTACGGTTCAATTTTTTGTGTTGAAGAGAAGCACTCTCGTATAGCACAACAGAGTTCATGATTTTATTGTGGCTTATTTGGAGTAATTTTGGGCACACTGACACATGACCCTCTCACGTGCCTTATAGATTTATCAGTTATGCAATGCAGCAATTTTCAATAAATCTAGCCACCATGTTTTTTAAATGGGACAGTCGCATAACTGATGCCATAGCCCTCAAGTTCCTTTCTTAGGCACGGTTAGCGATCACACTAGATGCGTACCATACCCAAATCCAACTGAACAGTGCCCAAGCCCACCTCTTCAAGCGGACAGAGCACAGTACACTGAACCGTGCCTGAGCATGGTATGGAGTGATCACGCTAGTCAAACAAACTGAACTTTGTGGGTCAAATATGCTTGGGCACGGTACAGATCACCTCGTGTGAGTACACCCTTAATTGTTGTTCCCGTCAGATCTCTACTGTAGTTTGTTTACAAAATTAACCATATTAATTTTGTAAACAAAATTTGGTTTACCTCTGGTTTACCTCCCTCCGACACATTCCACCCTACCGTTATGGATCCAACTTTCAAGCCAAACCTATGCCCTTGGCAGGAGCCACAAATTGTCAGAAAGGGACACGTTTCTGTCTTGAAGGCTCCAAAGCTACGATTGAACTGTACACGTTTTTCTGAAACCTGTGTCACAGGAGGGACAAATGACCCATTTTTCTGAGAAAGCTCAATGTAATCAACTTGTGAAACTGATCTGGCTTGTGAGGCTGACGTGTCTGTTTGGCCGATTTAAACTCTCCATTAACCTTTTGTCTCACGGTCTGCCTCATTACTGTTTTTCCTGTGTTGATTGAATGGACTGTTACTGACGGAAACACTAGTCAGACAGAAGAGGATGTGAAGCTGGAAATGACAATCTCTTCTAAAGTTGGGAAAAATACAGAACGGCACCATTTTGAGCTAGGGATTAATACAAAACTAAGAGGTAGAAAAGAACACGTTTCTTTTTCAAGTTTTATGCATATTGAAGTGAGCTTGGTCATGCAGTGATGAATGGTAATCAGTCTGTCCACCCCTTTACAAAGATAATAGCTTTCAGCAGCTGTGTTTGCAGTCGGTTCACCCTGTGAGCCTGTACGTATGCATGTTACTTGTTTTGCTAGACTTTTTTTTTCTAAACTCCAAACAAAATATGAAATGATATATTGAATTCTCAGAATACAGTTCAAATGTGGTGGTTTTCAGTTTATGTGCATTTGAATTGCCCTTTCAGTGCACATTTTGATTAAGGAGAAGCTGGTTTCAACAGCTGAATAACTTGATTTAAATGTTGGCAGGAGATAACCTGTTAAATACCAGACAGATATTTTGTTGGTGACAGACTAAACTGCCACAGCCCAGCCACTGAGGATGCACAAGCCAGTGCTTTCTTAGTGCCTAAACCTGGATAAATGGGGAGGGTTGCACGAGGAATCGCATCCGGTGTAAAACCTTTGCTAAGTCAAATATGCAGATCATAAATCAGATTTCCATACTGGGTCGGTCGAGGCCCAGGCTACCAATGACCGCTACCGGTACTATTGGCCAGCAGGGTGCCGGTGGAAACTATGCTACTGTTGGGCGAAGGAGAAGGGGAAGGCATGTCCAGAGGCAGCGGGAGAGGAGGAAGTGTAGGAGTGTGGAGGTGAGAGTCAAAACATTGAATGTTGGCACTATGACTGGTAAAGGGAGAGAGATGGATGATATGATGGAGAGAAGGAATGTAGCTATACTATACATGCAAGAGACCAGGTGGAAGGGGAGTAAGGCCAGGAGCATCAGAGGTGGGTTCAAAATTCTTATACAATGGTGCGGATGGGAGGAGAAATGGGGCAGGGGTAATTCTGAAGAAAGAGTATGTCAAGAGTGTGTTGGAGGTGAAGAGTGTTGGACAGAGTGATGAGTATGAAGCTGGAAATCGAAGTTGTGATGATAAATGTTATCAGCACATATGCCCTGCAAGTTGGGTGAGATGGAAGAGAAAGAAGAATTCTGGAGTGAGTTGAATGAAGCGGTGGAGAGTGTACCCAAGGAGGAGAGAGTGGTGATTGGAGCGCACTTCAATGGGTATGTTGGTGTGGGGAACAGAGGTAATGTGGAGGCGATGGGTAGGTATGGTGTCAAGGAGAGGAATGTGGAAGGACAGATTGGTGGTAGATTTAGTGAAAAGGATGGAAATGGTGGTGGTGAAAACATATTTCAAGAAGAGGGAGGGACACAAGGTTAAGTATAAGAGTGGAGGGTACACACAGGTGGACAATATCTTATGCAGGAGGGATTGGAGACTGCAAGGTGGTGACAGGGGAGAACGTAGCTAGGCAGCATGAGATGGTGGTCTGTAGAATAACTTTGGAGACCAAGAAGAGGAAGTGAGTGAAAGCAGAGCTGAAGATCAAATGGTGGAAGTTAAAAAAGGAAGACTGTTGTGTGGAATTCAGGGAGGAGGTAAGACAGGCACTGGGTGGTAGTGAAGAGTTGTCGGATGGCTGGGCAACCACTGCAGAAATAGTGATGGATACAGCTAGGAAAGTATTTGGTGTGTCATCAGGACAGAGGAAGGAAAACAAGGAGACTTGGTGATGGAATGAGGAAGTACAGCAAAGTATAAAGAGGAAGATGTTGACAAAGAAGAAGCGGGATAGTCAGAGAGATGCGTAAAGCAAAGAGAGAGGTGGCAAAGCAAAGGAAAAGGCGTATGGTGAGTTGTATGACAGGTTAGACACTAAAGAAGGAGAAAAAGACTTGTACCAATTGGCTAAACAGAGGGACCGAGATGGGAAGGATGTGCAGCAAGTTAGGGCGATCAAGTATAGAGATGAAAATGTGCTGACAAGCGAGTAGAGTGTGCTGAGAAGGCGGAAGGAGTACTTTGAGGGGCTGATGAATGAAGAAAATGAGAGAGAGTGAAGGTTAGATGATATGGGGCTAGTGAATCAGGAAGTGCAGTGGATTAGCAAGGGGGAAGTGAGGGCAGCTATGAAGAGGATAAAGAGTGGAAAGACAGTTGGTCCTGATGACATACCTGTGGAATTATGGACATGTTTAGGAGAGATGGCAGTGGAGATTTTTTTATTTAAATTTATTTCTGATTTTTCCCTTTTTCTCCCAATTTAGTGGCCAATCGCTCCATATTCTAATTCAAACACCCACCCTCATACTGTATGCATTTGCCAACTGCATCTCTCCGGCCGGCAGTCTCGAAGGAGACACCTTGCCACTTTCATGACAAGGCAAATCCAGGCCGAATCACTGCCTTTTCCGACACACACAGAGACGCATTCATGTGACGAACACAAGCCGACTCCACCCCCTTCCCGAAGACAGCGTTGCCAATTATTGCCACTTCATCGAATCCGGCCATAGTCAGATCTGATGAGACCGGGGTTCGCACCCCGGTCCCCAGTGGGCAACTGCATCGACAAAAAGCCAATGCTTAGACTGCTACACCACCGTGGACCCATGGCAGTGGAGATTTTAACTAGATTGTTTAACACAATCTTGGAAAGTGAGAGGATGCCTGAGGAGTGGAGAAGAAGCATACTGGTACCAATTTTCAAGAACAAGGTCGATGTGCAGAACTGTAGCAACTACAGAGGTATAAAGTTGATCAGCCACAGCATGAAGATATGGGAAAGAGTAATAGAAGCTAGATTAAGAGGAGAGGTGACGATTAGCGAGCAGCAGTATGGTTTCATGCCAGGAAAGAACACTACGGACGCGATGTTTGCTTTGAGAATGTTGATGGAGAAGTATAGAGAAGGTCAGAAGGAGTTACACTGTGTCTTTGTGGATTTAGAGAAAGCATATGACAGGGTGCCGAGAGAGGAGGTGTGGTATTGTATGAGGAAGTCAGGAGTTGCAGAAAAGTATGTAGGAGTGGTGCAGGATATGTATGAGGGCAGTGTGACAGTGATGAGGTGTGCAGTAGGAATGGCGAATGGGTTCAATATGGAAGTGGGATTACATTAAGGATCAGCTCTGAGCCCTTTCTTGTTTGCAATGGTGATAGAAAGGTTGATGGACGAGATCAGGCAGGAGTCTCAGTGGACTATGATGTTCGCGGGTGACATTGTGATCTGTAGTGAGAGTAGGGTGCAGGTGGAGGAGAGCCTGGAGAGGTGGAGGTATGCACTGGAGAGAAAAGGAATGAAAGTCATTCGTAGCAAGATGGAATACATATGCCTGAATGAGAGGAAGGATAGCAGAATGGTGAGGATGCAAGGAGTGGAGTGGACAAAGTTGGATGAGTTTAAATACTTGGGGTCAACTGTCCAAAGTAACGGGGTGTTCGGAATAGAGCTGGAGGAGAGAGTGCAGGCAGGGTGGAATGGATGGAAAGGAGTGTCAAGAGTGATTTGTGACAGAAGGGTACCAACAAGAGTTAAAGGGAAGGTTTACCAGGTGATAGTAAGAACAGCTAAGTTGTATGGTTTGGAGATGGTGGCACTGAGGAAAAGACAGGAGGCAGAGCTGGAGGTGGCAGAGTTCAAGGTGCTAAGATTTTCATTCGGAGTGATGAAGAAGGGCAGGGTTATGAATGAGTATATTAGATGGACAGCTCAGGTTGGACGGTTTGGAGACAAAGCAAAAGAGGCAAGATTGAGATGGTTTGGACATGTGTGGAGGAGAGATGCTGGGTATATTGGGAGAAGGACGCTGAAAATATGCTGCCAGGCAAGAGGAAAAGAGGAAGGCCAAAGAAGAGGTTTATGGATGTGGCAAGGGAGAACATGTAGGTGGGCTGGTGTGACAGAGGAAGATGTAGAGGACAGGAAGAAATGGAAATGAATGATCCGCTATGGCAACCTCTAACAGGAGTAGCGGAAAGTAGTAGTAGTAATAGTAGTAGTAGTAGTATTAGTAATAGTAGTAGTAGTAGATAGACTGACCTGCCACATCGAACTCAATCTCCAGTGTGACCTTATTGGTCAGCGCGGCATCTCTGAGAAGCTGATTGGCCTCCTCTAGCGTTCCGTCCTCCGTGGGTATTCCATTGATTGACAGTAGGCGGTCCCCTACCTGCAGCAGGCCACACCTACAGGGATGTTAACCACAGATATTATAACAATATGAAGACACAACACTATTCATTCAAATAGTTAAAATGCTGTCCTACGTCAGTATTTTATTATTACTTTTTCACAAATAATTTCTGCATGAACAACAGAATGTTCTGTCACACAGTTGTCACCCTCTAACAGGGTTCTTCTTTTTAACCACTTATTTAACATGGTTCAGTGCACTGAAATTAACACGTACAAACTCAGCCAATCAGGATGAGCCAACTCTTCTCTTTGAAGTCTGGTCCATAAAAAGGGACTCAGGATGGCACTCAAAATCCAATTTTCTTCAGAAACTGAAAAGAACATTTTATCCTTCAAAAAGAGAAATATCCTAATCGCAAAAAGAGCATTCCTGCAATACAGCAGCCATAGGATGGCTGCATGGAACTCTGCTATGTTAAACTCCATCTCTGCCCCCCCCCTGCTCGGGCATCATCGCCACCAGCATGGGAGAGAGCCACTGTCATTGCTGGCTGTATTGCCAGACTTTCTAGGTGATGCTGAGGAAAAACTTCATAGCATCTCTTGCCTCTTTGATTCCATCCCCAGCTAGCATCTTTCTGAATTCATGACCTAAACTGAGCGCTCATCCTCTGACACCATTTCATCAAGAGGGGCCAAAGGAGACTGAATCCATCCTTTGTTTCTAAAACTGTAAGAAACTCATTTAACGCAAGGATAATTTGGCTGGATGCATTTTTCGGTGAGGGCATTAGCCTATGAGTGGGCAGGCTTGGATCTTCACACAGCCATTCATGTGCATTCTACGGGAGTTGTAGCAGTGTCAACAGCTTTGCTTGGTGGTGTTTAAGAGGAAGATTTATTTGCTGCAACAGCTTGTTCTACACCTTGCCCCTTTGTTTGCTTCCACTTGCACATTTCTGGAACTTTTTCCAGGATCATATTGACTATGGGTTAAGATGGAGCTGTATATTTCGGCTGATCTGATGGGCAGCTCTCTTCCTTCTATAACAAAGGGGTGGTTTATTTTGGACAATGGTGGTCCCTTATTTGAGCTGGTTGTCCCATAGACTTAACCAGAGGTGTGGACTTGAGTCACATGACTTGGACTCGACTTGGAGTCAGACATTTGATGACTTAAGACTCGAGAAAGACTTACAACTCGACTTTGACTTTAACACCAATGATTCATGACTTTACTTGGACTTGAGCCTTTTGACCCACAATGACTTGATAGCTTACCTTCCCATTGCCAAAGATTAAAAATTATGCAATTAACCCATTTATGTAAGCCCTGAGGTATACTGAAGTTAGAAAGTGTAGCCTGGCCTTCAGTAGCAAACGTGACTTTGATTGACATTACCAAATCCCAAATCCACCCTCAACCAATCAGACAGCCTCTCACATTACATGGGAAAACAACGTGAAACATTAATTTAAGCAAGAGATGTATTTGACTGCAGAACGCAGCACAGTGTGAAGCAAATGGATTATGGGAAAATGATACCAAGGATAATAGCCTTTGCATATAAAGATCATGTGGTTTGCAATAAAAAATGAGCAGCAGCAGGCAGAGAATGTGGTTCAAAAATTACAGACACAGACATCACAACGTCAAACTCCGTTTGGCACTTGAAGCTGCACAAAGCCCAATATATCAAGACTTTATATATGGTAGCTAGCTAGTTAGCACGCCAATGCTTAATCAACATTAGCTAACAGGTAGTTAAGTAACTCAGCTAACTTTCCTAGTTAAATCAATGAGTGCTTGAAAAAATGCAACATATATATCTTTGCACTTCGCATTGACCTCACAGCTAGCCAGTTGGTAGCCAGCATTAAATCTTAGCTATCAAGTCAACCAAAAATCAGCTGTCTGATGTTATGTTAGGCAGAGGTAGAATAGCCAGGGATTAGCCAACCATGTGTCATGGAGGGCCAAGAGTCTGCAGGTTTTTATTCGAACCAAGAACTATACAAGGTGATTTCACTGATTAGTTCCTCCTCTGTGGTTGAAGGTGAGCTACTAAGTGGCGTCACCTGCTGTAAATTCTGGATGGAATGAAAACCTGCAGGCTCTTGGTCCTCCATGGCACATTGTTCCCGCATTGACATAATCTAGCTACAGTCACTACAGGGAGGGCACATGCCCATGTGTATATTAGGGGGAACAGGGCAGAGAAGTGTGTTAGGTAAGAGAACAGGGCAGAGGTGTGTGTGTGTGTACACGTGCGTGAGGTATGAGTAGGCGAGAGAAGGG
The DNA here is from genome assembly GCF_029633865.1 of Lampris incognitus. Taxonomy (NCBI): domain Eukaryota; kingdom Metazoa; phylum Chordata; class Actinopteri; order Lampriformes; family Lampridae; genus Lampris; species Lampris incognitus. The sequence continues at coordinate 100,322,192 of NC_079212.1, read as the reverse complement.
AAAAGTCAGCTGTGCAAAGAGCAAATTGGGAGGGGGTGGGGGAGACAAAGCCATGGATCCATAAACTGCAAGGCAGGCTGAGGTCAAGTAAGTCATTGTTTTCAAGTGGGAAGACAATGGATGTATTGATCCAATTTTTCCCAATAGATTACTGATTGTTTTTCATGCAGCCCAAATGTATTCAATTGTAACTCTGATTCTGAATATTGGTATATTTACAGAACCTTGATTTTGTTTTGCTCTGACGTTGATAATGAAATAAATAATATGGGTAATAGAGAAGTTTCCATCCATCCATCCATCCATTATCCAAACAGCTTATCCTGCTCTCAGGGTCGCGGGGATTCTTCTCTCACAATTCATGTTGCACTTTGAGACATTGTCTGATATTTGTTAATATGTTTACCTATTACAGATCTGAAGAATACCAGACAAACAGAAGCATCACAAGTGACCAACAACAACCTTCAGTCTCACAATTCTTGGAGAGCCGTGAAGGGCAGTACAATATGAATCATCCACAGCAGAAAATCATCCACAGTTCCATACTGTCTGATTTGGTTATCAATTGCAACTTGCCCCCTTTCCACTGTGGAAATCAAGACTTTTAGGAACTTTCTGTCTGTGGTTGACAGTAAACACAGCCCAGTGTCTCGCAGAACACTGACATCAAAAGCAGAGAACCTTGCTGAACAGCGACGTTCAAAACCAAAAATTCAGTTGAACAATTCAGACCACGTTTCAGTCACAATGGATATCTGGTCTGACAGAAAGATGAGGGGGTTTCTTGGTGTTACTGTGTACTGGATTGAGAAAGACAAAGAGAGGATACAGCTTAAGTCCAATCTCCTGGCCTGTGACTGCTTCAAAGGCCATCACACAGCTGAAAGAATCTGTGAGCAGGTTGAGGGCATCTGTGATGAGTACAGCATTAAAGATACATTTATTTGACTATATTGTTGTGTTGCTGTAAAGCCCCTTGAGGCAAATTTGTAATTTGTAATATTGGGCGATACAAATAAAATTGTCTTGACTTGACTACATCATTAGCGACAATGCTGCTAATATGGTGTGTTTCCCCACTGAACAAGAAGATGAAGTACATGACAAAGATCATCTTGATGACCCTGAGCTCTGGAATAGCCTCACCCTGGAAGACCAGCAAACACTGGATGCTGCTATGGCAAGAAAACAGCGCTTACAATGTTTTGCCCACACTCTCCAGCTGGTGGTACGGGATGGCTTGAAAGAAACTAAAGTGGTGTCTCCTCTTTCAAAGTTATCAAAAATTAGCTCTCTGCTTCACACGAGCACAACATTCAAAGAAGTGTTTGAGACTGTAACTGGAGAAAGAGGCAATCCTGTTGCTGTCAACATTAAGATGGAATCAAAACTGACACAAGTGTTGCGTTCTCCAATGTGTTCATCTAAAAGCCTGTCACACTCTAGAGAAGGCTGGACACAAGAAGTTGTCATTCACAGTGTGGGAATGGAATTAATTGAATGAGTTGACAGCTGTCCTTAAGCTGTTTGGAGAAGCAACAGATTTGACACGGGGGAGAAGGTCTCACCATCAGCTCTGTTGTTTCCTTCTTCCTGGCCCTGAATCACTACTTGGAGAATCTGAAGCTTCAAATACACTTCCTGAGCACCCTGGTCAGATGCATTCAGGCATCCTTGAACAAAATACTTCTTGGGATCTTCATCGATGTGAAAATGGCCAGGCCACAAGATGGAATTACTGCCCCATTTTCCGACCCCGTCTATCTCAAAGCACCAGCTTTGGATCCAGCCTTTCCCCTGATGTGGTTGGATCACCATGTGCTGGTAGTGCTGAAGTCAAGGAGGAGGTGGCACAGAGTCAAAGGTAAATATTATAAATATTGTATTTAATGAAAATTTGCAGTCTCATAGTTTGATGTAAACGACTGCAACGATAATGTTTTAGTTTAACCCACCACAGCACCAACATTCTTTTTTTTTTGGATCCCCCCCCCTTTTTCTCCCCAATTGTATCCGGCCAATTACCCCACTCTTCTGAGCCGCCCCGATCTCTGCTCCGCCTCCTCTGCCAATCTGGGGAGGGCTGCAGACTACCACAAGCCTCCTCCGATATATATGGAGTCACCAGTCGCTTCTATTCACCTGACAATGAGGAGTTTTGCCAGGGGGACGTAGCACGTGGGAGGATCACGCCATTCCCCCCAGCTCCCCCTCCCCCCAAACAGGTGCCCTGACTAACCAGGGGAGGCGCTAGTGCCGCGACCAGGACACAGACCCACATCCGGTTTCCCACCCTTACATATGGCCAATTGTGTCTGTCGGGACGCCTGACCAAGCCGGAGGTAACACGGGGATTCGAACTGGCGATCCTCGTGTTGGTAGGGAACGGAGTAGACCGCTATGCCACCCAGACCACCCCATCACCAACAATCTAATAGTAATACTGGCCCTTTGTTTGTGCTATGCTGTTACATGTTTTGCCAGGACTGATTCTGCAAGATGCTGCAGGGACTGAGCAAGCTGTGCCTTATGTAGAAGAGGAAATGTGAGATGACCAAACCCTTGGATCAGAGGAAGGGCTGTTTGTAGCATATCGCAAGAGACAGAAAATGGATGTTGGGACCAATCCAGTACTGCAGCTGAGTCACTACCTTGAGATAACTGAAGGACAGAATGCCCTTTTTGTTCTGGGCAATGAGCATGAAGGCTCTCCCTTCTTTATTCTGAGTGGCCATCAGGGTGTTGGCAGTGCCTGCATCTAGTGTCTGGTGGAGCGTGTTTTCAGCTATGGTGGCATCATACTGCGGCCCCATCGTGCACAAATTACCATATGCAATGCATCATATGAAGAAAAAATAAAAGATGACTCTATGCTACCACACTTGCTCAGTCACTCATAAATCCCTCACTGATGCTTTCATACACACACGTGCACACACACACACACACATACACACAGTCTATGAATATCTAAGTCTGGGATCTGCACAGGTCAATGTTAAAATTGTAGGCCTACTTTAGGTTCAGTAGCGGTTGCTTTGATGAGCCTTAAATGATTGTAACTTTGTGGCAGGATTGTTCTCAGAACGCTATACAGTATATTGATAGAGAGAAACTGAAAACAGAGGGTTAGATTGGTGTGGTATGGACAGGGAGGAGTTTTATTGACAATTTTCACTGAGGAGTTTGACTGTTATGGAATGAATACATTTTATTCCACTGCAAAATAGAATTAAAAAAAACCTGCTAATTTGTTTGCATTACTTGTCTTTTTTTTTTTTTTGTGGTTAAGTTCAGTTGCACATGTCTTGACATACTTTTGACTCAACGATTGTAAGCAGCCATTGCAGTTAATGTTATAACACTCTTTAACAAGATTAAGATTTCCAAGGCGCACATGATCATTTGGCTTGTTAATAATGTCATACAGCCTGAAGTTTATCCAAGAAAGAGATGGCAAAATATGAAGAGATGCTGGACAGATTTGTTTGTAAAAGCATTATTATTGGCTGATTTCATCATTATTATTTGGAAAATATATACAATTTATTAAAAGAATTCATGACTTGAGAAAATCGAACAAATTAAAATGGCACCAAGTTTGGTAAAGAGTGTGTTATCGATTTTATTTTTTCTAATTTTGATTTTGAGATACTTTACTGATCCCCGAAGAGGAATTAGTCTCTGCATGTAACCCATCCTAGCTGTGTAGCTAGGAGTAGTGGGCAGCCGCCGTGCAGCGCCCAGGGACCAACTCCAGTTTGTCTTGTCATGGCTCGGTCAAGGGCATATGAACGAAAGACTTGTTGAGGACTCGAACCTCAAAGTTCAAGACTTGTGACTTGACTTGGACTTGCCTGCCTTGACTTGACCGGGCCCAATAATCCCTTCATAACAAGTGTCTATACCAGATTTTGAACTACAGATCTATTTAGAATGTATAAATAGTGTATCTGACATTAATAAATGGGTGATTAATTCTTAATTAATGTTTCAGAGAGCAGGAAGAGCATATTTTTTAGGTTATACACCACTCGTTTATGGAAAAAAAAAACAACTGTCACACAATATCATGTCCTATCTTACCTAAGACATGAAAACATAACAGCCCCATGTAGGCCAGTCACATGGTCTTCCATTCTTGACCATACCATTTAATCCCCTCCATGTTTGTCATTTCAATGACACATTTCTCAATCGGTGGTGGGAGGAAGAACTGGAAAATTGATAAAACGTCTGATGCAGAGGATGTAGCCAGTCTTGTGGTTCCTAAAGTAATTCATAAGACATTTTCAGCTGCCATATGCCTGCAACCTGATACAGAAGTGAGGACCAACCAATTGTGTCATCCTTGGACATAAATGTCCCCCATGCTGCCTGCCCCTCTTCTCCAGAGTCATCTTCCTCTGAGGGGTTGTAATCCTCCATGTTGTCCTTCTGCTCTGAAACTTCATCCTCCAAACCACTGTCTGGTTGCTCATTTTGGTCTGGTAAGATCAGAGCACAGACCGCTTGAGCAGTACATCTTGCTACCATGACCTCAGTCACTGAAATGACAGCTCAGGTACCTTTATAGTCTTATGACCCACCCAATTTTTCACTGTTAAAAGATTCCCCTGTGACACTTCAATGACCATCAGGTGCTCGTCTCAGTGGGCACCTGGGCAAATGTGGTGGGAATACAGGAAGTTCTCATGACAGTGTCAAGGTTTTCCTTGAACTCTATCACTACCGCTTTTTCATCCCCGTAAGTTAGCTGGAGATTGATGGGTTTTAATCTGTTCATTTTGAAGTTATTCTGTAACACTGAAGGTGCTTGTGTAGATCTCGCAACAGTGTCAAAGCACCCTATGACCTCTGTTCCTTATGTGCACCATATATGATCATGCCTATACTGTTTTACTCTTTCACTGTTTCAAGACTCCCCCATGATGCTTCAATGACCAACAGGTGCCCATCTCAGTGGGCATCTGGGCAAATGTGATGGGAAGGCAGGCAGTTGTATATTCAAAATATACACAGACATGGCATGTACAGTTTCATAGTTTCAAGATCCCCTAAAACCACAATTTTCCTTGATTTGACCAACACTGGTGGATCTAAGATCCACTTCAATAGATATGGGTCAAATTTGACCCGGAACAGCATCAATGTACAAAAAAAATTGTAGCACCTCTACCAAACTAACATTTTTTTAAAAATATTTTCATTTTACCAATTGTTGGTTCACTTTAGGAAAAGTTCTAAAATTCCAGGCTAAAGAATGGCATTAAGGGTGTTTTAACTGTGTCAAATGTCAAACTTGGTCAAATCTGACCTGAACAGGACCTTCTCATGACTTAATGCTTTGTGCAAGTCTTCGGTGCAGTTAGCGTGGTAGAGGCCATGAAAATTCACTGTCCCTACCTCCACTAACAGTGACTGAGGGGCCAGGAAGATGCCCAGCATGGGACATACTGGGGCCCTCCAACAGTTCCGGGTAAGGACTTTGGTTTTCGCCGTGGGGTATGTGTGCTCTAGGTTAGCACTGTAAGACCAACAGGGTAGTCTGCCATCACAAGCTTGTCTTTCCAAGATTAGTGACTATATGTGATTACTGGCCGTTTGGAGTAGCGTCTTTTCAAAACTATCAACTTGTGGAGCCCTCTCTTGGCACATCCTCCTTGGGAATGGTATAGATGTAAAGTAGGCTTGGCTCATGTCTGGTCCAGGAGCTAGAACTGTCGTGTATTGATTACATCATTACGTCGCGCTTTGATGCGGAATGTAGAGGAAGAATAAATATGGAGTAAAGTGAAGTGATGTAAAACGTGGCTCTCGGTGTGCGTATGATTTAATTCGGTTCTACTTGGCATAATATGCAAGTTAGAAGTGTAACAGTGGCGACGAGGATACTAAATTTGAATAGTTAAATCTGGAAAGTGAGTTTAGTTCGTCCGCGAGATGGAGAACACCAACATGCCAAAGTTTGATTGCTACAACGAGCCTGCTACGCTAGGTCCTCATTGGAGTAGATGGCTAACGGCTTTCGAGTTGTTCGCAGATGGTAAAGGTCTGATAATGACAGACAATGTCAGCGCAAGTACAAAGATTAGGAGAAGAGCATTACTTTTGCATCACGCAGGGACAGATGTGCAGGACGTTTTCTCTACCCTTGACGACACGGGAGGTCCTGAAGATTATGCCAAAGCAGTGGATGCACTGAATAAGTTAAATAAATTGTCACAGAACAATGGCGAGACTGTACAACAGATTGTAACACGTTTGCGCCAGACAGCTAAAGACTGTGGTTTGGGGGCGGATATGTCTAACCAGCTCAGGGATGCGGTGCTGAGTAAATGCGCGTCAGAATATGTGCGGAGAAAGCTGCTTGAGGAGGGTTCGGGACTGACTTTAGCGAGAGCGCTAGAGATTGCTGCACAGTGTGAAAGAGTAGAACAACAGATGGCAGCAATGAGAGTGAGTAACACGGACGCAAAGGAAACTGAGACTGTGAACCAGGTATCCAAAGGGAAATGGGCCAAGAAGAGCCGAAAACGTGAAGGGGAAGGAAAAGAGAAAGAGAAAGTGTGCTATCGTTGTGGGCACGGAGACCACTTTGCAAAAGATGAAACATGTCCAGCACGTGGGCAAACCTGCAGAAAGTGCAGTGGTAAAGACCACTATGCGAAAATGTGCAAATCTATAGGTGGCAAACAGTCAGTGAAATATGTAGACTCAGAAAAGGAAGAGCAACAGGATAAAGATTATGCCTTTGTAGTATGTGACAGTAGCGACATTGATAGATTAACATTTAATGTGGGTGGTGTAGACGTAGTAATGTTAATTGACTCAGGGGCTACGACCAATATAGTAGATGAAAACACATGGGAAGGACTAAAGAGAGAAAAAATTAAGTGTCAGTCCTCCACTTCAGACAAAAAGCTGTATACATACTCGTCAAAGGAACCACTGCCAGTGAAGGGAGTGTTCACATGTGAGGTGAAGATAGGGGAAAGGGAAACCCAAGCAGAGTTCACAGTAGTAGCGGGTCAGGGAATACCACTACTAGGGAGAGAGACAGCTATGGCGCTAGGTGTGCTAAAAGTGGGTGCAGATGTAGCAGCGGTGACTGATATCAGGGCAGAGGTAAAGAAGTACCCAAAGCTCTTCACAGGGGTTGGTAAGCTCAATACCAAACAGATCAGTCTGCACATCGACAACGACGTGGAACCCGTAGCACAACCACTGAGATGAGTACCGTTCCATCTGACGGAGGCAGTCGACAAGAAGATAGAGGAGCTGCTGAGCATGGACATTATCGAAAAGGTTGAAGGCCCAACACCGTGGGTAAACCCAGTCGTAGTAGTTCCCAAAGCAAAAGATACTGACATCAGACTATGCCTAGATATGAGAATGGCAAACAGGGTTATCATCCGGGGAAGATATCCAATCCCGACAGTAGATGAATTGTTACATGACATGAACGGTTCAGTTGTGTTTAGTAAACTCGATCTAAAATGGGGCTACCATCAAATGGAGCTCACACCAGAGTCAAGAGCCATAACAACATTCGCCGTGCACAGTGGAACATACCGCTACAAAAGGCTCATATTTGGAGTCTCGTCTGCGAGTGAGCAGTACCAACATGAAGTGGCAACGGCACTGGCTGGCATCGAAGGAGTTGCAAACATATCCGATGACATCATCGTCCACACACCGGATCGTGAGACACATGACCAGCGACTACACGCCGTACTGGAGAGACTTGAGAGCTGCGGCTTGACCTTAAATGGTGAGAAGTGTCAGTTTGAGATGGACAAACTAGTGTTCATGGGCATGTTACTATCAGAGAAGGGGATAGGGCCCACAAGTGAGAGAGTGAGAGCACTGGCCGAAGCACGTGAGCCAGAGAACGGATCAGAGGTCCGCAGTTTCCTGGGTTTGGCTGGGTACAGTAGTAGATTCATACCCCAGTTCGCCGCCATCTCAGAGCTGCTGCGGAGACTGACCAAAAAGGATGTGCCATTTGTCTGGCCCAGAGCAGAAACAGGCATTTGAGACACTGAAAAATAAGTTAGCTGAGGCGGGCACACTGGCATACTTTGATAAAGATGCCCCCACAAAAGTGATAGCTGATGCAGGGCCGGTAGGCATAGGAGCAGTTCTGGTACAGGAACAGCAGGGAGTTATGGTGCCTATATGTTATGTGAGCGGGAGCCTGACCGACTGTGAGAGGAGATATTCTCAAACGGAGCATGAGGCCCTGGCACTGGTTTGGGCATGTGAACGCCTACACCCATACATATACAGCAAGAGGTTCGACCTGATAACGGATCATAAGGCTCTGGAGGTGATCTACAGCCCCAGATCAAAACCGTGCGCCCGGATCGAGCGTTGGGTGCTCCGTCTCCAACCTTATGACTTTCAAGTGATACACATATTTGGAAAGTACAACATTGCTGATCCTCTGTCTCGTCTCCTGGGGGACACTGCAAAGAAGACGACACATGCACATGGAGCGGAAGAATACGTGCGGTTTGTGGCAGTGCAAGCAACGCCCAGGGCGTTGACTACAAAAGAGGTGGAGAGAGCCTCTGCAGAGGATGAAGAACTGAATGAGGTGAGGAAAGCGATACAGAGTGGCCGGTTTGAGAAGTGTTCAGCCTATGCGCCTATCGCAAAGGAACTATGCACTATAGGACAGTTAGTGTTAAGAGGAACGAGAATTGTTCTACTGCAGAGCCTACAGAACAGAGCTCTAGTGTTAGCTCATGAAGGACATTTAGGTATTGTAGGGACAAAACAGCATCTCAGGGGAAAGGTGTGGTGGCCAGGGATGTACGAGAAATATGTTAAATCATGTCACGGGTGCCAACTAGTGGCGCGGCCCGACATACCAGAGCCATTGCGGCCAACAACTCTCCCTGATGGACCATGGCAGGATATTGCCACGGATTTGTTAGGTCCGTTACCAACAGGACATTCTATCTTAGTAGTTGTAGACTACTACAGCAGATATTATGAGTACGAGATCATGCGATCCACCATGACAGACAAAGCAATAGACCGTCTAGAGAACATATTCAGCCGCCACGGTCTACCTGTCTCTATCAGGTCTGACTGTGGACCACAGTTCTTGTCATCACAGTTCCAGGAGTTCTGTCAAGACAACAGCATACAGCACGTGAAAATGATGCCTAAATGGGCACAAGCAAATGGAGAAGTGGAGAGGCAAAATGCGTCGATCATGAAACAGATACGCATCGCACAGGCAGAGGGACTGGACTGGGAGAAGGAACTCCGGAGGTACGTCACCATCTACAGATCCATAGACCACTCCACCATGGGCAAGAGCCCAGCCGAACTCTTGTTCAACAGAAAGCTGAGAGGATAGCTGCCGGACATCAGTACACCTAGGAGTGACCTGGAGGCCCGGGACACTGATGCAGAGCGAAAGGGGAAGTCCAAAATATATGCCGACGACCGACGCGGAGCCAAATCATCCAAAGTACAAGTGGGAGATGAAGTCCTTTTGAAACAGGACAAGGCAGATAAGTTCACGACAACTTTCAACCAGACACCACACATGGTAATCAGTAAGAACGGTAACAATGTGGTAGTCGAGTCACCCACAGGAGCTCAGTACTCCAGAAACACAACCCGTGTCAAAAGGTACACACCAGCTGAGCTGACGTCATCACCTGCTGGAAAAGAAACACAGAAAACACTGAGTGAGAATGAAAACCAGGGACTTGAACACACAGAGAGGTCCACACCAGAGACACTCAGTCAGGGGTCATCCCCATGCCGACCTCTGACAGCACAGACAGAGAGACCTCGCCGAGAAATAAAGATGCCCCAGAGATTCACAGGTTTTGTTATGAAGTGAATTCAATGTGAGAATGCATATGTTCATGTGTATGGTAATAGAGAAAATTAATACACAATGCTAGGGGGCAAGAATGTTTATTCTGTGAGAGAATATGTTATTAACATTCAGATATGACCTGTTGTTTATGTAAAGGAGACATTAGAGTTCTAATCCAAGTAAGGGGGGATGTCGTGTATTGATTGCGTCATTACGTCGCGCTTTGATAAGGAATGTAGAGGAAGAATAAATATGGAGTAAAGTGAAGTGATGTAAAACGTGGCTCTCGGTGTGCGTATGATTTAATTCGGTTCTACTTGGCATAATATGCAAGTTAGAAGTATAACACGAACACTAGGGTTTTTGGCTTATCCTCCCCTCCTAGTTGGTGGGTGAGGAGATGGCTGTCAGCAACCGGTTCCCAGCATTCAGTGCAATTCATATAGGAGCTGATTGCTGCCTCCCCATTCTTCTTTGTACATTTGAACTGGCATTGCAGCCCAATTTTTTGTTACAGGCAAACATTTACGGTTAATCTGAGGTGTCTTGGTCATGGCAAGGGGTACAACTGTTGGGCTTCACCTCCTTAAACAACAGAGCCCTGTCAGAGGGAAAAGCCTATGCAAAATATAATGAATATGACATGTTGTAACCCTAGTTCTGTGACACAGGCAGAACCCTCTTAACCTCTGACCTTGCAGTTCTATCAGCTTCTGATGACTGTGTAGGTACTGAGCGCTGTCCTGGATCCTTTTATTTGGACAAGACTTCAAACGTAAGGGTAGGCTCGTCCCCATTGGCCTAGTACGTTCATGTTAATTTTGTTGAGTTGAACCGCGTAGAAACAGTAAATGGTTAAGGATTAGAGAGCCCTATTAGAGGGCTCCATTTGTGATCATAGAACAAGGGTTACAATAGACTTTGTTTCATCTGTAAAGGGTTTAAGGTCTGTCCAGCTGTCCATCTGCTGATCAGTCACTCCCTCCATGCAAGGTTCAGATTTGAGTAGATTACAGACGAGTTCGGGTATAGATCACAGACAAGAACAGTAGATTGCAGATTGCAAATGTATTGGTTAGTTACTAAGGCCCGTCAGGACACCTGGATTTCACATTGTGAGGGATAAGACCAGACTTTTCAAGCTGACTGAGGATTGGAAGTGCGGAGGAGGTCAGGCTTGACAAGCAGAGCACACATTAATTGAGCTGTGTTAAAACACGAGTTAATTCCAGATATAATGAGTTCAGTCTAGAGAGCAGCGCTGAAGAGGGTTGACATGAATTGTGGAGTACAGCTGATGGGTTTGTGTGGGTCTGAGTAATTGACTCTGCTGTTATGCAAACTGCATGGAAGTGTGTGACTGATATCGGTGTTGCCCTCATACATTTATGAGTGGTTTTTTGAGTTGTGTGTGTGTGTGTGTGTCGGTGAGGGTATGTTTGCGAGCGCTCATCCATGTGTGTTTCTCAATATGCCCATGTGTCTGAATACTGTATGTGCTCATTATGGTTAGACTTAGAAGATGTTTTCTTCAAAAAGCACATTTAAACATAGAAGGAATTTGACTTAGGCTACTCTAATATGAACCAATATAGAATATAATACAACTTTGTAAAGTAGAACTTTTTTATTTAGCAAGGTCAATTAAGGAATGTCTTTTTTGTTGACTGCTAAAAGATACTTTTCACAAATTGTTCTTTTTTTCACAGCGTAGGCCTATACTATATATTTTTTCCATACAAGAAAAAACTGCATTGTTGAGAAACATATTGACAGGAAGATATGGTAAATGGTTTGCATTTATATAGTGCTTTTCTAGCCACGTACAACAGCCACTCAAAGCACTTTACAATCAACGAATGGCTCACATTCACCCACATACACACTCATACGGCGGTGTTAACTATACAAGGTAACAACAACCAGCTCAACGGGAGCAGTTAGGGCTCTTGCTCAAGGACACCGCGACATTTTTGCAAGAAGAGGCCGAGGATCAAACCGGCAACCCTCCTGTTACCAGATGACCTGCTCTACCTCCTGAGCCACTGTCGCCCATATATGATCTTCGGAATATTGTCCTGATTAGGTACATAAAATACGTTTAAAATCCATCCATCCATTATCTTAACCACTTATCCTGCTCTCAGGGTTGCGGGGATGCTGGAGCCTATTCCAGCAGTCATTGGAGCACAGGCGGGGAGACACCCTGGACAGGCCACCAGGGACCAAAGAGAGAGAGACACACACACACACACACACACACACACACACACACACACACACACACACACACACACACACACACACACACACACACACACACACACACACACACACACACACACACACACACACAATACCTACGGACAATTTAGTACTGCCAATTCACCTAACATACATGTCTTTGGGAGGAAACCGGAGCCCCCGGAGGAAACCCATGCAGACAACATGCAAACTCCACACAGAGGACGACCGGGGATGACCCACCAAGGTTGGACTACCCCGGGGCTCGAACCGAGGACCTTCTTGCTGTGAGGCAACCGCGCTAACCACTGCGCCACCGTGCCGCACATTTACAATTAAACTGCTAAATATGCCCCATATGATTTTACTATCAATGACAGCGCAACAACTTCATTAATTTGTGTGTGTGTGCATGCGTGCATGCACAGTACTGATTGATGCTTGCACAGAAAAGCTTTGCTAAGTGCTGTGTGTTTCTACACCCTGAGGCCACACTCTCTTCTCCATTAGCGCTCACACTAAAAACACTAATTAGCTAGCTTCCCCTCACCCACGCTGGAGGAATCGATAAGCACCTTCCTCTCCATTTGACGAGGGCAAGTATAAGCCCTTCAACAGGGTCCCGAATTACGCTTCTCCATAAGTGTGCAGCCTTTTAAAAGCCTTAAGCCAACTACAGCCTCTAAAGGAATGTTAGTGTTTAACCTTCATCTATCCAGAACCTGCACTGACTACAGCGGCTGTCAAAGTAGCAGCCATCCTCAAGGCCAACCTCAAAGTCAAGGTAAAAGTGAACGTATTTATTCCCAATGGGGAAATTTGGGTGGTTAAGATGCAAAACACTCGCACATAAGCAATCAGTGAGCATGGACATATGCAAAAATACATGAGGACCCAAAGCATCTCTCATACATGAACCAACACACTCGCACACATACATACAAATATTACCAGCCAGTATTATAAAAGCCCGGCAATGTATAAACTATTTATCAATTAAATGGTTTCCAAGATTAAGAACTAAATGATCTGAACAATGAGGTATTGTGCCATATCTTTCACTCAATGCGATTAATGTACAGACAAATTATTTCAGAAACCTTGATGTTCTGTTCTTCTTCTTCTTCTTTTTTTTCCAAGGATGCTGTCTGAGTCCCGACTGCTGCGTTGGAACATGTTACGTAGCAGATGGGTAACATCATTAAGCGTATCATTAGCCTTGCTCAAAATGAGATCTGTACACAGCTCAGCATGCTGATGTCTGATCCCACAAAATGACCCTACTGTTTTTCCTGACCACACGCTGTAGCCTATCTTGGTCTTGGGTGGGCATGTTACCAAACACAAGAACTAGGCCAAAGGACAGGACGCTCTGCTGGAAAGTCTGAGACAATTGCTCTACAATGATTGATATAGAAAGCATGTGGTTTATGTAAAAGAAAATACATCGCTGAAATTTCTTAGCCTTTGCTACACACTCATTAAAGTATGGCTCTTAAAAAAAACATGACTTACTCTGAATCGAGTGTGACAGAACGTTTTTTCTCTTAATAATTCTGACATTCTGCGTAATAATTCTGTGATGGTTTTCTGGAGAAATCACCTGAAAAACAATAGTTTTTCACTTCCTTCTTCCCGGCTTATGACACGATGACTCGCGTGGCGATCATGCGCAAAAAGGAAATACGTCAATATACGTATTATGCCATTCCATATTTGACTTGTGTTCTAATTCTGTTTGTATTGAATTTTGTGTGCTGAATAGACAACCAGCCCTGTCAGACAGAAGGACAGTGTCTGGAGGAACTTTCATGGCCTCAAGCGCCGAACCTCGAAGATGGCAGACGTTCACACGGTTCCGATGTGCAAAGCAAAAAGCCGACAGCTGGAACACACTGCCATTCTCAAGGCTCTGACATTTTGTGTGCGAAAGCATCTACAACTTTTGACTGAATATTGTACTGATATTCAAAATTACCTAGTACATTGCTACTGCTAAGTTAGTCTATATTTTCATTGAAGCTTTGACCCCCCCCCCTTTTCTCCCCAATTGTAATTTTTTTTGGCCAATTACCCCACTCTTCCGAGCCATCCCGGTCGCTGCTCCACCCCCTCTGTCGATCCGGGGAGGGCTGCAGACTACCACATGCCTCCTCCAATACATGTGGAGTTGCCACCCGCTTCTTTACACCTGACAGCGAGGAGTTTTGCCTGAGGGACATAGCGCTATTCCCCCCAGTTCCCCCTCCCCCCTGAACAGATGTCCCGACCGACCAACCAGAGGAGGCGCTAGTGCAGCGACCAGGACACATACTGACATCCAGCTTACCACCTGCAGACACGTTCAATTGTGTCTGTAGGGATGCCTGACCAAGCCGGAGGTAACACTGAGACTTGAACCGGAGATCCCCGTATTTGTAGGTAACGGAATAGACCGCCACGCCACCCGGACGCTCCCTGAAGCTTTGATTTCAGAGGACTTCACCAAACACATTTTAAATGTCATCGGACTAAAAATACATTGTTATGATGCATTAAAATGCTTGCACATTGTCGCCAGTTAATAAACAGGTATTGAGAGTGAAGCTGAAACAGGGTCCTCTGTGAAGGTTGTTCCTAAATACCTTTGAAAAAGCCAATCACTTGCACTGATATTCTGTCATTGCTGTTTTTATGAGTACTTATTCACACATCTGGTGAACAAAGTGTACAGTGTTTTGAGTCTCTATAACACAATATAAAACTTTATACTGTGAACTACTTTGTCAAAGGTGTTTACATAACTGATAAAGTATCATCAATACATATTTTGAGGCAACTCAACCTCTTTTTTTCGCTTTCCTTTAACCTCCACATCATGCTCATTTCTGTCTCGGTCAACATGGCCCTTAATGAGTTTTCAGACAGTCCAACCCCAAGGTTGTGCAATGTTGACAATATCTATACAGAGGACATGTTTGTCTCCACCGCCATGTTCTGAGGGCAGCTTGAAACTTATTGGAGCTGGTGTAAAAGACCGCTGAAACGACCCCACTAATCTTCATCTCTATGACACATTTTGCCTCCTCCTCAGGCACTTGCCTCAACCCCCTACCATTAAGGTACTTTTTGTCAGTATTGTATAAGATACAAAGTGGTGCATTAGTGTATTAGTGTGTATTACTGGCATTAGTGATACATATCTGGGTAGTTAAGAATGCCAACTGCATACATGATTTCAAAAAGATGACCAGAAAAGTGTAATAAATGCTACAGCGAATAATAATGTGGTTACTCTGGTGTGCGGGTAGCGTAGCGGTCTATTCTTTTGCCTACCAACACGAGAATTGCCAGTTCGAATCCCCGCGTTACCTCCGGCTTGGTCGGGCGTCCCTACAGACACAATAGGCCGTGTCCGTGGGTGGGAAGCCAGATGTGGGTATGTGTGCTGATTGCATTGTTATGAAACCCACTGCTTTTCTGGGCAAGACACGCCCTGTGCAGCATTCAAGTGCTAGGATTGGCCAGGCGTCCAAGCGCTAGGATTGGCCACATGAGTATATCCACGCCCCGGTAAGAAATCTGAGTCAGACCAGACACATAATCGTTTTTTTTGCGCCATTACGATCTATCGAGCGCTTGGACGCCTGGCCAATCCTAGTGCTTGAATGCTACACAGGGTGTGTGTTGCCCAGAAAAGCAGTGGGTTTCATAATAACACGTCCTGATCGCTGCAGTAGCGCCTCCTCTGGTTGGTTGGGGCACCTGTTGGGGGGGGGGGGGCTGGGCGGAATAGCGTGATCCTCCCACGCGCTACATCCCCCTGGTGAAACTCCTCACTGTCAGGTGAAAAGAAGCGGCTGGCGACTCCACATGTATTGGAGGAGGCATGTGGTAGTCTGCGGCCCTCCCCGGATCGGCGTGGGCGGGGGGGGGGCAGTGACCGGGATGCCTCGGAAGAGTGGGATAATTGGACGGGTGCAATTGGGGAGAAAAAGGGGAAAAAATCACAAAAAAAGGAAAAAAGAAGTGATTACTGAAAGTTGATTTTCGAACAAAAGCCAAACATTAAGTACAATGAAGTTATTGTAAAAATATTTGTGTGTAGATGTGTTTATCTTTAAGTTTTATACGCTTTCATCTGTGAGTTTCATAAGTATACACGTTGTTTCACGGCCATGTTTTGCCACATGTTCTGCGTGTGCATCTTGTTCACAACGCAGCTTTTGCGTGACGCGATAAGGGTCTGATGTGAGATCTCACAATTTCGCAAGCTAACTAAAATATCCTGCAGAAATGTCAAATAAAGAGGTAGTCATGCTGGAAAAGACGACAGTATTTAGAATTTGAGAATATATGTATTGTCTTCAGATATTATATATCTGATGACAGTGCTGCGTATTTGTTCTACAGCAGCAAGGCTAGCTCAGCATCTTTTTATGCTTTTATAGTTGCAGAGTTTTCGCCTCTTTGCAAAAGCGATAATTATATTTATACTACTTTTGGAGTGGTATTTAACATCATATTCTTCACTGGCTAAAAAGGCCTTTTGGATGCTTTAGGGTTGTGTTGCAAAGCTGGTTCATCCATTCTTTTAAATGTTGGGGGCCTGTGTAGACCTGTAGTTTTTTGGGAGGCTGTTGGAACTGTGGTTGGTTTGCCAGGTTTCGAAAGCCAGACATCTCAGCACCTGGCAAATACCATTTTGCAACTGGTATAGATCGACAACTCTTTCCAAGCCTTCTGATACATGATGGTAACCTGATGTTATGATAAAGTTAACATTTTACCAATAGTACCTTTAAGTTGTAAAGAAGTTGAATATTTCAGCAAGTCAATGATCAAACTCATACTTCAAAATATAATGCGAAGTACTTACAGGGACAAAATCTCAAGGTTTCTGGAATGGTCGTCAAGAGTTGCCAGACTTAAATATAATTTCAAATCGTTGGAGAGATCGCACCATGCAGTGCATGCAAGAAGACCTAAGAATGCTCCTGAGCTGGAAGAGTTCTGCAGGGAGTGGGATATTGGGGGGGGGGGGGGACAAAAGGAAGAAAAGAAAGACTCCATCCATCCATCCACCCATCCTTTCTTTATCCAAACTGCTTATCCTGCTCTCAGGGTCGTAGGGATGCTGGAGCCTATCCCGGCAGTCACTGGGCGGCATGTGGGGAGACACCCTGGATAGGCCGCCAGGCCATCATGCTTGGATTTCTGACAATAGTGTCATGAAGTACTGACCAACAAAGTTCTTTCTCTATCTATCTATCTATCTATCTATCTATCTATCTATCTATCTATCTATCTATCTATCTATCTATCTATCTATCTATCTATCTATCTATCTATCTATCTATCTATCTATCTAATACAGCCGTGTTTTTAGTACTCAACCAGAGATTCAGTAAAACAATTCATTTTTATCAGGCGTATCCAGACCTTTGGATACAACTGTAAAGTTTCAACAACATATGCACAAAGTGTACTAACATTCTAACTAAATTCGCCTTGGTGTTAGGGCTATGAAACATCATTTCTATCTGGGATTTTTTTTTTCTCTGTAATTCTCCATCACAGGGCTCTTACAAGCCATACTAACTGTATATAAGCTTCCAGATAGCTGTAGAGTAAGAGAGCATGGAAACACAAGCTAGATAGATAGATAGAGAGAGAGAGAGAGAGAGAGAGAGAGAGAGAGAGAGAGAGAGAGAGAGAGAGAGAGAGAGAGAGAGAGAGAGAGAGAGAGAGAGAGAGAGAGAGAGAGAGAGACTGACTAATGGAGAATAAAAGAGGGAGATAAGGCAAGAAGACAAATGAGAGGATAGAGAGAGGAAGAAAGCGAAAGAGGGGGAGTGGAGTAGAGATGGCAGCAACAGAGAGCTTTTGAGAGAGGCTGAATGAGCCTGTGGGTGAGTGAGGAAAAGTGAAAGTGAAGATGAGGTAAAACAGAGTCAAACCGAGAGAGGTTGACAGAGACCGGTTATGAGTGAGAGTGGCTGAAAGAGGCTAGGAGTGAGAGTGAGAGATATAGATCACAGATACAGAAGGAGGATGACAGACTGATATTTGATTAATAATGGAGAAAGACAGATGGAGGGAGGAGTATATATGAACATGGAAGCAATGAGAAATGAGAGTCAAAGCAATTAGTGCCAGTACAGAGAGAGAGCGACAGAGAGAAAGCGACAGAGAGACCTCCTGAGGGAAGAAAGAAAAGGAAATAAAAGAGAAACATAGAGAGGGTGATTTTTAGTAACAGCAAAACTTAGATTAATTGAAGATGGAGAGAGGAAAAATTCCAAAACTGCAGGTTGAGAGGACAAAGAGAAAAAGGAGCAAGAAAAAGAGGGCAAGTGACATAGATGGAAGATTTTTAAGAGGAATATATCCTGGGGCAGCCATTTAATCTGCTGCAGTTCTGAATGTCTGACAGTGTGTTAATACCAAGCTTTCTGGCTCCCAGGATGTCAGCCACTCACGGCTAAATGGGGATACATCAACTCTGTCTTCATCTGCTCATCTGTGGCTGTTGTGTGTGTTGTGCAGTTTGCATGTGTGTGCATGTGTGGGTTGTGTGTGCTCCTTTATTGCCGGGACACTGAAGAACTATTGGTAGTAAAACAGAGGTATGTGTGGACCTGTGCTACTCTGTTTGACCAAATGTTTGTGTCTGTTTAAAAAAAAAAAGGTAAGTCTGTGTGTGTGTGTGTGTGTGTGTGTGTGTGTGTGTGTGTGTGTGTGTCTGTCTGTGCGTGCGTGAGCGTGTTGTGTAGGCAGAAATCAGTGTGGGTGGGCGCGGAGAAAATCAGGTGGGCCTAGCCCGTCCAAGACCAGTCATAACCAATAGGTTCTGAAATACACATGTTAACCAAAATAGGCCATTGCAACTATACTTCCCTGACTGCAACATAGTTTATTCATACAAGCCTCTTACATCATCGGAGGTAATGTTACAGGCACCAAGACGAACATTAAACGCATTGCACAGCCTGGCACGGTGGCCACACACACACACACACAGCTGACAGACACAACAGCATCATTAATCATTATCTATGGACAGAGGTACACTGCCACCAACATTCTCAGTAATCAAATTGTACACACAACAAAATCTAAATAGGCAATAGGCTACTACAGTGTGAAATGATAAATTAGCTTAGTTTTCCTGCTTACAGCAGGAGGCTTAATGTTGAATACGGAAATTATTTCGTCACAGTCCAACAATTCAGTCAGTTCTCTTTCAAAGGAGAGCAGGGACAAAGAGTTCAGTCTGGATGTCATACTGATGCCCCGATACCAGTTTTTATCCAACTGACAGAAGAAAAGAGCCTTTCAACAGTACAGCCGCTGACGGGGAAAGGGCTGAATCAGCAGCGGCGGACGTGTCATTACTACTTGGCACCTGAGGAGAAACTGGAGCAGGAGTAGGGGTCTGGGTTGAGAATGACGGCTGAACTCGAGCTGAATTCTCTTCTTCCTGCTCCTCACTATGACAAACCTAAGCAAAGTGCTTTGTTTCACCATGATTTTTATCTTGACCTACATTAAAAGCAGCTAGCTGGTGGAAAGTAGGCTTCTGTGCAATACGTGGGCTGTACAATGAGTGAAAGAGGAGGGGCTGCTCACAAACTGGCATTTGCAAAAAGCACTGCCACTCAAAAAATCTGATTTATCATCATCATCATCATATGGTAAACAAGAAGCAAGAAAAAAATAACTTTTATTTCTATTGGTTGTGTCGTTTTTTTTCAACTAATTGTAATAGTTTAAGAAATAATAAGAAATACTATCTATTTTGATTTGCAGCTAACTTGTACATTTTTTATGATTATGCTGGGTGTGCCAGCTTGAGATTTAGATGGCACAGGCACACGCATTGGTGTGTGTGTGTGTGTGTATTCGTAGGTGTCCTGTATGAGTGCAGATTGCATACACACCTCTCAGCTGAACTGTCAGGCTCTATGAAACGGATGAGCGGTGGGGCAGACAGAGTTTCTGTGGCAAATATCCCTCCCTGCAGTTGAACGCCAAACCCATTGAGTGGATCCCCTCTTAAAATGACCTCGCTGGTCTCAACATGAACCACTTGACCACCAGGACCCACTGAGCTGGATGCCAGAGACACTGAGAGAGAGAGAGAGAGAGAGAGAGAGAGAGAGAGAGAGAGAGAGAGAGAGAGAGAGAGAGAGAGAGAGAGAGAGAGAGAGAGAGAGAGAGAGAGAGAGAGAGAGAGAGAGAGAGAGAGAGAGAGAGAGAGAGAGAGAGAGAGAGAGAGAGAGAGAGAGAGAGAGAGAGAGAGATTTTTTTTTTAAAAAACGTTTATTAAAAAAAATTGTAAAATTCCATGACAAAAAAATAGTACTGTACAGTATGGTTAAAAAAACAACAATTTCATTACCTATTTAAAAATGGTATTAAATATTAAGTCATCACCTGCCACAGAACATATCTCGTCATTTATAGCACCACTTTTTGATAAAATCCCCCATGATACTCATTCGTTTAAAGAATCTAAAATCAACCCAGACTCTGGTTTTCACCAATGAGATGAAATCAGGAAATACTTCCTGCCCTGTCCTGTTCTCCACTCTACTCTTCCTGCTACTATAGATTGACAGTTTGGCCTCCCCTACTACCAGATTTAGTAGTTGCCACTCAGAGGCATCAGATTTTTTTTGCAGCCAACTCCCAAAATGAAGAGTCTTAGATCACTTCTCACCTCTTCTTCCTCTTCTTCTTTTGGCTTATTCCCTGTTTCTCAGGGGTTGCCAAAGCGAATTTTACTGTTTCCATCGGTATCTGTGAGGGCACAGCACCAACGGTGGCTGTTGTAAACCCAGGCCTTGACCGATCCAGTATGGAGCCTCGACCGATCCAGTATGGTCTTGTCAATCTGCATACTGATTTGGCAAAATTTTACATCACACTTGCACCCATGCCTGTCTCTACTACCTCTCACCAAACCATCTAAAAACATTCTCCAGTGCATTAAAAATGTTACAGAGTCTTTCGCATAAGTAAAAACCATGAAAAACAGTCTCTACTTCTCCGCAAAAGGGACATTTACTTGAAACTGTGGGGTTGATCATAGAGATAAAACTATTTACAGCAATGGCACCATGTAGAATCCTCCACTGCAAATCACCGGTCCTTTTCTTTAGAGGTGATATACAGGTGCATCTAAAAAAATTAGAATATTGTGGAAAAGTTCATTGTTTTCCGTAATTTCATTCAAAAAGTGAAACTTTCATATATTCTATATTCATTACACATAAAGTGAAATATGTCAAGCCTTTTTTGTTTTAACTTTGATGATTACGGCTTATGGCTCATGAAAATCAAAAATCCAGTATCTCAAAATATTAGAATATTACATATGACCATCAAAAAAAAGGATTTATAATACAGAAATGTCGACCCTCTGAAAAGTATGTTTATTTATGCACTCAATACTTGGTTGGGGCTCCTTTTGCCTGAATTACTGCATCAATGCGGCGTGGCATGGAGGCAATCAGCCTGTGGCACTGCTGAGGTGTTACGGAAGCCCAGGTTGCTTTGGTAGCGGCCTTCAGCTTGTCTTTATTGTTGGGTCCGGTGTCTCTCATCTTCCTCTTGACAATACCCCATAAGCCACAGAGGGTCATTGCTGAAAGGGCTGGCTGTTCGCAGAGTGCTGTATCAAAGCATATCCATGGAAAGTTGACTGGAAGGGAAAAGTGTGGTAGGAAAAGGTGCATAAGCAACAGGGATGACCGCAGCCTTGAGAGGATTGTCAAGCAAGGCCGATTCAAGAACTTGGGGGAGCTTCACAAGGAGTGGACTGAGGATGGATCACTGCATCAAGAGCCACTATGCACAGACGTGCCCAGGAACTGAGCTACAAGTATCGCATTCCTAGTGTCAAGCCACTCCTGAACCAGAGACAACGTCAGAAGCATCTTACCTGGGCTAAGGAGGGAAGAACTGGACCGTTGGTCAGTGGTCCAAAGTCCTCTTTTCAGATGAAAGTAAATGTTGCATTTCATTTGGAAATCAAGGTCCCAGAGTCTGGAGGAACAGTGGAGAGGCACATAATTCAACTTGCTTGAAGTCCAGTGCGAAGTTTCCACAGTCAGTGATGACTTGGGGTGCCATGTCATCTGCTGGTGTTGGTCCACTGTGTTTCATCAAGCCCAGAGTCAACGCAGCCATCTACCAGGAGATTTTAGAGCACTTCATGCTTCCATCTGCTGACAAGCTTTATGGAGATGCTGATTTAATTTTCAAGCAGGACTTGGCACCTGCCCACAGTGCCAAAACTACTAGTAACTGGTTTAATTATTAATGCTTGATTGGCTAGTCAACAAGATTGTCAAGAGGAAGGTGAGAGACACCAGACCCAACAATGCAGACGAGGTGAAGGCCACTATCAAAGCAACCTGGGCTTCCATAACACCTCAGCAGTGCCACAGGCTGATTGCCTCCATGCCACATCGCATTGATGCAGTAATTCGTGCAAAAGGAGTACCAACCAAGTATTGAGTGCATAAATGAACATACTTTTCAGAAGGTTGACATTTCTGTATTATAAATGCTTTTTTGTTTTTGATTGGTCTTATGTAATATTATAATATTTTGAAATACTGGATTTTTGATTTTCATGAGCCATAAGCCGTAATCATCAAGATTAAAACAAAAAAAGGCTTGACATATTTCACTTTATGTGTAATGAATCTAGAACAGTGGTTCTCAACCTTTTTGGGGTCCTGGACCCCCTGCGTATTTTTGTTCTACCCTGAGGACCCCTCCACCTGATCTTGGGGGAGGGGGGTTGCAATTTGATAGAAACAGTAGAAACTGCATTTTAAATTGCATTATAGCATTTATTCACTCTTTGGGGCAAAAATAAGAGCTTTCAGTTGTAACTTAGATATAGTTAACAAAACAGAATTCTTATGCAGTAACTTTCAGATATATGTAACAAAACAGAATATGTATTCAGTAACTTTCAGATATATGTAACAACAGAATTTTTATGCAGTAACTTTTAACAATGCAAACGGGAGCGAGATCTCTTAATAAAATACAATAAATTACACTTGTGAAACAGATGTAATTAGAGAAAAAAGTCCTGTTACCCTTTATAGTTTAGGTAGATAAAGGTCTCAGTCACATTTGAGTAAAATAATCCTATTTCCATAAATGTCATAGGATCTTTTTTTTAAAGATATTTTATTTTCACGGACCCTTGCAATTACACCACAGACCACTAGGGGTCCGCGGACCCCCGGTTGAGAAAAACTGATCTAGAATATATGAAAGTTTCAATTTTTGAATTAAATTACGGAAAATAATTAACTTTTCCACAAAATTCTATTTTTTTGAGGTGCACCTGTACATAAAACCCTCCATATTGGTTTCACACCATTGCCCACACCTGTCTCCACACTGTGTCAACTCTCCAATTTCCATTTCATTTACCTTTATTTAACCAGGTTAGTCCCATTGAAATTACAATCTCTTTTACAAGAGAGACCTGGCCAAGAATGGCAGCAGTACATCAGTTTCGGCACACACTCACATGAAGACAACAGAAAAGCTCAAAGTGCAAAATAGCATAAAAATTAAGGAAAAAGATACAAACCTATTATCAATTGAAACATTTACAATTTCCAATAGACTCAGATTCCATAGACTTAACCATACCTTTAAATTCGGATAGAGCAACCATGTCCTGGAGTTTAAGTCTATTCTGCAGGCTATTCCAGGCAGGCCAATGGTGCAGAAAACATAAAGGCCTTCTTGCCCAGCTCAGTCCGAACTTTAGGAACAGTCTTTTGCAAGGTGTCCTGAGACTGTAAACCATAAGTGCCATGTTTTATGGACAGAAAGTTCGATAAATAACAGGGGAGGGTACCCAGAATAGCCTTATAGATAAAAACATACCAGTGACTAGTTGCCATGTTGATAGAGCAGGCCAATTGACTTTGGAGTAAAGGACAGTGACAAGTGAGGGCTCAACAGTTTGTTAACAAACCATAATGCTCCATTATACAGTGTCTAACATATCGGAGACAATGGGCTGATGCGTTCATGTACAGTAAGTCAATTGTCTCCCATCCAGTTTACATATGTTCAGTGCTTTCACACAACAATTATACACAGTTTTTCCTTTAACAGCGTACAAGTCCACAGACTTACAGTCAATCGAATTTAATAAGGGTCCTGAGAATCCATCCAGATTTGGAAAAAAGCCCAGCTCTGGAAATGGATCATTTTCATCAGGAGTGTCCACTCCACCATTGTCCTCCTGCAGCATCATAACATCCTCATCCATCAGTCTCTCAATACACATATTTAAAACATTCATTGTCTGTCAAATAGATCTCTGCCCAAGAACAGAAGCCACAGTCTGGGTGTCGGTCAGTCCAGGACCAGCTACATCCACTATTCTTCTCAGAGTGACCAGTGGTGCAGAGCATTCTGGTAAGACCTGGTGCTGGGCTGTCTTGAACATCCATTCTGGCCCCATTAATGAGAGGCTCTTCTAATAGCCAGTACAAAGAGCTGTAGGCTTTAGTCTCTTCCATTTAAATCAATCCCATGACTTAAAAAGTGCTTGATAAAAAGAGGGTAATGCACATAGTTTTAAAAAAACTAAAATCCATTAAAAACAATGCAGTGTCTGAACCCAGGCCAACTGTCCTCCTCAAGATGCTACTTGTCACATCTCTCCAAACAACATATTTTAGACCTGTAAAATATCTCTGTACAAACTGTAATCTGAATGTAGCTATTCTGCTTTCTATGTGTACTAGACCTTGCCCCTCCAACACACTCTGGGGCACCCAATGTAACTTGTCCCAGAAAAAAATCCACTACGATGACTTGTATTTTTTTGTGTTAGGTCTTTAGGTGGTTCCCTGCAGGCCAACGGATGCCACAGAGCAGAATCTATCATGCTCTTAATGACTACTACCCTTCCTTTAAAGGACATGTGTGGCTTCAGCCATTTCCATTTATTTAACCTTCTTTCTACCCTCTCTACCACACCCTAACAGCCCTAACAACTCTCTCTGGTAGACTGGGTAGACCCCCCCCCAATCCCCCACTGCCAGTGCTTCACTCTTTTTCCAACTGCCTTTTGCAGCTGATATGGTTCCACGATCTTGAACAATTCCCTCCAGTTTTTTGATCTCTTCCAGGTTTTTGAAAATAACAATGATATCATCTGCATAAGCTGATAAAAAAAACCACGTCTTTTGTTAAAATCCTTTAAAAACAGACCATCAGTGCTACCCCTTACTTTACATAACATGGGTTCATAAGACAATGAATACAATGTCCCTGAGAGTGAACAGCCCTGTCTCACCCCCCTTACACACTTTGAAAAGGGGACTTACATCTCCATTAATGTTCAGTACATGCTCAATGTCCTGGTACAAAACATTGATCATAGCTATAAGACCTGGGCTGGGACCAAAATTCTCCAAAGTCTTCCAGAGTTAAAGGTGCGCAACCTGATCAAAAGCTTTTTTCCTGATCTAGAGAAATGAGACCAGTTTCAAATCCCAAAAACTAGAAATTTCCAAGATATCTTGAATTAAGGATACATTGTCCAGAATGGACCTAACAGGCACACATTATGTCTGATCTTGGTGAATTATTGAATCCATCATCTCTCTCAGTCTGTTGGCCAGCGCTTTGGACAGGATTTTATGGTCTATACAGAGAAGAGACACAGGACACCAGTTTTTGATCTCCTGTAGATCTCTAGATCTCCTTTCTTTGGTAAGAGAGTTATTACCGCTCTCCTGCAGCTTAGCGGTAGCAACATGCTTTTAAAACCCATTAAAAACTATTAAAAGGGCTTCACTCATCTCCCTCCAGAGCTCTTTATAAAACTCTGCTGGAATCCAATCAATGCCAGGGGCCTTGTCCCCTTCCACGACTTGCAGGGCTGTGAAAAGTTCTTGTAGCACCAGTGGTTCAGCATTAATTTTTTCAGGGACTTTGGGCAAATTTTCACAGAAGTATCCAAACAGTTCTTTGTTTTCTCTATACTCACTGCTGTAAAGCTCAGAATAAAAACACTTTGCTTGCTTTCATATCTCATTAGAGTCTCTTAGTTCCTGTCCTGTAGCAGAGCACAGAGCATGAATAAACTTGCTTTGCCCATTCCTCTTCTCTTAGCCAAAGAAAAACTTGGACAGTGCATCCATCAGTGCTGCGCTCTGAAAACATGACCGCACCAGCACCCCCTGAGCCTTAGATCAGGTGCCTAGTAGGTCAGTAAGAGCAGATCTTTTAGACTTGAGATCTTCAATTTGATCTCGATTTCCAGTGGATTCTGCTAAACTGTCCAGTTCCACAATTCCCGCCTCTAGATCTCCCATGGATCTGATAATGCCCCGTGTGACACTGAGAGTGTACTACTGACAGAGCTGTTTTATTTCTATGTTCCCACAAACCCACCACTGTCTCAAAGATTTAAAATCTTGTTTTCTGCTCTTTAAACCTCTCCAAAAATTTAAATACATCCTTAAAATGAGCATCATATAATAAAGCTGTGTGAAATACCAATATGCACTTTTAGACTTTAAATTAGTGATTAAAACGTTACAAGTGACCAAAAAGTGATGAGTAAAACATACAGGTAACATTCTGCACCTTTTATAAATGTTAAAATTATGTTTAAAACAATAAAACCAGATTTACCTAGCCAGGGATATTAAATTCTCTCCAGTGTGGGCCCAATATTGTCTTTTATCACCATTCGCCTTCTACACACTTCTACTAAATCATGTTTCCAGAAGTCGTCTCAGTGCACACTTTGATGCACTAGGAGGCTCTAAGTGATTTCTGTCTGTAAAATAATTTCAGTACAATTAAAATCTCCTAAAAATAAAAGATCCTCAACATTAGCTTTACTTAAAATGGTGCTTAGAACTTGTAAAAAAGTGTACTCTGTCAGGTCCTATAATAGGCACATACGCATTGATAAAAAACTATATTAAAATATTAAAATGTTACCCTCAATACCATCAGTCTGCCCTCCACCACCTGCTCTACCTCAAATGACACTGATGCAAAGTTCTTTGCAAAGAGAATGCCCACTACCCCACTGGTTCTGCTCTTGTGAATCAGCACCACTTCTCCACCCCAGTCTCTCTTCCAGTCAGACTCATTAAAACTGTCACTGTGAGTGTCCCGCACAAACATCAGATTAGTTCCTTTAAGTCTCATCAGCTCATATAGCAGCAACCTTTTTGCTGCATCTCTTGCACCATTTATGTTCAGCATACTGCTATTAAAGTGACTCATTGCAAGAGAGATTAAAAGCAAACATAACAACAACGCTGACTTACATTCAGGGTGTAAGATCTTATTCATCATAATCTCCATTATTTAGCTCTTGTCTGATTCTCTGAAAAAAATTCTTCAGTTGATACACCTCCTGTTCAGTGAAATCTCCTCTTCCTTTAATGCTCATCTGTAGCCCAGCAGAGTTAGTGAACAGCTCTCTGTCAGAGAAGTAATCCTCAATTTTCACTCCTTTCATGTTCTCTGTTTTCTGAAAGAACAGTTTGATTTTACCAACTCTGTAAGCTCTTTTGGTTTTACGGCTAACAGCCACTTCGTAGTTAGAAGATTCACTCTCTCTATCAGCAGTAGAGTCCTCCTCCATACTGGATCCAGACTGTGTCTATCTGTTTCACGGCTCTCTTTCCTCTGGTCTTGCTATCCCTTTCTTCACCTGTGAATTTCCACCGTTACTTTTAGTTTTCCTTTTCAGATGTGTCACTCTTAGGGCCTCATCATCTTTCATGTCAACTTCACTTCCTCCTAACACTATCCTCTGCAACTCTTTCACTTACAGTTTTCCTTTTGTTTTGCAGCCTCCTGTCCCTCACCTTCCTCCTTTTGTCCTCCCTCACTCACCTGACTGTCTTGTTGTACTTCACCTATCTCCTCCTGTCCCTCCTCACCCACCTGACTGTCTTGTAATTCACCTGTCTCCTCCATTCTTTCCTCGACCACCTGCCTGTTTTATTTTTTGTAATTCACCTGTCTCCTCCTGCCCTCTGTCACCCACCTGACTGTTTTGTTGTCCTGTCCCGCCACACTTTCCTGGCCGTCTTGTCTCATTGTCTCTGTCTTATTCTTGTTCTGTTGCTCAGTTTCCACTCTTCCAGCAGGTGCCTTGTTAGAACCATTCTGTCCTGATGTAGAGTTTTTCTCTGGACATACTCTGATGAGATGTCCCTCTCTACCACAATTAAAACATCTCATATTGTCGGATGTTACAAAAGTCATCTACTTTCAGTTTGAAGGGTAAGTTCAACTCCTCACTCCTGTTGGTCAGGATCATGTATAAGCTGCCTTCTGTGTGACACTAAGTGTTTTAAGTGAGAAGACTTACAGCCTGAGAAGACTTTCCTTATTTGAGAAACTATTTTTCCATGTCGAGATAACGCCATGTCAACACTTCATCTCTAATCAACAGGGGAACATTTGACAAAGTCACTTTTTTCGCCGGTGTGGCGAGAGCAGAACAGATACAAACCTGTCATTCACCACAATCCCGTTCTCCACCACCACATTCACCTTTTCAACACTGTCTACAAATATGACCACCGCATTGTTCATCCGAGCAGCAGACTTAATAGTGTTGTAACCTGCAACCTGCCCCACGGCCAGAGAGCCGTCCTCCACTGAACAAGGGAAAGCCGGCATGATCTTAATGCCGTGCTTCCTGGTCAGTTTGGACAGATCCATGCCAGTGACTAGCATGCCGACCAGAAAACACGGGCCAACTACAAACACACACACAAAACCCCCTAAAATCTCCCTATATACACACCAAACAAGCAAACCCTACAATACACACTAGTTACAATATTTACAATGAAAGATAAAGATAAAAAAAGTTTCAAAGTCACTCACTCCGTAGAGATTGCAAACGCTCACACGCTCTGCTCACTCAGTCACGTCCTCATCCACTCAGCAAGAGAGAGAGAGAGATAGAAAGAGAAGGGGCATACACACAGCAGACATACGATCATATACTACATACACAAGATACATACATACATACATACATACATACATACATACATACCTTTATAAGGTAACATGCAAAAATAGGCACATAACACAGAAATATGCCCACACATTCAAAAACAAAGCGGGAAAGATGTATTCTACTGATTACACAAAAACATTTTGAATTTGATCAATTATTGCCCCCTGACTGTATACAGACAGTTTAATCAAAGTGATCACTCTCATCATTACAATTTTGACAGAGTATTTTAATCAACTCCATATCAAAACTAAACATCAATTGCATTTTTTTTGGGATTTTTCCCCTTTTTCTACCCAATTGTACCCGTCCAATTACCCCACTCTTCCGAACTGTCCCGGTCGCTGCTCCAACCCCGCCTATCCAGGGAGGGCTGCAGACTACCAGATTCTTCCTCCAATACATGTGGAGTCGCCAGCCGCTTCTTTTCACCTGATGGTGAGGAGTTTCTCCAGGGGGATGTAGCGCATGGGAGGATCACGCTATTCCCCCCAGTTCCCTCTCGCCCCCGAACAGGCGCCCTTGACTGACCAGAGGAGGTGCCAGTGTAGCGCCCAGGACACATACCCACATCTGGCTTCCCACCCGCAGACACAGCCAATTGTGTCTGTAGGGATGCCCGGCCAAGCCAGAGGCAACACAGAGATTTGAACCAGCGATCCCCGTGTTGGTAGGCAATGGAATAGACCACTACACTACTCAGATGCCCCTCATCAATTGCATTTTATAAACAAAAAAACAAACAGCAAAAAAAAGTGCCACTTTTACAGGAACACTTCCTTATCCCTTGTCTGGTCTGATAGACAGATAGCCAAAGACACAAACAGACTGGCCGATATAAATGTACAGACAAGCCAGGTGAAAAGAAGGACCTACAGGAACTCTTGTGCTCTTTCTTCCTCTGCCTTCGTTTTAGGAGGGAGTTGCGGGGGCTCATGGGAACCGTGGTCCTGGGCAAGGTGCTGGAACTCTGGCTGCTGGGACCTGACGTGGTGGTAGAGGCAGGGGAAAACGTGGTTGCCACTAGGGCTAAAAAAGAGAGAGAGAGAGAGAGGGAGGAAGGGGGAGAGGGAGAGAGAGAGAGAGAGAGAGAGAGAGAGAGAGAGAGAGAGAGAGAGAGAGAGAGAGAGAGAGAGAGAGAGAGAGAGAGAGATAATGAAGACAAATGGATAGGTAATGTCACAGCAAGAGTAGAGTACATTCAATATAAAGGCAAATAAGAGAGGAGGGTGAGAAGTACTACAATATATTTCCATTGCATAAAAATACGGCAAAAAAATCTAAGAAAATATTTTACAATGTTTCTTTCTTTTTTAGTTCTACAATATTCATGATGGTAAACAGGCAGGGGTGTATGGTAATATGATTCCATACATTTGCAATAGTCTAGGCTGTTAATTGTGTTGTTGTTGGAGATGGTCCAGGACTTGTTGAGAGTGGAGCTTGTGTTGCAGAGGGAGGAGTTGGGCACTTGGCAGTAGTTGACACAGGGGTCCCATGAGTGAGGGTGGTCTGACTTCTGGACCTTCACTGAAATACACAAGGAAACGCGGCACACACACACACACACACACACACACACACACACACACACACACACACACACACACACACACACACACACACACACACACACACACAGCAAGAAAGTTCACTTGTATATCTTAACTGATAGTGTTATCAAAGAGGACAACAGTATATTTAGGCATTCGGCCTGGGCTCTTATCTAAAACAATCATAACAGCTTTGGCTGCAATCAGTTCAGAGGATTTAATCACTGTCAAGTCTTTCGGAAAAAGGCCACTTAAATTAAAGAGCTAAGAGTAGTGCTGGGCAGTATGGAAAATATTATTTTCCCCATTATAGGGAAAAGGGAATATGCATTTCTCACGAAGATGTGCCAGAGAAAGAATCATGTGCTCCTCGTCTGTATCTCACATTTAACGATATCAATATGCAAACTGGTGCTGGAAAGGAGGCTCCGGCCGATTGTCGAACCTTGGATCCAGGAGCAACAATGCGGATTCCGTCCTGCCATGGAACAACGGACCAACTTGTTACCCTTGCGGAAGTGCTGAGGGGGGCATGGGAGTTTGACCAGCAGGTCTACATGTGTTTTGTGGACTTGGAGAAGGCTTATGACCGTGTACCCCGGAGCACTCTGTGGGAGTCTGGGGTACCATGGCAGTTGATACAAGCCATCCGGTCCTTGTATAACCAAAGTGAGAGCTGTGTCCGCATACTCGGCACAAAGTCAAACATGTTTTCGGTGGGTGTCGAACTCCGCCAAGGTTGTCCCTTGTCTCCGATTCTGTTTGTGATATTCATGGACAGGATCTCAAGGCGCAGCCAAGGTAAGGAGTGTGTCCATTTCGAGAACCTCAGAATTGCATCTCTGCTCTTTGCAGATGATGTGGTTTTGTTGGCTTCATCAGAACGTGACCTCCGGTACGTACTGGGGTTGTTTGCAGCTGAGTGTGAAATGGCCGGGATGAAAGTCAGAACCTCCAAGTCTGAGGCCATGGTTCTCTATCAGAAAATGGTGGATTGCTCCTTCTGGGTTGGGGATGAGTTGTTGCCTCAAGTGAAGGAGTTCAAGTATATCGGGCTCTTGTTCACGAGTGAGGGTAGGATGGAGCGGAAGATTGACAGTCGGATTGGTGCAGCATCAGCAGTAATGCGGACGTTGTACCAGACCATTGTGGTGAAGAGGGAGCTGAGCCGGAAGACAAAGCTCTCAATTTACCAGTCAATCTTCGTTCCAACCCTCACCTATGGTCATGAGCTGTGGGTAGTGACCAAAAGTGTGAGATCACGGATACAAGTGGCTGAAATGAGTTTCCTCTGTAGGGTGTCTGGGCTCAGCCTTAGAGATGGGATGAGGAGCTCGGACATCCGGAGAGAGCTCAGAGTAGAGCCGCTGCTCCATGTCGAAAGAACCCAGTTGAGGTGGTTCGGGCATCTGATTAGGATGCCTCCTGGGCGCCTTCCTTTGGAGGTTTTCCAGGCACGGTCAACTGGAAGGAGACCCCGGGGTAGACCCAGAACTCGCTTGAGGGACTACATGTCCAATCTGGCCTGGAAACGCCTTGGGATCCTCCAGGAGGAGCTGGAGGGTGTTGCTGGGGAGAGGGACGTCTGGAGTGCCCTACTTAGCTTGCTGCCACCGCAACCCTACCCTGGAGAAGCGGCTGAAGATGAATGAATAAATGAATAAGCAAACTGTGACATTTACTGGGGCTTTACTTTTTAAGCTAACTCAAGTCCTTTACTTTAAAATAATAACAGTGTATAAACAATTATATAATTTCAAAAGGAAAATGTGCAGTCCACTTTTCTTTAAATATTTAATTGTATTTTGTTTATTTCAGTAAGTCAGAGATGAGAGGGGGACACAGTAAAGAAGACAGCAGATAGTAGGTTAGGCTAGGGAATTGCCCAAGGCAAGTTTCAAAAGTATTAATGATGAATAATTAATAATTAATTATGATACATTTATGTAATACTTCTGTCAGGTTATCCCTGAGCTTTTTTCTAGAATGATACTTTTGTTGAAAACCATTGTGTCATGCAACTACAAGCTGGAAAAAGTATGCATGCTTTTGCTATTGCTCCTTCCTCACAGTGAGATGGATCGCTTTATAACTAAACCAACAAGACTGCAGCTGAGATGGGAATGTTCTCATTAATGTTATAATTTGAAAGAGCTTTTTTCCCCAATTAAATGGTTTAGTAAAAAAATTACCCAAAGCTGATTTGCGGCAATTGATTTTCTAAAGTGAAGTCTCACATTCCCTGACTTGATAAGCATTGTGTACAAATCTGCAAATGCTGTCAAATTCATTTGTGATTCATCAACACTGAGAGCCTGTGACCAGAGACATGTTTTACAGCTCCCTTGACAGTTACCAGTGAAGTGCCTTTGAGCAAGGCATTCTTCCCCCAACTGTTCTGCTGCAGCAGCTTTTTGGCCAGTAGCAGAGATACATTACTGTACCATGCAAAGCCACCCCACAAATGCTGCTAAGCTCACTGTGGGCTGGCAAGGCTCAGTAGGCATTTGTTTGTGTTAGGGGCATGGTAAATGGACGTAGACCCAAATTATTTTGCAGGCAATCGGATCAGGCAGTTTGCGCTGCAAACCCCATGACGTACAACCGAATGCCACATTTCCAAACACGCTGATCTGCTAGTAAACATCACTACTGCTAGCAGGTCAGTCACTGTAGTCAGTTATTACACCTGTGCATGATTTTTTCCATCTTTCTAAATGTCTTTGATGAAACTAATTCTGTAGCAGCACAGATGCTAACCTGTAGCGCTGGCATTGTTTTAATTTTCAAAATACAGCACTGCGCTCCCTGTCGTCATCAACTAAATCACGCTCCACAGTTCAACGACTGGCCCGGCTTCCAGCTGCCAGGCACAGCTGACTCTCAACGTGTCCCTTTCATATTAATATCTCCTAACGAACAGAGTTGAGCTTGCAAGATTAAGGCTGGCTTTGCAAGGCTGGAGAAAAGCTACTCACAGTTTAAAATAGATACGCTACAGCAAGGCTCGTTGAAAGTAAGAAGCTACACAATAAGCTACAGAGAAAAGTAGCTTAAGCTACTTTATCAATATCAAGGGATATCAACTGTGACGTAATTTTCTTTTTTGGCTACTTATTACCACAAAAAATTGAAATGCATATGCTTTGTACAAAGTATCCCAAAAGAACAGTTGTTAAAAAAAAAGGTCCAAAATATCTTTTTGTTTTTTTCTTTAATTTGTAAACCATTCTCTGTCCAGCTCAACTTCACCAAGGTGTCACTTTAAATATCTATTATGTTGAAATATACAGTAATAAACCCTCAGTCCTGCAACAATAACCCTTGTAGATACATCTTACAAACCCCTTATAAAAATCCCTATAAAACCAGATCCAAGTTACATTAAGCTACTATAGGACATTAAACTTTTCTACCCCCTGCCCATCCTTCAGTTTACCATCTTAGCTGTGTGTCATCCAACTCTGAACAGCAGGCAACAGATACGGGTTTGCATGTTGCTGCTGGGTAGTGGCTCTGAATCGGGCCATGCACGCTCTAGTAGACGTGCACGCGTGCAGCTTGTGACCTCAGAACCAATGGGGCCTGGTGAGGGACACGGCTTTGTGTGTTGTGTTTTGTTTCGTTTGGTTTAGTGAATAGTTAAACAGAAAGCAACGATGTAGTGTTTGGTCACTTTACGCCGTTACTTGATGGAAAAAGTAGCTTGTTTCTAGAAAAGCTACGTTATAGTGTAATTAGTTTGATTTCTATCATGACACTGAAAAATTTTGTTTAAGCAGGCGTCCAGGTGGCGTGGCGGTCTATTTCGTTGCATACCAACTCAGGGGATCGCCAGTTTGAATCCTTGTGTTACCTCCAGCTTGGTCGGGTGTCCCTACAGACACAATTGGCTGTTTCTGCGGGTGGGGAGCCGGATGTGGGTATGTGTCCTGGTGGGTATGTGTCCTGCACTAGCGCCTCCCCTGGTCGGTCGGGGCGCCTGTTCGGGGGCGGGGGACACCTG
Organism: Lampris incognitus; assembly: GCF_029633865.1. Classification (NCBI taxonomy): domain Eukaryota; kingdom Metazoa; phylum Chordata; class Actinopteri; order Lampriformes; family Lampridae; genus Lampris; species Lampris incognitus. The sequence goes on along the minus strand of NC_079212.1, from coordinate 100,287,486 downwards.
GGGGGGAATAGCGTGATCCTCCCATGCGCTACGTCCCCCTGGCGAAACTCTTCACTGTCAGGTGAAAACAAGAGGCTGGCTACTCCACATGTATCGGAGGAGGCATGTGGTAGTCTGCAGCCCTTCCCGGATCCGGCAGAGGGGGTGGAGCAGCGACTGGGACGGCTCGGAAAAGTGGGGTAATTGGCCAGAAACAATTGGGGAGAAAAGGGGGGGGGGTGTTGTAGCGTTGTTATATTTTGCAAGCTACTACACAACACTAGTGTAGACCTTTATAGCATGAACACTGCACACAACATGAGTTCAGGTAAAGCAAGGCAAACAAGCAACAACCAATCAACTCCACCTTTGTAGATCAGTACATTACACATGGCAATAACCCCCCTCAGTTAAGGTTGCCATTTCAAATCTGAGTTAATGGGTTAAGCATTAAATAGAGAAATGCTGTTTTCACTTTTCAGTGATCAGGAACAATTTATTGTAATTTTTTTCATGTACCTGCGTACACAAAAGAAACAAAATTCCGTTTCCCCCAGCCCACAGCAGTGCGACACAAAGACAAAAACACACACCCAAAATTTTCCAAAAACGACACCACCAAAAACATACAAAAACAGAGAGAAACAAGCAAAACAAAAACAAAAAAAAACAACAAACAAAGAAACAAACAAACAGTTAACAACACAGTCCAAACATTCCACTGTCCAGAGAACGAATGCCAGCCAGGATGACTGTCGGAACTGCCGGTCTGCATGGGCTAGCAGTTAGCTTAGCCTGCCCCGCTTCTGCATTTTTTCTGTATGTAGGTCAAAGGTCAGTGTCAATGACATAACAACTCCTCTGGAGCCAGTAGAAATTTAATAGGGCGCTCAAGTTACACTTATTTTTTTTTTTTTTTTAACTTTTACACCCCCCATTTTTTCCCTAATTGAATTTAGCCAATTACCCCAGTCTTCCGAGCCATTCTGTCGCTACTCCACCCCCTCTGCCAGGGTCTGCTGGATCCGGAGAGGGCTGCAGACTACCACATGCCTCCTCCGTGTGGAGTCGCCAGCCACTTCTTTTCACCTGACAGTGAGGAGTTTAGCCAGGGGGACGTAGCGCGTGGGAGGATCAAATCCCCCCCCCCCCAAACAGGCACCCCGATCCACCGAGGCGCTAGTGTAGCGACCAGACACATACCCACATCTGGCTTCCCAGCAACATATATGGATAATTGTGTCTGTAGGGACGCCCGACCAAGCTGGAGGTAACACGGGGATTCGAACCGGCGATCCCTGTTTTAGTAGGCAATGGAATAGACTGCAATGCTACCCGGACGCCCTTGATTTTTGCTCTTTCTGCACACTTGCAAGAGACTAAGTAGGAAAAGTTTTGAGTAGGTTTATGGAAAGATTTGAATGTCTATTTGTAAATGGCATCCTGGCTAATTGTTTGTGGAGAACAACAAAGTCATTACCCTTGTGCGTCAGTGCTCCACAGGAAGAGACACATCAGCCTGTTGGAAATGTCTGTGGTCACAAAAATTCATACATGGGAACATCCATGCATCCGCATAAAGGAAACATATACGATATGTCATGTAGACACATGAACACACATACACACACACCTTTGCACAGCAATCCTATAGGACATTGAATTGACTTCTATTCATTGTGGACAGCCTAACCCAAACCCTAACACTAACCATAACCATAACCACAACCAAGTCTTACCTACCTCTATCCTTAACTAACTCATGCCTAACTCTAACCTTAACCAACTCATGCCTACCTCTAACCTTAACCTACCCTTAATTCACTCCTTACCCCTAACCTTAACCAGGGTGTCAGAAACCACATTCTGTCGCACTAGGACCGGGCTTCGGTCCCCAAGAGGACTACTGGTCCCAACAAGGTTTGTGCTTATACCGGAAAAGGTCTACAAAAGGTAACAAAAACATGTGTATACACACACACACACACTTCAGGGGGGTTTAATCAGAATTTGACTATTAATAACATGGAGGCAGACAGGCCTCCGGGTCAGCTACAAGGCTCTTGCTGTCTTAATGACCTAACACACACACACACACACACACACACACACACACACACACACACACACACACACACACACACACACACACACACACACACACACACACTCCTGAATGGAAGACTAAATTATACTTCTCAAATGAAAATGATGGAGACAAAAGATGATGACTTCATGCTATCTTTGTGTGTGTGAGTGTGTGTGAGTGTGTGTGTGTGTGTGTGTGTGTGTGTGTGTGTGTGTGTGTGTGTGGGTGGATAATTTAGAGAGAACTAGAGACAGTAAATAAGGAAATATACAACAGCGGGGGACTAACTGAGCTAGACGTGAGCTGGAGAGGATGATCACAGGGCTGGATGGTGTAGCTGAAAGATTTATCTTGGTAAAACGTTTCATTTCAGTCTCGATAATTATTTATAAAATTATTTATAAAAAGGTTGAATCTAACCACTTTATTTTTAATTCGACCACCTTACTTTGAATTTAACCACTTTATTTATCAAGGCACACAGGTAATAATTTCACTCCAAAGGGCAGAATCAGCTGAAGTGAGGAATCAAGTTGTATTCCTGCTCTTGGTTGGCATGGTTTTCCTACACAGGTAACACACAAAGGTGTTCCGATATCGCTCAGACTTAAAACCAAGCGGCAACCTCCGCGGCTGAAAAATTAAGTCAACATAGAGGTGCCAAAAGCTGCAGTTCCTCGAATGGCCACTTGAGGCTGGCTCCAGAAGTTGAGTCGATCCCCATAGACCCCCATGTTAAAATGCCCAACTTTACATTAGAAACAAACATGTTCACAGCCTGCTACCAAAACAGTTTTGGTCCCTATAACTAATTTCCCCATCCATGACAACTGTATGGGGATTGAGTTTTTGTATAACTCATCATCTCATCTCATCTCATCTTCAGCCACTTTTCTGGGGTCGGGTCGCGATGGCAGCAAGCTAAGTAGGGCACTCCAGATGTCCCTCTCCCCAGCAACGCCCTCCAGCTCCTCCTGGGGGATCCCAAGGCACTCCTAGGCCAGATTGGACATATAGTCCCTCCAGCGAGTTCTGGGTCTACCCCGGGGTCTCATCCCAGTTGTCTGTGCCCGGTAAACCTCCAAAGGAAGGTGCCCTGGAGGCATCCTAATCAGATCAGATTTTTGTATAACTCACTTGTTTGAATTATATTAAGGCTTAAATTTATGCATAATTAAAGGTATTGCCCCTTTGAGTGACAAGTGGGTCAGGCCCTGGTCGCAATGCGTATCCATGGCCCTGTGTACATTTAAAGAGCCGTGAACTTGTTTTTGGGTGTTGTCCAGTTGATAATCTATCCATGTAAACAATTTTTTTTTCACTGAATCTCTTATTTACACTAATATTGTTCTTGTCTTCAGGTGGCACGGTGGCCCAGTGGTTAGCGCTGTTGCTTCACAGCAAGAAGGTCCTGGGTTCAAACCACGGGGTTGTCAAACCTTGGGGGTCATCCCAGGGCGGCCTCTGTGTGGAGCTTGCATGTTCTCCAGGAGTTTTCTCCGGGTGCTCTAGTTTCCCCACCATCAAAAGAAATATGCATGTTCGGGTTTATAATCTTGTCTGTGGCCCTGGCCAAGGCAACGGGAAAAGAACTGGAGTTCGTCCCTGAGGACAGCATCAAGGCTACTGCTCCTAGCTACACAAACCACAGCTAGGATGGGTTAAAGTGCAGTAACTGCATTTCCTCAAGGGGATTAATGAAGGAAACTTAAATCTTGAATCTTAAATAAAGCAACCATTTCGAGTTGGCCTTGTTGTCTTAGTGCATGATAAACTGAATAAGCTGCAGTCAACTAGGAAATCCCAAAGCGAGACTCGAGAAACTTGTATCGTAGCTGATAATCTATCCATTCTTCTGCTTCTTTCGGCTGCTCCCATTAGGAGTCACCACACATCCATAAACCTCCTCTTCGGCCTTACTCTTTTCCTCTTGCCTGGCAGCTTCATCTTCAGCATCCTTCTCCCAATATAATAGCGGGCAGCCATAGCAACATGTACCCTGGCTCTTCAGAATGACAGAAGCTAAGCAGGTATGAGCTTGGCTCATACTTGGATGGAAGGCCTCCTGGGAAAACTGAGATGCTGCTGGAAGTGGTGTCGGCAGGCCAGTATGGGGCCGTGTTTATTCTGGTCCCGATAAAAAATAACAACCCCCCTGCAAAAAAAACAAAAAAACAAAAAGAAAAAAATCTCAAATGCCTCCAGTGCAGTGACAGAGACACTGTGCTGTAGGAGACACCGTCTTTAGTATGAAATGTTAAACCGAAGTCTTGGCTCACTGTGGTCATTAAAGATCCCATGGCACTTATTGCAAAGAGTAGGGGGTCCCCTGGTGTCCTGGTGAAATTACTAACATGTCTCTCTCAATCTGGCCACTTAATGATCCCCCTGTTTAATTGGCTCAATGATTGCTCCCTCTCCACCTCAAGCTCATGTGTGGTAAGAGTTCTGGCGCAAAGCGGTTGCCGTGCATCCCCCAGGTGGTGCCACACATTGGTGGTGGTTGAAGTGAGTTACCCCCTTGAATGGTGAAGCGCTTTGGGTGTCTAGATAAAGCGCTATATGAATGTAATCCATTATTATTATTGTTATTAATATATGCAGCAACTTTCCTACACATATGTCAATCTTGCCTCTATTGCTTTGTCTCCAAATCGTCCAACCTGACCTGTCCCTCTAATATACTCATTCCTAAACCCGTTCATCTTCATCACTCCCAATGAAAATCTTAGCATTTTCAACTCTGCCACCTCCGCCTCTTCTTTTCATCAGTCCCACCGTAACCAAAACACAAAATAGCTGGTCTCATTACTGTCTTGTAACCTTCCCTTTCACTCTTGCTGGTACCCTTCTGTCACAAATCCATCATGATACTCTTCTCCACACATCATTTTAATAGTCTTTTGTGTGGCTGTGGTGGTTTAGTTAGTCTTTTGCTTATTGATATTAGCTTTTATAATAGGCACCCCCTTTTAGTCACTCAGGAATGCAGGAGTTTTACCTGGTTGGGTAATTGAACAATATTACTTCAGTCCATGTGTGCTGAAGGCTGATTAATTGTATTAGTTCAAATATATCACTACTGAACTCAAATTAGACTTCATTCACAGAGTCAACATGAGCAAATGGAGAGAAGATATCTGGCACTTTTTTGTGCTAAAAAAAAGAATAAGTTGAAACTTGTAAGTATTGGGACTTAGAGATAATAATGCAGCCTGTATTTTCTGTGGTTGTCATGCAGGCTTAGTTAGTGCTGAGCAGGATAGTATGGGTGATGGTGAGTTTTACATTTATGTTCTGTTGTATGAAGGAAGCAGAGGGAGGTCTGAATGACAGCAGGCAGGAGGAGCTCAGGAGGACTGTGAGCAGGACCTAGTAGTAAAGAGGTGAGTTATAAAGGAGACTGCACTTAAAAGATGTATGCCATAATACCGGATATTTAAGCAAATAGCACTTTCAGAAACTAGTGGAATGCATAACAATCATACCCCACTGTTCTCAACTAATATGCTGGGACTTTTAATAAAGTGTTGGCTACTGATAGTAAAGAAAGTTCTGGTACAGGATTGTGTGGGTCTGTTTTTGAGTAGAAATGGTCTACTGTTGTTGGTGCGTGCGTGTGTGTGTGTGTGTGTCTGATTGCCTGGCAGTTTAGCAGTAGAATACTTTATTAGTGACCCCTGACTACAAACGCTGCTGTGTGGTACGTGCCCCATGAGCTGGTGTAATGGATTTATCCTCATCTACAGACTGCAGACATTACATTAAACAAGGGAGCTGCTGTAAGGATTGTAAGATTTCAGTTCACTGAAACACACGCCTGCGCTGTACTGGGTTCTCTTTACCCCCTGGGGAAAAATTTGACACCCCCGATTGTCACTGTATAATTTGCAGTCGGTGTGTGTGTGGGCGCGCACGCATGCATTTGTGTATATACGTGTGCATGTTTGTGTGTATGTTTGATTCATGTGCTTGTGTATGTTTATTTTTGCATAGCTTATATATTTACAGCTTCGTGCAATTGTGTTTCTGTTACTGTGTCTATATTATACTGTGTGTGTGTGTGTGTGTGTGTGTGCGTGTGTGTGTGTGTGCATGTGTGTATGTATATGTGTAGTAAGCTTGTCACATTTAAACCCCTCAGCTATGAGCATTAACCTGGGATAATACACCAGGCGTTGGAATCAGCGTTTCCTTGCAAAATCCACTGGCACTAACTCTGCAGATGAAAAGCTGCTGCTTGGCTGAGGGTGAAGAAAAAAACATTACTTCAACTAATTAAGCACAAAGTTGCCACCGCAGCCAAATTTTCATTGAATGGCACTGCGCTAAAAAAACAAACAAAAAAAAACAACGTTGGATATAGAGACAGTATAAGATGACTGGGATATTTCTCTCTCATCTTGTCTTTATGCGTGGGCTGGCTTAATTAGGGCTGAATGCCGGCAAAACCTTGGTGCAGCTGTATCCATTCTGGCTCTTCTGTGTCCCTGCTTATTCAGAATGATCGCTGAGGACAGGTGACATAACTGGTTGAAAGTCCTCGGCGGGGAGGTACTAAGAGGTTTTTTCTGACCCAGGATAAACAGGTCAAAAACATGTTCCCGCTTTGTCCATAGCTTCACGTGATTTATACAATTTTTTTTTTTGGATCCCCCCCTTCCCCATTTTTCTCCCCAGTTGTATCCGGCCAATTACCCCACTCTTCCGAGCTATTCTGTTCGCTGCTCTACCCCCTCTGTTGATCTGGGGAGAGCTGCAGACTACCACATGCCTCCTCCGATACATGCGGAGTCGCCAGCCGCTTCTTTTCACCTGACAGTGAGGAGTTTCACCAGGGGGACGTAGCGCGTGGGTGGATCACACTAATTCCCCCAGTTCCCCCTCCCCCCTGAACAGGTGCCCCGACTGACCAAAGGAGGCGCCAGTGTAGCCACCAGGACACATGCCCACATCCGACTTCCCACCTGCAGAGATGGCCGATTGCGTCTGTAGGGACACCCGACCAACCCAGAGGTAACACAGGGATTCGGACTGGTGATCTCCGTGTTGGCAGGCAACGGACTAGACTGCCACACCACCCAGACGTCCCTTGATTTACACATTTTAAAGTTATGTGCGTACACATTAAAAAAAAACAACACATTTTAGCTGGTAAATATTATGTACTTTTACACCAGTGGCAACTGTTGGATAGAAGCCATAATACATCGAGGACACGCCACGACCCAAACATGATCTGCTGATGTTTTTAGATGTGAAGCACCTCATGAACATGGCCTCTATCTCACATACATATGGAAACGTACATAGAAACACATATCAATCGAAATACATCAATATTTATTGAAAGGCACAGCAAGTTTACATAGATGTTTGAAAGCACGGCGGGGGGGGGGGGGGGGTCGTCACACCTTTGTTGCTTTGAAGTGTGATGTCAGGTTAGTTTCTCTGGTTATTTATTTGGTCATCAATCTCTCACTTCTCTTTGTTATCTACTGTTATTGATTAAAGGCTTTCTTGAAAATGACTGTTATTTTATCTGCAAAGGCTCTAATTAGTTCACGTTACAACTGCCAAGTTTGCATCCGTTAAAAACTGAGTGGCTCTTCCGGCTCAGCCAGGGAAGCGGTTTGTTTTTACTAAGCAGTTCCTCACAGCCACATTTTTATTTCTTTGGCACCGATTTTGTGCAAAATTGCCAACTAGTAGTGGGTATAATCCATCATGGCAGGACAGAAGGAATTAAGGATTTTGGAGGCCAGAGACCCCACAAGTCAAGCTTATTTCCATCACACACACACACACACATGTATACACAACATCACTCAAATGCACACGCGCGCGCACACACACACACACACCCACCCACCCACCCACGCACACACACACACACACACACACACACACACACCCGAACACATAGATGTGTGAGAACACTATTTCTCTGTCTAACACATAATCACTCAGTGGCTTTGTCTGTTACTCTCCATCAATCAAACACACACAAACCAACGCCCGCGTGCACACACACACACACACGCACACACACATTCACGCATACTGTAACCATATCCACACGCACACACTAGCTCAATCGCTCCCTCTGTCATTACCGACTTCTGTATTTCGCTCTTTTCCACAGACACACGAAAGAAAATGAGAGCGAGCGGCTCTCTGTTGTTTGAGAACCTGACTGACAGCCGAATGCTTCAATCTCATCAAGAGATTATTATAGTCATTAACTTTAAGTCCTACTGCACACATGCTGACGGAGAAAAAAACACAAGTGAACATCTACACCGACTCAATCTCTGACAAGCATACTTACACACACACACACACACACACACACACACACACACACACACACACACACACACACATGCAAATATTTACTCAATCACTACACGTGTACCGACATACCATGTACACCGGGAAGGGGAGAGTGAGGTACACCATGGTGGCTGTAACTTATAATCGTATTAGCAGACGACAGTATTTTACACGTCAGAGCTGAAGCATTAACATCGCACACAGCATTGTATGAAAGAGTCGTGTTAATAGCTGTGGCAGGATAGCAGGCACGGAGAGGAAAGCTTAAGGAATTCACCGATCGTCATACTTAGTGATATTATACGTTGTGACACTTGATATACCGTGCAGCATGAGGGATGGATATGTAAAGCCCGGTTCCCTAAGGAACTTGACCGATAGTGTTTGTGCCACCCTCTTTATTTTGACCTACACAGACCATATCATATCATCAATAAAGTAACATTCTTTCTTCTCGTGTTTTTTGTTGTTGTTTTTTTTACACCTTGTCTTTGATTGTGGACGCCGAGTCTGCAATAAAGTTTTGAATTGAATTGAACTGAATAATAAATGGATTGCTTTTATACAGCACTGTTCTAGCTGCACCATAAAATAAACAAAATAAAATCATATATTTTTGATTTTTTTTAACTGATGTAACAGATTTAGAGATAACACTCCATATAAAAACACTTAAAGACGGCAGAAAGAAAAAAAACAATGCAAATAAGGCCACATGCAGGTCAGGCGAATCGGCTGTACTAAGTCGTCCCTAGGTGTGTGTGTGTGTGTGTGTGTGTGTGTCTGTGTCTGTGTCTGTGTCTGTGTGTGTGTGTGTGCCCTGTGATGGCCTGACGGCCTGTCCAGGGTGTCTCCCCGCCTGCCGCCCAATGACTGCTGCGATAGGCTCCAGCATCCCTGCGACCTTGAGAGCAGGATAAGCAGTTTGGATAATGATTTTGAGACACTGTATTGATCCCTGTAGGGAAATCGCGCTCTACATTTAACCCATCCTAGCTGTGTAGCTAGGAGCAGTGGGCAGCCTCCGTGCAGCGCCCGGCGACCAACTCCAGGTCATCTTGCCATGCCTCGGTCAGGGGCACAGACAGGAGTATAAACCCTAACATGCATGTCTTTTTGATGGTGGGGGAAACCGGAGCACCCAGAGAAAAACCCACTGCAGACACAGGGAGAACATGCAAACTCCACACAGAGGACGGCCTGGAATGACCCCCAAGGTTGGACAACCCCGGGGTTCAAACCCAGGACCTTCTTGCTGTGAGGCGGCAGTGCTATCCACTGCGTCTTCCAATTTTGAGTTAAGCATTCATAAGGTAGACTTTACTGTCTATAGTGATGCCATCTTCCACCTACTACAATGAGCCAATGTCCAAACAATGCACCTCAATTTCCTGTTTTGTTTTGTTTTTCACAGAAATGTTATATCTCTCTAAGGAAAAACGAAGAATGTTATTTTGCCTTATACCTCATGGGCAGAGCGTGTGTAAATCAGTAAAGCTGATCAGTTACATCTGTTTATGTAAGCCAAGTATCTCTACACAGCATAGTTGCAGACTAATCGTTCATCTGTGGTTTTAGCACTGTGCAACAATAAAGTAGTGGCAATGCACCTACAGCAGATACGCAGTTGGGGGCGCTGTGGTTCCAACACAGATGTGTTTGGTTTGAACAGTCATTTTCTACGTTCTGCCATGTTAAATAAAGATAATCCGGAAGGAAAGACTCGCGCCATCCTTGTGTTGCGGTTTAACGAGTGGCCATGTTAACTGGCGACTTTAGTGGCGGCAGCTGTTGAAAGCACGAACTGAACACTTAAAGTCCTCCTAAAAGCCTTTAATCGGTTTTAAACACACCACTCACCCGTGTTTAATATCTATGCTAACCATTTACCTAAGTTAAATTGTGCTCCGCAAGACTCATTCGCCTCTCGTAACGTTTCTCAAAATGTGGGAAACAAACCGCAGCTGGCAGTGCAGCTGTGTTTTATAGTTACGCCCCAATCAGAAAGTGACTCAGATTCAGCCATTTAACCCTTAACGTTATAATGTCAAATTCCTCATTAGACGAAATGTGAAAGCTCCTTATTCACATAACGTAGGACAAAAATGACCAGATGAATATATTCCGTACTAAACATTCAATTTAAGATAATTTACGGCTTTTAGGCTTTTCAACAGCAACGGTCACCATGACAACCACGGACCCATTCGGCTGAAGGTCAGGGTGACCAGTTAAACTGAAACACCTGCAAGAAAGCAGTCGCGTTGTTGCTGCAGTTAAACAGTATCCAGCTCACACAAGCTGCTGGAGGTTTAGTCCAATCAGATTGCAGCTCATTTGTAAACAACCTCTCAGAGCCAATCGAGGACTTTGCTTTTTCATCTACCCCCAGGTTGCCCCCGCCTACATCAGTTAACCCTGGCTGTATTTAAGACCTTTACGACGAAAATTGATCGTTGTTATTGGGTGAAAAAATATGATGTATCGCCCGCAATTATTCATTCATACAAACCACTTATCCTTACTCAGGGTCCCGGGGATGCTGGAGCCTATCCCAGCAGTCATTGGGCAGCAGGCAGGGAGACAGCCTGGACAAGCCGCCAGTCCATCACAGGGCCCCCACCCACCCACTTAGTACAGCTGATTCACCTGACCTACATGTGTGGGAGGAAACCGGAGCACCCAGAGGAAACCCATGCAGACATGGAGAACATGCAAACTTCACACAGAGGACGATCAGTGACAACTCCTAAGGTTGGACTACCCTGGGTTTGAACCCCGGACCTTCTTGCTGTGAGGCGACTGCAGTAACCACTGCGCTACTATGCCGCCCGCGATTAATTGACAACTTTTGGGGGACCTATCACACTCACACACACACACACACACACACACACACACACACACACACACACACACACACACACACACATACACATAAACGTATGTACATGCTCACACACCAGTGTCATGTTGCTTCCCGGCTAGCCTTGTGTGATGTGATGGTAGGATCTCCAGTTTTACCAGCTCAGAGGTGCTGGCCAATAGCTGTGTAGCCTCCAGGACTGTACAGTGCTCTGTTGATGTCCCATCTATGGACAGCAGGTGGTCCCCCACATGCAGTGCACCACACCTGGGTGAAGGGGAAGGGAGAGAGGGAAAGATGCTCATGAAATACTTTGACAAAACACCTGCAGCACAGAGGAAGAAAAGTCGCTAACCCCCCCCCGAGGAAGTCTTATCAGAGAGAGACAGAAAGAGAGGTAGAGAGACTGTTGCTACTACAGAACAGCAATGCGTCAACAATCACTTCACTTATGTCCCCTGGCACTGGTATGACAGCGTTAATCTCAAACATTAATGTTCAATTTGATTCCAGCTGTTTTATTAAGACAGTAAGTAAAACAAAAACAATGATCATTGGGATTGTAATCAAAAAGAAAGGGTTAAAATGTTACCAATTCATTAGGCAGACACTTTTATCCAAAGCGACGTACATCTGAGAGTCAATACAACACAAGCAAGGATCTGGTCAGGAGGCGACAACGCAAGTAAGAGCCAAAAAACTAGGTTCAAGTCCGACAGGACATAGGTGTCAACAGGCAGTGCATTTTTTTTTTTTGCCTTTTTTTTAAATTTTGAGATACTTTATTGATCCCTGTAGGGAAATTATGCTCTGCATTTAACCCATCCTAGCTGTGTGGCTAGGAGCAGTGGGCAGCCGCCGTGCAGTGCCTGGGGACCAACTCCAGTTCTTCTTTCCATTGCCTTGGTCAGGAGCACTTGGAGAAAACCCACAGCAGACATGGGGGGAACATGCAAACTCCACACAGAGGACGACCTGGGGTGAACCCCAAGGTTGGACAACCCTGGGGTTCGGACCCAGGACCTTCTTGCTGTGAGGCGACAGCGCTAACCACTGCGCCACCATGCCACCCAATGCATAGGCTGCATAGAAGATTTTTTTTTGGTATTTTTATTAATACCATCAGGTGAAAAGTGAAAGTGAAGTGCTGAACTAAGACCTGTGATTTTGACCACTTCAAAATCCAGAAATCTGTTTGAGCTAAAAGAGAGTTGCCACAGTGCCTGTATTGCTGTTGTGTGTCCACACTCAATGCTGCCAAACGTGGTAGCACATACTACATGCAGTGTGTAGGATGTGGATGAGCTTCTTTCTTAGCTACACCATGGAGAGGAAACATCATAAAGGAGCTTTCTCAGGACACAAAACTGAATCGACAAAAATGTCACTGTCACAGATCAGCAAGTTGCAGAGCTGGGGCCGTGCCTATAGTCCCCGGGTCCTATATTCCCCGGGTCCTATGTTCCCCGATCGGGGAACATAGGACCCTTTCGAAAAAAAAGGGTCCCATATTCCCCGTTTTCCCCTAAAAAGGTCCTATAATCCCCGTTGCAATAGACACCGAGGAACATAGGACCCTCTTTTGGAAAAAGGGTCCTATATTCCCCGCTGTTTCCAGGGGAACATAGGACCTTTTTCCAAATAAAGGGTCCTATATTCCCCGCTATTGCCAATCGAGGAACAAACCGGGGAACTTAGAACCCTTTTTGCAAATTATTTCCTTAACGGGTCCAAAATAATAAAAACTGGGGTCATAGCTGAGTTGTAGGCTACGACAATCTATTCCTCCGCTGATTAAATTAGGCCGTATTACCATTGTTGGCTGTTGTATATCGCAGGCCACCTTGAGTGCGTATCCAAATTCGGCCTATAGAGGAGGCTGTAATTTGCTTTATTGTTATTTCTTACCAATATTTACTGCAGTAGGCCTAGTTAGTTGGCTCTCCGGCTCAGCATGGACAGTTGTCAATCGACGCAAGTTTGTCTTGCAGTAGGCCCGCCTACCAGTATAACCTAGCCGTTTCCACCTTCACTCAAAGTTCAATTTGCACAGCACTGGACACTTCAGCCACTTTCTTGTTACTTTGCAGTTCGTTTTCCATATTAAATCACTTGGCAGACTTTCTTTCAAAAAGACTTTAATGATGAACTTTTTAGGCAGAGAACTTAGACCAGGACTTGAAATTTAGGACCAACACAAAGTATCCATCAACGGGGGCCGCCTACCTTACACAATAGGCTAATTGCCTAATAATAATAATATGTGCTTCTCAAAAAACTAAAGGCTTGTGGAGGTGCTAAACCAAAAACATGACTCAAAGACGAACATCAAAGGATGTAAGGTAACACTCACCAAATGGTAAAAAAATAACAGAGGCAGTCCTCTGTTTCACCATTTTATTGTCTGGCATCAGTCATTAAGGTTTCTGAAGAAGACCACCTGGCCAAGTTAATGACTGATGCCAAACAATGAAATGGTAAAATAGAGAATTGTGTCTTTTTTTTCATTTGATGAGTGCTACCTTACATCCTTTGATGTTCTTCTTTAATAATAATAATAATAATAATAATAGTAATAATATCAATAATAATAATAAGAAATAATACATAATAATAATAATAATAATAACAGCCTAATAATAATAATAATAATAATAATAGCCTAATTATAAAAGAGGCCTAATAACAAATAACAATTACAGGCATAATACTATCAATAGTAACACTGATAATAGGCTATTAATAACAAAATGCTTCTAGTAAAAGCTTGGCTGAAAAAGGGTTGGTCTATGGCAGAAGCCCCCCAGAAAAGGCATGGTCTAAAACAAAAATCTCCAAGGCCTAACTAGGCTAACGTTAAGGCTTTTTTCTTCTTCAAAAAAGCAAAATGAGTAGTCCTAGTCCATTAGGCTACTCAACAAAGAGGGGCTAAAACCCTGGATTTGACATTGCCGACGCTGCAGGACCCTTTGCGCATTATAGATCCTTCTGATTGGGACTGTTGGCTCCCTCGCAACTTCTGCAACCACCCCCTGTCGGAATTCTGCACGGCGCACCATTTCTCCGTCAGGGGGATGCACGTGTTCCCCAACATCGTGCACAATAATGTTAGCATCCACGTCCTCCACTTCAAATCTATTTGTGATCAGTGGCACTCTACAGTTCCACCTCCAGCACCTCCATCTAATGGTGTCTTGATTGGTGCGGTGCTTCTGATATCTGAAGTTCTCATGTACCAACACTTTGCCCCCTCGATCACCATCCATAACTATCGCCATTGTTTGTCTTCTTGTAGGCTAGTAAGCACATGACAGTGAGTCCACGAGTTATCACCGATAACAACCGATTGTTGCAAACTGTTGCAAGTTGGCAGGCGGTTTAGACATTGGTGAATTTTGATCATGTGGTTTAGAACGCCAGGAAACTTGCGTGCAGATGACCACACATCCACGACAAGTTTTAAATATTTCCAAACTCGAGTGTGCATTTGGCTATTTATAAATTATTTTTCGAGCAATATGTGTTTTGTGATTCAGCTTTAGCGTTGTTGATTAGCCTTTCATTCATATTTTGTCAAAAAGGCGTATTCATTAGCCTAGGCCTATGTCCCGTTATTTCTGTAGCATACAGCATCTTAGAATCTTAAGAGACCAGGCAGATATTGTTATTATTTTATTGTTATTACCATGCTATATTAGCCTACTTTATAATTATAAATATTTCAATTATCAAATTTTTAGCACTTCTAATATAAGTCTATATTGTTATTATTATTATCATCATCATCATCATCATCATCATCATTATTATTATTATGCTATTATTATTATCATTATTATTGTCATTATTATTATGTTATTACTATTATCATTACAATTATGATGCTTAAAGGGCCTTACTGAGCAGATGGTTTCTATCTAATATCTGTCAGATGCTTTCCCCAATAAGCTGGTGTGGTTATGATGGGAACGACGGCTTTCTAGGGAACATAGAAGAAGTGGGTCGGAATTGGCCTATTGTCGATATCAGCTAGCTTTCGCAGGAGTCTATCCCTGGTACAATGCGCTAGACCTCTGGCAGATGGACTGCTGAGGACGGAACACAACATCTATACTCAGCTCCCAGCACTTCTCGCACAATGTGCTACTCATACGCTGAGTTGGCGGCACCCGGGATCGAACTCACGACCTTGCGATCCATAGGCGAGAGCTCTACCGACTGAGCTACGCCCGGGTACAATTGCCCAAGGAGCATAGGCTTACTATATTACATTCAGACACAGACGAGCCAGCTCACCTACTCGGCGAGGCGCATTTTCCTCGGTAAGTGACACATTTCACGCATAAATATCAGAGAACTACCGGGGTGGGTTATGCGCCCAAATGTAAGCTATAGCCTAATAAATTGAAATTGGTTTAGTGTCGAAAGTTTCCACATACTTTAGCCAACCTGGACTTTGTGAATTCGTTTTTGTGATATGAAAATAGAAATCGTATGATTCATTGTCTTCTTAATAATCTGCCCTAAATAATGCATTATTGAAAATGCACTTTTTGCGCCAAACAGCGTCAAACCTGCTGACCGGGGAACATAGGACCTTCCTTTATAAAAAGGGTCCTATGTTCCCCGGGCCCTCTGTATACAAAAAGGTCCGATATTCCCCGGTCTCATACAAAGCGGGGAACATAGGACCCGGGGACTATAGGGACGACCCCGCAGAGCTAGTGACGATGCTTTCTACGGTTTCCGCTGCGGCAAAACTGTTGAGAATTGTTTAGGGAAAATCTGTTGAGTAAGGTTATTTAAATACCCTTTTCTGCGCTGACACGGAGTCCGAATCGTTCATGAGTATTTTAGTTCTGGCCTGAGGCTTCAAGCAAGATCTTGTCCACCCCTGTCTGTGCTCATTATGAGACTGGCCACAACTATGCATGTGTGTGTGTGTGTGTGTGTGTGTGTGTGTGTGTGATGAGAGAGAGCACGTTATGCTAAAGTATGTTGACATCAGTGTACTCACACAAATAACAGTGTATGGGATGTATGTGTGTGTGTGTGGGGGTGTGTGCGTGTGTACCTGTCTACCACGCTGGCTGGTTTTATTCGGTCGATGACGATGACCTGCTTGTTCCTGTGATTGGTTTGCGTCAGTGTGATACCTAGTGTTGCCCCTGGTGATTTTGCAATCTCCACCAGTAGTGGGCCTGACGCGTTTGCCACGGTATCTAATTGGCAGAAAGAAAGTAAAAATAAAACATTTGAAAATCATTTAAATATTATAAATCAACTCTTTGGTTATTAGCATGAAAGCATGAAACGTGTAGCTTCTGTACACCAAAAATCCCCCTGCATTTGTGTTTGTGTGTGTGTGTGTGTGAGAGATATCTCTCTCACCCATGATAGCAACATCATACTCTATCTGGAACAGGGCTTCCTGGCCACTCTGTGCCAACACAGTGAGGGCATCACTGTGGCTGGCACTGTGCAGGGGCACACCGTCTACACTCAGCAAACGGTCACCTGGACGCAGAGTGCCCTCCCTGAAAACACACACACCAATGACAATGACACATCTGCATCAGATTCACTGTTAACAATGTAAGATAATGTAGTGGAATTTTAAAAAACCCATTTCAAGAAACAGTATGTTAAGGGATAATTGTTTTGGATTTTTTTTTTTTTTTGCAAACCTGAAAGTCTTATTTTTGTAGTTTCTTAGTAGTTTTGCCAGTTATGATATCATTTGAATCACCAGCCTCACTTGGGAGATTTTGGATATGGCAGCACCACCAGACAGATGTTTACAACTTGGTCTTACAGGACAACAGGAACTCTGGTACCTCCGTTGGATTGTGTATATATGTATAATGTCTCATTATCTATGAATTCTCAATCGCACTGGTGGGACAGTTAGCTGATGAGTCGTACTACCTATGGTAAGTATAGGCTGGTCATCCCTGCAAGTCAAACCAGGGAGTAGCTCAGCAATGACTGACCATTGATAATTCTGGACATCTTGGCCAATAACTGTTTACGTGCACTTTTGCTTTTACTTTCAAATAGTTTGTTCAGATAACTGGGTTAATCTGGATTTGTTGAACCATGTCTGATGCTCAAGTTCATTGTCCTATAGGACCAGAAGCTGTACAACATCCAGCATCTCCACAATGAAGCCAGTGAGTAAATGGATATCATAATCAATATGCATGGTAACAAAAACTCTGAAAGTCAGACTCAGGGTGTAGTAAGAAAAAAATAAATAATCCTTTAGTTTGGGGCTATAAAAAAGAGGCTTTAGGTTGCCAATGTTGTCAGTGATGCCTATCAGACATGATCACTCAGTCACTCTAAACATGACCACGGACAGACATTCACATTTGTAGGACTGGCCCTGCTGGCTGGTCCAGCCAAAAAGGAGAGAGGGGGAAGGAGAGAATATTAAAGAAGAAAAAGAGAAGAAATGGGTAGACTCAGCTCTGGTTGGTACTTCATGCCACACTGTGCAAGACAGGCATGTACACACACAGATACACACATGGTTTAACACACACACACACACAAATACAGGTTGGCCCTCACTCGTAAAATATTCACCATTACTTCTCTCACCACCTCACTTTCCTCAGCTTCCTATCTGTACCTCCTTTCTCTCTCTCTCTCTCTCTCTCTCTCATTTCCCTCCATCTAAACCCACTTTCCCCCTTTCTTATCACTTCTTTCCCTTTCTCCCATTTCTTTTTCCTCATTCTCCCCTTCTAATCACTGCTTCCTCTCCTCCTTGATACAATCTTTCCTCCCTCTCGACCTCCTCTTTCTCTCTCTCTGCCCTGACTTGACTACTTCACCCCTTGTTTCGGTGGTTGTCTTCCATCTTCTCTTCCTCTGACGCTTTGATCACTTGCTCCTCTCTGCCCTCATTCCCAGCCTCCTGTCCCTCCTTCTTACCCGACGCTCCTACACCCCCCCCTTTCTCTCTTTCCATCAATCTGATCTTTACTTTCTCTCCACCGCTCTGTGAGTGTTGATTCTCCATCATGTGTGATCTGGCTCCCTCTAATTGGAGGACACAGACAAAACCGATTCAGAATATTACGTCATATGAGTCGGTCCCATGTTAATTTGGATGAAGTTTCATCACCTCTCCCCAATCATGTGACTTGATTTGATTTAGTTTCTTTAATTTGATTTGATCTACAATTGTGAAATTTCCCTTTACTGAAATGTATGGTATTTTGATACGTATATAAAGTAATAGGACTTGACAAAGTGACATAATAAAGATATTACATGTTGGGTTCATAGATAGATAGATAAATAGATATATAAAAAGACACACAGATGGATGTTTTTCCCGCCAAAATTAAGTCGTATTTTATCTCAAATGAATTTTTCATGCAGCCAGTTACATTAGACAGCTGTAAGATGGTTTATGCATGATGCCAGAGTGTGGGCAATACTAAGGTCTCATCATATCAGTTGTAAAAATGACCCAGTTAGCTAGAGAGCCACACATGACAAGAGGAGAGCTAAGCTGAAACCAAGACACTTTATCAAGACTACAGTAATATATCATTACCAGTAAAATATCACCAGTCATTTGTGAAGGAGTTTTACCTTAAAGTTAGCTGCAGCATAAACTATTCACACTGATGTACACAATGAATTATCTAAGAATAGCTTTATTTAACTTTACTTTGATGAAAAATTGGTAACATCTACTAATTGGGTCACCAAGGCAGTAAGGAAAGCTTTACTAAGGAAGCAAATTTTATGATAGGCTGCCTGAGTTTAAGGTAGTGTGAACCCCCCCCCCCCCACACACACACACACACTTCTATTATGAGTTGATTTCAGTAACATAAAAACAGATCAAATAAAATGTATTGTATTGCTGTGCAGGAATGCTAACCACAACACTAAAACTACAAGGCTTAAGAGATCATTTCCCTGTGTTGATCAACGGGTAAAATATAGCTAAGTTAGGCAATCGAGGGTTGAGCCTTGATTAGTGGCTATACAGCCATATTTTACCCATTGATCAATACTGGCAATTGAACAGATATCATAGATGGTTAATTTGGGTATGGATTTATAATGATTTATAATCTTGTAAAATAACTGTAGTTAACCGAATCTATAGGAAAAATAGCCTAATCAGAAAAGCCAAAATGTAAATATCAGTTGGGATCATTGTGAATCTCACACTTTGGGTTGACCATATATTGATAAATATTTTGCCTCAAGATACTACAAAACCTAAAAATGTAATCTTTAGGTCAACCTGCTATCCATCCATACCTAAAATTAACCATTGATAAACTAATACCTAAATATAACCATTTTAGCCATATGCCTAAACTTAACCATCCCTGACATAATACCTAACAATATCCATTATCTATCTATCTAGATACATGTATATAACATATAATAAGAATAAGAAACACATAACACATTTTATTTATATAGCACTTTTCAAAATACTCAGACACTTTACTTATATAAAAATAATCATAAAAACAACACACCCAAAGCATAAAACACCCAACATTAATTGAAAGCAATTCTGAGAAGGTGAGTTTCAATTAATGATTTGAACGTGGACAGATCAGTGCAATCTCTGACGTAAGTAACTAAGAGTTTATTTATATAGCACTTTTTAAAGAATGTTTACAAAGTGCTGCACAAGATATAGATACAGAAAAAGAAACAACATAGTTATGTCCAGAAAAGTATGAATTACAGCCCCATTGCAGGGAAGGCAAGTCAGTAGAGATGGGTTTTTGATAAGTTTATTTTTTACAGTTGTTCACAGACTCAGCTGATCTAACTGGGGGGGGGGGGGCGCTGTTCCAGAGGGACAGGGCCCTTACGGCAAAAGCACAGTCACCCTTGGATTTGCAGAGGGAGGTGGGTATAGACAAGAGACCCTGGTCAGAAGATCTGAGTGGCGAAGAGGTGGAGTAAGGATGCAAAAATTCAGAATAGGAAAGGGGCAAGACCATGTAGGGCCTTATATGTAATAAGCATCTTGAAGTCTATTCTATACTTTACAGGTAGCCAATGAAGGGATGCAAGTATTGGTGTGATGTGGGACCGAAGATTGGTACTGGTCAGCAGTATGGCTGCAGCATTTTGCATGAGTTGCAGTCGGGATAGGGCTGCTTGGGTGAGAGGAGAAAATAATATTGCAGTAGTCAAGGTGTGATCTGTGGCTGACAGAATTGATTTGATTTTTGCAATGTTCTGGGGTTGGAAAAAGCAGGTTTGTACAAGCTTGTTTATGTGTGGGTCAAAATTCAGATTTTGGTCAAAGAGTAGACCCAGATTTCTTGAGGAGGGTGGCCAGAGGGCCGATACAAGCTTTCACTTCTGAGACAAACTCATTAGGACCAATAAGGAGAACCTCAGTTTTGACTGAATTGAGCTGAAGGAAATTATGAGACATCCATTCCTTAATAGCAGCCAGGCAGTCATGAAGGGTACCAATATTATCCATATAATTTGGCTTAACTGAAAAATGTAGCTGCATGTCATCAGCATATCAGTGGTGAGAGATGCAATTGAATTGGCGAACCAGTTTGCCTAGAGGTAACATGTAAATTGAGAAAAGGATGGGGCCAAGGATTGAACGCTGTGGAACTCCAAAGAGTATAGGGGCAGCTGAGGACACAAAGTTGTCTATGACAACCTCAACCATCCTGTTAGACAGATAGGATGAGAGCCAAGTGAGAGCAGAGCCTGAGACACCAACCCCCTTATTTAAACATTCAACCAAGATGGAGTGATCAATAGTATCAAAAGCAGCAGTAAGTCAAGCAGGATCAAGATAGAATGTTTGCCACTGTCAGCTTCCATGAGGATGTCATTTGTCATACTTAGTAGTGCCGTTTCTGTACTATGTTGGCGGGGAAAGCCAGATTGGGATTTATTGAAAATATTGTGTCCTTCAATGATCTAAAGGAGCTAATGTGCAACAATTTTTTCAAGAATTTTTGAGATGAATGGTAGTTTTGAAATAGGCCTGTAGTTATTTGGTAGGGTTGGATCAAGGGAAGGTTTTTTTTCTTTTTCAAAATAGATTGGATGCTCACCATCTTAAAACCATCAGGAACACAGCCAGAGGTGAGAGAAAGATTAATAATGGAGAGATGGCCAGGGCCCAGAGTAGGCAGGACCGCTATAAGGAATTTGGGGGGCGGGGAGGTTTACATCTAAGAGGACAGGCACATATGGGATACAGTGTCAATGAGATCGTGCAGAGAGAACGGGGAGAAATCAGACAAGAGAGTTGGACAGTAAAGCGATGAATCAGAGGAAATATTAGCAATGTTAAAATTAGATGCAATTATTGATTTTTTCAACAAAGGAAGAAAAAAATTAACAGTCTATTGGGGAGGAGGCAGATACAGCAGGATGGGCAGGGTTAACAAGCCGGTCAATGGTTTTAAACAGGAACCTCTGATTGTGTTTATTGTCACTAATTAGGCCTGCAAAGTAGGCAACTCTCGCCTCTTTGATGTTTTGGTTAAGCATGGATGGTAGTTCTTTCAGACGGAAGAGATGGGCTCTGAGTTTGGATTTCTTCTACCTACACTCCACTCTTCTGACATCCCTTTTCAGATGATGAATGTTGTCATTAATCCAGGGGCAAGAGTTAGCTGACAAGAATGACCTGGTAGTGAGGGGGATGTGGTATCTAGCACAGAAGCACACTGATCATTGAACCAGGTTACAAGATCATTAACATTGGAGAAGTCAGGTGGGGGAGTATAAGAATCAGGGAAACAGGATGAAAAAGTAGCTGCAGAGCTGGCATAGAAGAAGCAAGTGTGTACTGTGCACTTCTGCGGTTGAGCAGAGGACTGAAGCATGGTGTCAAAAACAATGCATTTGTGGTCAGAGACAAAATCAAACATGGAAAGAGAGTTCAAGGTCAGAGGGAGGGTAAAAACAAGGTCAAGAGTGTGACCATGGTTATGCGTAGAGCCGGACACATGTTGAAGAAGGTTAATAATATTGAAAAAGTTGGTTGCAAGAAAATCTGAGAGGTTGTCAACATGCACATTATAATTGCCAGCCATAATAACTATCATATTTGAGAACCATTGAAGTCAACAGTTCAGAGAGTTCATTTAAAAAATAATTGTTAGGTTTGGGTGCGCTGGTAGACGATCAAGCAACATACTAGGATTTCACCCTCAATTTTTTAAGAAAGCAATTCAAAGCTATTGAAAGTACCCCATCTAACCTGATTACAAATACAATTATTCTTAAAAACAACTGTAATACCCACACCACGACCAGTGAGCCAAGGAAGATTGAGGGTCTGGTAATTGGGAGGACAGAGCTCTATCAGAGGGCAGCAGTCCTCGGTTTTAAGCCAGGTCTCAGCTAAAAGTAAGAAATCCAGATTGTGAGATAAAATGAGATTTTCAGATTAAAAGCCTTGGTTTTTTTTTTTTTTTTTTTTTTGGGATTTTTCCACTTTTTCTCTCCAGCTGTACTAGTCCAATCACCCCACTCTTCTGAGCTGTTCCGGTCACTGTTCCACCCCCTCTGCTGATCTCGGGAGGGCTGCAACTACCACATATCTCCTCCGATACATGTGGAGTTGCCAGCCGCTTCTTTTCACCTGACAGTGAGGACTTTCGCCTGGGGGACGTAGCGCGTGGAAGGATCACACTGTTTCCCCCAGTTCCCCCTCCCCCCTGAGCAGGTGCCCTGATCGACCAGAGGAGGCGCTAGTGCACTGACCAGGACACATTCCCACATCCGGCTTCCCACCTGCAGACATGGCCAATTGTGTCTGTAGGGACGCCCAACTAAGCTGGGTGTAACACGGGTAAAAGCCTTGTTTAACAGAGATCTTATGTTAGACAACACAAACACTGTTGAAGTGAAAGGCTTGACTGAGAGAGAACTCTTGATTGAGATCTGAGAAAGGTTGTTTGAATTAAGAGCAGACCGACATGTGTTTGGGGAGAGAGTACCAGAGGGAGGAGACAGCTATGGAGAGGGCTCTGCTGCCCCAGGTGCAGTGCTTGGTCTTTTGCGGTGGAGGCAGGAGGTTGGCATCAGAGGAGTGAAGGCTGCGGGAAGGGGTAAGGTAGGGGAGCAGGTCGATGAGGTCAGAGTCGGCCTGGTTATGGAGGGATTTGTGAGTGAGGAGAAGGACTTTGAATTGGATCCATTGTGGGACAGGGAGCCAGGGGAGGTTCTGGAGGACAGGGGTGATGTGGTCATGGAAGATTGAGTGAGTAAGCAGGCAAGCAGCAGAGTTCTGGATGTACTGGAGTTTGTTTAGGACTTTGGATGATGAGCCGTAGAGAATGCTGCTGCAGTAATCAATTTTGGATGTGATGACAGCATGGTTTCAGCAGCAGAGAAGGAGAGTGATATATATCCTCATGTGATTTGTCCCTCTAACCTCTGGTGTTCAGCCAACATAACGATTGCACTTCAGGAAATGATTGGCTTCTTTAAAGGGTTTGATACATTTGACAGAAAAGAAGGGTTGTGTTGATTTTTCTTCATCATCATATTACTGCAGCTTCTCAACATCATGCTGAACGATATAATCCTTCGTATTACCTGAACAATATATATCACGAAATCACCCAGGCCCACTATTTGATTATACATAAACAGAACAAGCCCCTTTACCCGAGCCCCATCGTTCTCCCTGGTCGGGGTCTGAACCACCTGTACATAGTTTATTCAATATCTAAAACTTGTGATTTTGAATCACAGGCTATTAAAAAAACATTTGAAATTAGGAGACTTCTATGAATTAAGTGGGGTTTAAATTTCAATATAAGGTATCCAATAGCTTTGAAAATTCAAACCTGTTGTCATTTGTTTGCTACCATAAGGCAGTCTTCAAACATTTCCTGCAAACCTGTCATGTTTGCCATTGTTTTACTTTTTCTTTAGCGAGTTTTCCTTTTCTTTCACCTTTGCAGAAGTCCTCCCCCTTCTGTATCTATCCTGCTTCAACTGTGCAGACTTTTTAAGATATTTCACAGTAAGACCAACATATGAAAATATTATCCAAACATATTCTAAGCTACTAGTCACTATTCACTTACACTAAGGCGGCAAATACAAAACCGATTTTTTTTCCACAAACAATGCTTCTTTACGACTAGAGCCGAAGTGGAGTAATAGTTGTATCTAACACGGCAGGAAAAATGGTTGTTGTATAGTGGCAGAAAAAGGTATTTAAAAGCCAGCGGGGGGGGGGGGGTTCACTGACAAAATGAGAAATATTGGAGTGATTCATGGTGGCACAGATTGTGTAATGCAGAACTGTCAACTTACCAACTCCACCCAGAGGAAATGACACTGTTTGCCCTGGGTCTATTCATATGATGGCACAGACAAATCTCACAGACGTTTGACTGGAAATGGCCATGCTCTGTGACTGTCGCATTAAACTCAAAGGATTTTTCCTTTTCTTGAAAAATCCCTTGAATATTTTTTTCCTCTCAAAATTTAGATTTAAATTTTCTCTTTCACTCTCTCTCTTTCTATCTACCCAATACATGTGTGTTTCTGTTTGTGTGTGTGTGTGTGTGTGTGTGTGTGTGTGTGTGTGTGTGTGTGTGTGTGAGCGAGTGAGCTAGTGAATAAGTGAGCGAGTGTGTATGTGTGTGTGTGAACATTTGGTTGCACGTGTGTGCTTTTTTGTTACCTGTCCGCAGGTCCTCCCGGCCTAACGTAAGTGATTACCAAGGGGCGTGACTTGTGCCAGTCTTCATGGGAGCCACCTTGGGGAAGAGGGCATAAGAGAATCTACAAGTTGAAATATCAGACTTACTAGATAAACAGGCAGAAAATCATGTACAAGCTGGACGCGGAGACTTCATAGTCAGAAACCAGGGGACCAAGTATGTTCTAAGTGTTTGCAACTTGATGCACAGCTTGGAGCTGCACCATTGGCATTCAATGACGTGTGATGGCTTTAAGGGAACTTTAGTTGTCGTTTGGTTTTCATATTGATTTTTCTATTGTTCCCTGTTGTGGGAGTTAATGATTCTGAGGAGCGGTGGTTCACAGGGAAACACTAATGTAAATATTGTTCATATTACATTGGTAACACCCAAAGAAAAGTTTTAGATATGTAACAGCACATCAGTGTGGATTACCCTCAAGAGATACCTCTTAGGAGGTTTTCATTAAATATCTGCATCGTGTGATAAACCAGGAAGTACAAACATTTGCACAAATGCATGGGAATTTTTCACCTCCCATTGGCATCGAAACTGAAAAAGAGTCAAAGGGCACATGAAAACTTGTTCTCTTTGCCTTGATGTTAGTATACGAAGGCAAATTAAACTGTGATATATGTATTAGTGGTATCGACAAGCAGTACGGAAAATAGTGTCTATCTTCACGATATCCAACCCTAGTAAATGTTGCTTCTAAGCAGAAATTTGGCATTTTCTTCATTCTGTCAAGAGTGAATGTTGCTTTCACACGTCCAGTGTGTGCCTTGTCAGTGTTTGCAATCACTCTGAATACACCTGGTGACAGGCCTCTGCTATGCATGCTTACCTCTCATGACAAAACCGAAGCTGCACCCCTCTTTGTGCAAACAGATGTCGATTGTCTTTGATATAACCCCTGAGGTACTGTCTGGTGCTGATGAGAGAAACAAAGATGAGAGAGAGAGAGCGAGCGAGCGAGAGAGAGAGAGAAAGTGAGAGAGAGAGAAGGGGTGAGAGAGAAAGAGGTAGTGGAGAAAAACAAAGTGAAAGACAGAGATAGCAAGAGTGATAAAATGGAAGACAGAAAAGAAAAGGAAAGACAGAGAGAGAGAGGGTGAGAGGGTGCGCGAGAGAGAGAGAGTGAGAGAGAGAAGGGCTGAGAGAGAGAGGCCGTGGAGAAAAACAAAGTGAAAGACAGAGCAAGAGTGATAAAATGGAAGACAGAATAGGAAAGGAAAGGAGAAACAGAGCGAAACAGAGGGAGGGAGAGAGAGAGAGAAAAGGGGTGAGAGAGAGAGGCAGTGGAGAAAAACAAGGTGAAACAGAGATTGCAAGAGTGATCAAATGGAGGAGAGAAAAGAAAAGGAAAGGAGACAGAGCGAGAGAGAGAGAGAGAGAGAAGGGATGAGAGAGAGAGAGAGAGAGAAGGGATGAGAGAGAGAGCAGTGGAAAAAAAACAGTGAGAGACAGAGGTAGCAAGAGTGATAAAAAGGAAGAGAGAGAAAAGGAAAGGAGAGAAAAGGAAAGGAGAAACACAGAGACAGAGAGAAAGACACAATGTCACCAGAGAGAGCGGGAAAACGAGGTAAAAAGAAGGGAGAGAAAGTAAAAGAAGAAATAAAGACATCGTTTACTTCTATTACTTATTAGCTATTGGCGTTCTTTACTCTTGCTGTGAACATGAAGCACTAGCAACACTTGGTATATACTGTCACATGTATGTACCGTTTGCTAATAAACTTTTTCAACTGAGGAAAGTAATGAGAGATACTGCAGAGTCTCGTCAAACTCCCGGGGGTTTCGCAACAGAGGCACAGACGGGGCATGCTGAGGGGTGTGGTGGAGACAAAAGAAACGGTTCAGATTGAGGTTACGGATATGGTTCGCCAGGCCCATTTTGTTGACGATGCATCGATGACATTGTTCGCAGACCCCCCCAGCGATTTTTGCCAGCGGCAAATTTCAGGTGCGTGTAGAATACAGAAACAGCAACGCCATAACTGACCTGTAGGTGGCAGTTCGTACTCCACCTCCAGCAAGACTCTCTCTCCTACGTTCTTCAGTAAACTGATGATCTCCTCATGGCGCAGCTTGGTCAGATTGATGCCGTTCACCGACTTGATGTAGTCACCGATGTTCAGCTGGTCGCTCCTGTAGAGCAGTTGAGTCAAATGAGCTCAATGGAGTTCCATTTAAACCAATCTACTCTACTTTAATCTACTCTAATCTGATACAAGTGTGTAGGTAGCATGACATTAAAGCACAAATGACCTGGACGTGTGAATAAAGCCTACACTAAATGAAAGGAAAGGAACGGGCTCATTTTTGTTCAAACACACATTGACAGGATGGCAGCATAGGCATGGTTCGGGTTCTGCCATCTTATTACTGAATTTCCCAGACTATAAATCACTGTTTTATTTATTTATTTACCCATCTGGCCGGTCCTGCGACTTATATTCCGAAGCGAATTACACAGTGTAATTTTGTGGGACGCATACGCTGCATTTCAACTAAGGCCACTAGATAGCGCGGGTCAATCCACATTACGTGCAATAGGCTAGGCTGCAAATTACTAGTCTATCTTCTCTTCTCGTCTGTCTGTCGTTCTTAAACACACACACACACACACACACACACACACACACACACACACACACACACACACACACACACACACACACACACACACACACACAAGCTTTATCATTAATTTACAATTGTAGTTTTGGTCAGTGCATGCATTTAAGAGTGCTGAGGCTTCACCTACGAGGTTTTTTTGTGGGAAGTGGGATTCATAGCTTTTGTTAACACCGCCAAAACACTTTTTTTGGTCAGAAAGAAGAGGCTTGTGTGTGTGTGTGTGTGTGAGCGTGAGAGAAAGACAGAGTTCATGTGTTTAATGAAGGGTTACTTGTTTTGCTGCTATTCAACAATGAAGAACACCATGTGGAACAATTTGTCTGTTTATTTAGTATCCTAGACCCGGACGCTATGAGGCTCAGGTACAACAGGCAGTGCCTTGCAACAAGTGTGTTACGCCGGACAAACCGCCCAAAAACAAAATAGTGCAACCCTGCTCACTTGGCTGTAGCCGAGGCTAAACTTGGCGGTTTGCAGGTCGGGTGGTTAACAAACGCACATTTTAGCGGGTCGAGCGGTGCGGACTGGCTCTCATAGTGGGTCGGGTGGGGTGTGGGTATTAACAAACGTTGACCCGTGCATCACGACTGTGCCATCATATAAATGTGACTTATACACCGCAGCGACTAACAACAACACATTTTTTTTGCAGAGCGCAACTTGTAGTCGGGGAAATACGGTAAGCTTCGCGTGAATATGCGTATGTGTGTGTTTTGAGCAGGCGGAGGGGGGACAGCCCAGACATGCTGAAATGCTGACACTCAAGACTGGACTGATTAAAAGGGAACCTCTTATCTAGTGCCAAGTTTTTTGGATTGTGCGTAAATGAATAAATTGGATTACTGTTTCCTATGTGTCCTTCCTGGGGAATGTTTGAAAAATCACAAGGACATGTGGCTGTAGTGGAACTTTTAGGCAGACACACAAACTGATTTTTTTTCCTCCTAATTTTCTTCTGTGCACTCCTGTGTATCACTCACCGGGCAGCAAGTCCTCCAGGTCGTAGGTTCGATACCCTTGGTTTTCCATCCTTGTCTGTTCCTCCTGAGATGGTGAGGCCAAGCGTGCTCCCTTCTTTTTTCACAAGCTCCACCATGGTCACCCCCCGCAGTGCTTCTAACCAGAAACACACACACACACACACACACACACAAATGGGGAGGCACACACAGACAGACAGGTACACAAGCATGTATACAGACAGATATACACACAGATATGTACACACAAAGATGCACACACTCAAGCAGATACAAACAAATGCACATAGATACACATAGTGAGAAAGAAACGGTCAATATCTCACACACATATAGTCAGATTCATACACACAAAGGACAGACAGACAGACAGACAGACAGACAGACACACACACACACACACACACACACACACACACACACACACACACACACACACACACACACATAGGAAGAAACAGTCAAACACTCACACCCATATAGTCAGATTCCTACACACAAAGGACAGACACACACACAGACAAGGTAGAATTCTGCAGAAAGCTAAATGATTAGTGTCTGCTTTCCATCAATTCTGATACCAGGTTCAGAACGAGGCCGAGATACGAGGGAGATTAACCGAGACACGTGTGTGCTGTCCTGTGTGTCCTTGCAGCAACCTCTGAAGCCGCATCCCTTCACTCATCCAAAGTCATCCCGGGGAGGAGACAGTCAGCTAAACGAGCAAAATGTAAATGAAAAGATGAGGGGAGATAAGCCTCCCTTGATAGGAATAATCACACCCATATTGTTCCTTGTCCAACACAACAATGAAATCCCGATGCGGTGTTTTATATGGTACTGCTCCCCCTGGGGATGTTTCTTGTTAGCGCTACAGCAAACACTCATCGGACTTTCTGAAACAGCCTACATTTAACACGCCTCCTCAGGGTAAAATAAAAGCTTAGTGAAATTATTTTTGGCAATGTGGGAGATACGCTCGTCAAAGGATGACCATCACTCTACTATGGCAGGGCCAACATTATGATGTGATAAGATTGTTAAAGTATTCCCTAAGCACTTAATCAAATACTAATGAGGTTCCTAATGAGGTTTGTGTCCTGGGTACGACGTTAAACTGCAACCGTCGGGTCGTCAGCGATTAAACCGGCACCCCCGACTTCAACCCTTGGGTTGTTGTGAGGAGGGTGTGTGGACACCCAGCAGGGCAAAAAACAAAACCTGTCAAAGGGAGGATGAGTTCCTCTGTGAACCAACGGCCATCCACACCCGAGAGGAGATAGGGACCACCAGGTACTCCCCTACACAATGATGACTCAACCTGTTGAAGCATCAGCTGTGCTCCTACGACCTCAAAAAAAAGGTTACGCAACTGATGATGAATGACGTTCCTGGAGCTTCGATGATCCTTGACCTTGGGTGAAATAAAACTGACTTCTAAAAGGTGGCGCAATAACCTCAAAATGAGGAAAACATTTATTATGTTGGCTTGTAGCATAAAGAAGTACAGGGTCAATAGTGGAGGACTACGTCACAAAGCCAGTTAACTAGCTTCTGCTCTCCAAATATATGAATCAGGCTGAACAATAGACCATGTGACATCTTTTTAGAGTCGCCCAACATCCAGGATTACTTGGCTTTGAGCACCTACCCTGAAAAACATTCATCCTGCTGATGTATCCATTAGCAAGACTAGCCAGACAAGGTGTCTGTTGATATCGCTTTTGCTCCAGTAATCCCTACACATCTGAGGTAGAAGTAAGTCTATCCACCTTAAATACAAAAAAAACCCCAAAAAAAACCACTCCTTTAGCTCCCGCTTTTTCGTTTTTTTTTAAATAATCATATCAAAGCTGTCATCTTGGCTCGGTGATCAGCAGCCTCACACACTCCTCAGAAAAAAAATCCCTTGGATTTTGTGATTTCATTGTTTCAGTGCTCAGGTCTGTGGAGACATCTCACTTTCTTTTCCACTCACTGCGTTGGTGAATCTTCTTTGCAGCATATCTCGTTATCTTTTTTTTATTCACTTTATGAAAAAAAAGGAAAAGAAAACCCTTGAATCCTTAATTTCAGTTTATTTCTTCCCTCCTGTCTGTCTGTCTGTGTTATTTACACACACATGCAAAAGCAGAAGCTGTGATAAGGCAATGAGTAGCTTGGGTAGCACCGTCCGCTAACTGTTTTCGTGTTTCAGCTTGTCCGCCTGTCATTATATCCCACATTTAGCGATTCACTTATCCATAGATTCTGTATGAAATCTGTATTATAGGTTGCTGAGGGAAAACAAATACATTGTCCGGAGACATATAGTGGAGCAGTTAAGCCATGCACCTTTGTGACCACGTTTGCTGAGGATCTAAACCTGGCAGAGCTTTTCTGACAGACCTGGGAATAATGGTGGTAAGAGTTAAAAGATCTGCCTGGCGGATTGGTGCAGCATCAGCAGTAATGCGGACGTTGTACCAGACTGTTGTGGTGAAGAGGGAGCTGAGCCGGAAGGCAAAACTCCCAATTTACCAGTCAACCTTCGTTCCAACCCTCACCTATGGTCATGAGCTTTGGTTAATGACCGAAAGGGTGCAATCGCGGGTACAAGCAGCTGAAATGAGTTTCCTCCGTAGGGTGTCTGGGTTCAGCCTTAGAGATAGGGTGAGGAGCTCGGACATCCGGATGGAGCTCAGAGTAGAGCCACTGCTCCTTCGCATCAAAAGGAGTCAGTTGAGATGGTTTGGGCATCTGGTTAGGATGCCTCCTGGGCGGCCTTCCTTTGCAGGTTTACCGGGCACAGCCAACTGAGAGGAGACCCCGGGGTAGACCCAGAACTTGCTGGAGGGACTACATGTCCAATCTGGCCTGGGAACGCTTTGGGATCCCCCAGCAGGAGCTGGAGGGCATTGCTGGGGGAGAGGGACATCTGGAGTGTCTTACTTAGCTTGCAGCCACCGTGACCCGACTCTGAAGAAGCAGCTGAAGATGAATGAATGAATGAATGAGTTAAAAGAAAACAGATTCACAAAAAACAATTTAATATAGACCAATGAAGGATGGGGGGGGGGAAAGGGAATGAATTCACCCAACTGAAATTCTGTCTGGGTTGAGGGTATCTTGCGTAATTTCTGTAGTTGTTGAATGAGTGCTCCTGGTTCAACCAGCAGAGGGCCCGTGGTAGGGCACCCTGTGGCTTTTAAAGCTATATTCAAATTTTCTTCCTTAGTTCACAATCCTCTTTAATTTTTCAAATAATTTTCCAACAGAACAATTACTACTTTCTATCCATCCACCCATTTTTTATACTCGCTTACTCCTTTCAGGATTATCCGGCTGCACCTAGCTAGCATACCTTGGCTGAATTGTGGATAGACACCCTAAGACAGGTGCTAGTACCTCACAGGGTCAAACACAGGACTTCTCTAATTCCTACTCACACCTTTCGTATAATTTAGAGTATTCAATACACCCGAACTATGTGAGTGCAACAGCATTTTCAAATCAGCCTCATAAAATGTCTCAAATTAATTAACCATTAATTTCGGTGTTTCATATTTTCTAATTAAACTTACGAAATTGATGAAATAATCATATCAACCTCATTAAATCAGTCTCATAAAATTATTAACCATTAATTCCGTTGTTTAATATTCTATAATTAAACTATTAAAATTGATGGAATAATCAATGGTGCACCAATTGGGGTACTTTGATTGGCAGGGGAAGGCTTTCATAAATATTCTCACAAAACAGGCAGGACAACGACTTACTTCAATGAAAACAATTTACTAGTACAATTAATAAAAGAAACTCGACTGATACCAATCAACGCTAGTTATCTTACAAATACGGATCAGGTACAATCAATGATGAGCAGCAATGTAATGATCAAGGCACAAAAAGTGATACGAGGTAGTGAGGCTGTGCAAATGTGTGTGTGTGCACACTGATAGGTGGGATGCATGCGGGAGTGTGTGTGTGTGTGCGCGCGTGTGCAAGCCTTATTGCAAAAGGCAAGAAAACGGTGCCAAAAGAACAAAGAAATGGTGTGTGGTGTGTTGTGTTTGCATGCTGCCCCGCACTGCAGAGAATGTGTGTGTGTGTGTGTGTGTGTGTGTGTGTGTGTGTGTGTGTGTGTGTGTGTGCGTGCGCACTGAAAGGTGGGATGCACGCGGGAGTGTGTGTGTGTGTGTGTGTGTGTGTGTGTGTGTGTGTGTGTGTGTGTGCGCGCGCACGCAAGCCTTATTGCACTCGGCGAGGAAATGGCGCCAAAAGAACAAAGAAATGGTGTGTGGTGTGTTGTGTTTGCATGCTGCCCCGCACTGCAGAGAATGTGTGTGTGTGTGTGTGTGTGTGCGCACATGGGGTGTGTGTGTCAGAAGGAGGTGTTTTGTGAGAAAAAGGCTGCAATCGCGCAGACAAGATGGTACATGATAAGTGCACCATCAAAAGAAAGAAAAGGGTTAGTAAGAGAGACAGAGAAAGAGACAGAGAGATCACATGCAAAATCCATCTGCCAAAGTAATTTTGCAAACAGCCAAACAAAACTGAAAGTAGCAAATGAACAAAAGAAAGTAGACAGTCCATCTAGAAAACTACACGGATCAGTGTGCGCAAATGGATGGCGAATAGAACTCAGCCGCTAAATAGTACCGTAGCGACCCTGTACTGTTTGGAGCGGAGTCAGTCTATCGCCCCCTGCTCTCTGCCAATCACATGGATGCATGTTCTGTCAGCCAGTGTGTGTGCCTCTGGTTGGTGCCCCGCGCAAGTCTCTCTTCCTTGTTGTCTGGCGTCGAAATGTGGCACCACGGAAAACAGTGTATTTTCTTCTGGCATCTCGTCAGCTGAAAATCCTCGATGCTCCATCTATCACCTGATGATCTTGGGGGAGTCTAAATTGTGATCGCGTCGACGTTGAAGAAATAAAAAGGGACCCGGTCGGCCTCCTCTTTCTGTGGAAACTGCGTGTCTTGCAGGAAATCCTTAACCCATTATAACAGCTGATTAGCAGATGAACAAGACTAGGTTATCTTCCAATAAAACCGTGGCCAGCGGTAATGTGAAGACACGTGGTCCTTTGTTCTTTGTCCTTCTGAGTGCTGTGCATGCACGGGCCACAGCGAGAGCGCGGATTTCAAAATCTGCTGCGGTTTTATGGGTGACACTCCATCACGGGATACAGTATTACTGTAACCAATAACACTACAGTGTGAGCTGAGACGGTGGGTGGAGATCACATGGGAGGTTTAAAGTTAAGATATACTTTATTCATCCCTGTGGGGAAATTCGTCCTCTGCATATAACCCATCCTATTGTATAGGAGCAGTGGGCAGCTGCAGCTGCAGCGACCGGGGACCAACTCCAGTTCTTCTTTCCATCGCCTTGCTCAGGGGCACAGACAGGAGTATTGACCCTAACATGCATGTCTTTTTGATGGTGGGAGGAAACCGGAGTACCTGGAGGAAACCCACGCAGACACCAGGAGAACATGCAAACTCCACACAGAAAGGACCTGGGATGGCCTGGAGTTCGAACCCAGGACCTTCTTGCTGTGAGGCAACAGTGCTAACCACTGGACCACCATGCTGCCACCAGGTTGAGCAGGGAGTTATGGGTATTGTAGTCCAAATGTACATTTGTTTATAGATGCTTACTGGTTCGCTGATCCAAAATGACCCCCAATGATGGTGCAAATAGTGCAGTGCTCTGCTCGGGGATACTTTGACTTAACTTGATCGTTGAAAGACACATATTAGCAATTATGGGTGTGCAATGCTATGAAACTTTGGCCTGGTCTGGCTTCTCAACCCACTAAGCCACCTATCCACACACAGCCAGAGAAAGGCCAAAAATTAATTGCAAGCTTGAAAGCAACAGAGATAATTAAGTTAGAGAAAGGACATTTTTTTTCATACACATTTCTTAAATTAATTTAACAAATTGCTTTCTGGGCCAAATTCAGTAGAATATTTTGCTGCAGGCAGATGTCTAAGGCAAACTATGGCATAACATTTCCATATGGTTTGATCTTCTAATTAAGTGGAAAATTGGGGAAATGGGTTTGCTCAGGGTGCAGTACTGTTATCACTGTTATGTCTGTGTCAGTGGTTTATTCACAGTTACTGGCTGACTGACAGACAGTGACAGACAGACAGACAGACAGACAGATAGATAGATAGATAGATAGATAGATAGATAGATAGATAGATAGATAGATAGATAGATAGATAGATAGATAGATAGATAGATAGATAGATAGATAGATAGATAGATAGATAGATAGATAGATAGTTTTCTATACCTGGTATACTGTGTCTTCTAGAGGCCACGGTGTTATCTGGTCCAGAGAGCTCCTTGGTCTTTCCATAGGGCCCATCATCTTGAGATGAGAGAGAGAAAAAAAAGACAGAAGCAAAGCTTAGCTGGGTTGAATTTCTTTTTAGTTAAAGGGATGCTCCAATGCAAAACAACATTAAACGAATTTAGTATGATGTGTCAAACCACGTGTAGTCTATTTTTGTAGCTCCCCAAAGCAATCGCTGAAAATAACTGTTGCAAAAACAAAAACAGACTGATTTTGGTCATTTCCGTATACCTCTACCTCTTCTATGATTTGAGGGACTATGGTGACATTATGGATGATTGTCCAGCTACCTCCCCCTAAAGGCGAAGGGGGACTAAGAAACTCA
Source organism: Lampris incognitus (assembly GCF_029633865.1). Lineage (NCBI taxonomy): Eukaryota > Metazoa > Chordata > Actinopteri > Lampriformes > Lampridae > Lampris > Lampris incognitus. The sequence goes on along the minus strand of NC_079212.1, from coordinate 100,252,201 downwards.
GCATCCCTGAGCTGAGGGAAACTGTTAGCTTGCTTTTACTTGCAGACTTTGCTGATTTGAAAGGAACGGCCTCAAAAAATATTGAAGATTATAAATTGGAGGAACAGCTCAGGTTGGACGGTTTGGAGACAAAGCAAGAGAGGCAATATTGAGACGGCTTGGACATGTGTGGAGGAGAGATGCTGGGTCTGTTGGGAGAAGGATGCTGAATATGGAGCTGCTAGGGTAGAGGAAAAGAGGAAGGCCAAAGAGGAGGTTTATGGATGTGGTGAGAAAGGACATGCAGGTGGCTGGTGTGACAGAGGAAGATGCAGAGGACAGGAAGAGATGGAAACGGATGATCCACTGTGGCGACCCCCAACGGGAGCAGCCGAGCGTAGTAGTAGTAGATACATTGGATGAGGACACATTTCCTCAGATTTTTATGAAGTCAGATACTGTTTTGAGCCCAGATACACCATGGAGGAGAAAAGGCAAAGATGTGAATCAGCAGCACTGACCTTTGCCGAAGAATCACAAGAAATCATTAAGGAAGAAATGTTGCGGATTCAAATGTCCAAAAAAAATAAAATAAAAGACTGATTACTGTAATAGTGGCAACTGTTCTGTTTCAGTGGAAACTGTGCCACATTGCCAACTGAGATGGAAAGCGTTTGCTGTAATGAATGGGACTGGACAGTTTTTTCTTTCATCAGTGGAACAAGAAATGGATAAGAAGGGACAAGTGTGCATAACTACACACTGTAGTGGACTTATGGACATAATTCACCATAGCCTGTCGTTTGTTGTGATGTTCAACACATACAGTTATGTTACGGGCTTTCTGTGTTGCTAGTGCATCACGCTTAGTGCAGGGTTAAGTCGACCCGCTCACTTTAAGAGCTCAGTGTGTAGCCACGGTAACGCAGCAGCTTTATGGATAATGTTTGTTCGACGTTTTGTTATTGTGTAGCAGTGACATTTTTTCCCCAGTTGTCGGTTAGTGCAGCAATAAAAGACACAAAGACACATGCATTGATGCAATCAAAGACAGAAGTTGTGTGTCTCTCTGTTTCCCCACAACATCCTGGTTTTCAAGTCCACTAACTGTGGCTTGTTTGTCTGGATTTATTTATTTGTATTAGATTATAGTTAGGCTTACTGAATGAGTTTAAACACTTAGGATAAACTGTCCAATGTAATGGGGAGTGCAGAAGAGAGGTGAAGAAGAGAGTGCAGGCAGGGTGGAGTGGATGGAGAAGAGTGTCGGGAGTGATTTGTGACAGAAGGGTACCAGCAAGAGTTAAAGGAAAGGTTTACAAGATGTTTGTGAGACCAGCTATGTTATATGGGTTGGAGACAGTGGCACTGATGAAAAGACAGGAGGTGGAGCTGGAGGTGGCAGAGTTGAAGATGCTAAGATTTTCATTGGGAGTGACGACGAAGGACAGGATCAGGAACAATTATATTAGAGGGACAGCTCAGGTTGGACAGTTTGGAGACAAAGCAAGAGAGGCAAGATTGAGATGGCTTGGACATGTGTGGAGGAGAGATGTTGGGTATATTGGGAGACGGATGCTGAATATGGAGCTGCCAGGGAAGAGGAAAAGAGGAAGGCCAAAGAGGAGGTTTATGGATGTGGTGAGGGAAGACATGTAGTTGGCTGGCGTGACAGAAGAAGATGCAGAGGACAGAAAGAAATGGAAACAGATGATCCACTGTGGTGACCCCTAACGGGAGCAGCCGAAAGTAGTAGTAGTAGCAGGAGATAGTTAGGCCTACTGAAATTTTGTCACTGCCTGCTGTATACACACTACGGACAAGGCCCGCCATGGTTTTGTTTGTAGCCAACTAGCCTGTTGGTCAATGGTTTATAATTTGTAATTCTTTGTAGGCTCTGCATAATGCTTGTTAGGATTTTGTATCATTACGTTGCAGATTAACCCTGGGCTGTTGTAATGGCTGAGCTTTATAAAGAAATTAAAAAATATATATGTCATCTCATCTCATCTCATCTCATCATAAGCTGCTTCTCCAGGGTCGGGCCGCGGTGGCAGCAAGCTAAGTAGGGCACTCCAGACGTCCCTCTTGCCAGCAATGCCCTCCAGTGCCCTCCTTCTGGGGGATCCAAAGGCCAGATTGGACATGTAGTCCCTCCAGCGAGTTCTGGATCTACCCCGGGGTCTCCTCTCAGTTGGATGTGCTCAGAAAACCTCCAAAGGAAGGCGCCCAGGAGGCATCCTAATCAGATGCCCGAACCACCTCAACTGACTCCTTTCGACGTGAAGGAGCAGCGGCTCTACTCCGAGCTCCCTCTGGATGTCTGAGCCCCTAACCCTATCTCTAAGGCTGAGCCCAGACACCCTACAGAGGAAACTCATTTCAGCCACTTGTAGCCGCGATCTCACCCTTTCAGTCACTACCCAAAGCTCATGACCATAGATGAGGGTTGGAACGGAGATTGACTGGTAAATTGAGAGCTTTGCCTTCTGGCTCAGCTCCCTCTTCACCAAAACAGTCCGGTACAACATCCACATTACTGCTGATGCTGTACTAATCCGCCTGTCAATCTCCCGCTCTATCCTACTCTCACTTGTGAACAAGACCCCAAGACACTTTAACTCCTTCACTTGAAGCTACAACTCATCCGCAACCCAGAGGGAGCAATCCACCATTTTCCGGTTGACAAACATGGCCTCAGACTTGGAGGTGCTGACTCTCATCCCGGCCATTTCACACTCAGCTGCAAACTGACCCAGTGCATGCTGGAGGTCGCATTCTGATGAAGCCAATAAAACCACATGATCTGCGAAGAGCAGAGACGCAGTTCTGAGATTCCCAAAATGGACACACTCCTCACCTTGGCTGCGCCTTGAGATCCTGTCCATGAACATCACAAACAAAACTGGAGACGAGGGACAACGTCAGTGGAGTCCGACACCCACCAAAAACACGTTTGACTTTGTGCTGAGAATAGGGACACATCTCTCATTTTGGTTATACAAGGACTGGATGGCTTGCAGCAACCATACTCCCACAGTACCCCCTACAGAGTGCCCTGGGTACACTGTCTTAAGCCTTCTCCAAGTCCACAAAACACATGTTGACTGGCTAGTCAAACTCCCATGCCTCCCTCAACACTTCCACAAGGGTAAAGAAGTAAAAAAAAAGAAGAAAAAAAGGGGGGTGGGGCGGAGGGTTTGCTCCTGTTATCAGGGCATCACACTGCTCAGCCTCCCTGGGAAAGTCTATTCTTGGGTGCTGGAAAGGAGGCTTCGACCGATTGTCGAACCTCGGATCCAGGAGGAGCAATGCGGATACATACATATTTGCTGAGAAATAATTCAGAAAACAAAGGCAATTTTGATATAAAACGGAGTGGCTTGAGTTGGACAATTCTCAATTAGCAATGTGGAATACATTGCTTCAGCTATGTTAGGGCTGCACAAACAATTAAAACAATAATTGCAGAATAAACTTGCTCCTCAGTGTTGTAATGCTGGCAATCTAGGAAATGAAGGTTATTGTACTGTTTCCCTCCCTGTGGATCAGCTATGTATAAAATGTGAATGTGAACGGCAACAAGAGACTATCTGTTGCAATGTTGCACTCAAGTCTCTCACTGGATAAGAGAAAATGCTTAATGCCTGAAATATTAAAAGTTATGCAAAATGTCACATTGTTCAAATGTAATAAAGATTTAAAATACTGCACCAAAGGGACATATAATATTCATGATATCAGGGCTCTAAACTGTGCCAAAAGATAACATGAGCTAAATGGAAGCCGTTCTTCTAGTGTGTCTGAGGGGAAAAGAGTTGGCCTACTTTGGAGTGTCTGGTTGGAAATATTATAAATGTAAAAGTTAAATAAACAGTGTTTGAAAGATTTTTACGCACAGTGGGAAATCCCTCTTCCGCCTGTCAAATGTTGAGTAAATTTTTGGTTCGACCGGTAAGCTGGTCTTCTCTGTCAGACCGACAGATAACCAGCCCTCATCAAGTGTTTTTCCCCCATTCTCAGTGAGACATAGTTTATGAGCTGCATATTCTATGTGGTGAGAGAGGACATGCAGGGGGCCGGTGTGACAGAGGAAGATGCAGAGGTCAGGAAGAAATGGAAACGGATGAGCCGCTGTGGCGACCTCTAATGGGAGAAACCCAAGAGAAGGTACTGTAACCCAAGAGAGGGTACTGTATTATACACTTGTATTCTATTAGGTTAATTCTTTCCCTCAAACATCACCTACTTAAAATGGCACAAGTCAAGTCAATTTTATTTGTATAGCCCAATATCACAAATTACAAATTTGGCTCAGGGGGCTTTACAGCAACACAACATCGTGTCCTTAGACCCTCGCATCAGATAAGGAACGACTCCCTAAAAAAAAAAAATTAACAGGGAGAAAAAATAGGAAGAAACATCAGGGAGAGTAACAAAGAAGGGCCCTCTCCCCCAAGATGGACAGATGTGCAATTGATGTTGTGTTTACACAATTTACAGAATACAACATTGAAAGAGGGTAACAGAATTATAGTGGCATTATAAAATTTGTGAAGAATATGATGAGGAGGATGCCAAGCAGTGTCCAGATGCCACCAGAACAGCCTAGGACCTGATCCACGCGACCACAATTGCCACATTACAAAATGAATAAATATCCATCCATTCATTTTCCGAACCGCTTATCCTGCTCTCAGGGTCGCAGGGATGCTGGAGCCTATCCCAGCAGTCATTGGTCGGCAGGCGGGGAGACACTCTAGACAGGCCGCCAGACTATCACACAGGGCCGACACACACACACACACACACACACACACACACACACACACACACACACACACACACACACACACACACACACACACACACATTCATATCTAGGGACAAGTTAGTACGGCCGATTCACCTGACCTACATGTCTTTGGACTGTGGGAGGAAACTGGAGCCCCCAGAGGAAACCCACGCAGACACGGGGAGAACATGCAAACGCCACACAGGACGACTTGGGACGACCCCCAAGGTTGGACTACCCCAGGGCTCGAACTAAAAAAAATAAAAAAATAAAAATATATATAGTATATATATATAGTATATATATATATATATATATATATAGTATATATATATATATATATATATATATATATATATATATATATGCAGATGATGAGTGTGAGACACACGAAACAGGCCTGTATTGCTATGCATTCAAATCTTTTTCCTGTATCCGTGTTGCTATATATATATACAGTGCATCCGGAAAGTATTCACACCCCTTCACTTTCCCCACATTTTGTTATGTTACAGCCTTATTCCAAAATGGATTAAATTCCTTTTTTTTCTCATCAATCTACACACAATACCCAATAACGACAAAGTGAAAAAGGTTTTGTAGAAATTTTTGCAAATTTATTAAAAATAAACAACTGAAATATTGCATGTACATAAGTATTCACACCCTTTGCTATGACACTCAAAATTGAGCTCAGGTTCATCCTGTTTCCACTGATCATCCTTGAGATGTTTCTACATCTTGATTGGAGTCCACCTGTAGTAAGTTCAATTGATTGGACATGATTTGGAAAGGCACACACCTGTCTATATAAGGTCCCACTGTTGACAGTGCATGTCAGAGCAGAAACCAAGCCATGAAGTCAAAGGAATTGTCGGTGGACCTCCGAGACAGGATTGTATCGAGGCACAGATCTGGGAAAGGGAACAAACAAAATTCTACAGGTTTAAAGGTCCTGAAGAGCAGAGTGGTCTCCATCATTCATAAATGGAAGAAGTTTGGATCCACCAGGACTCTTCCTAGAGCTGGCCGCCCAGCCAAACTGAGCAATCGGGGGAGAAGGGCCTTGGTCAGGGAGGTGACCAAGAACCCGATGGTCACTCTGACAGAGCTCCAGCGTTCCTCTGTGGAGATGGGAGAACCTTCCAGAAGGACAACCATCTCTGCAGCACTCCACCAATCAGGCCTTTATAGTGGAGTGGCCAGACGGAAGCCTCTGCTCAGTAAAAGGCACATGAAAGCCCACTTGGAGTTTGCCAGAAAGCACCTAAAGGACTCTCAGACCATGAGAAACAAGATTCTCTGGTCTGATGAAACCAAGATTGAACTCTTTGGCCTGAATGCCAAACATCACGGCTGGAGGAAACCAGGCACCTCTCATCACCTTGCTAATACCATCCCTACAGTGAAGCATGGTGGTGGTAGCATCATGCTGTGGGGATGTTCTTCAGCGGCAGGAACTGGGAGACTAGTCAGGATCGAGGGAAAGATGAATGGAGCAAAGTACAGAGAGATCCTTGATGAAAACCTGCTCCAGAGCACCCAGGACGTCAGACTGGGGCGAAGGTTTACCTTTCAACACGACAACGACCCTAAGCACACAGCCAAGACAACGAAGGAGTGGCTTTGGGACAAGTCTGTGAATGTCCTTGAGTGGCCCAGCCAGAGCCCAGACTTGAACCCCATTGAACATCTCTGGAAAGACCTGAAAATAGATGTGCAGCGACGCTCCCCATCTAACATTGCAGAGCTCGAGAGGATCTGCAGAGAAGAATGGGAGAAATACCCCAAATATAGGTGTGCCAAGCTTGTAGCTTCATACCCAAGAAGACTTGAGGCTGTAATCGCTGCCAAGGGTGCCTCAACCAAGTACTGAGTAAAGGGTGTGAATACATATGTACATGCAATATTTCAGTTTTGTATTTTTAATACATTTGCAAAAATTTCTACAAAACCTTTTTCACTTGTCATTATGGGGTATTGTATGTAGATTGATGAGGAAAAAAAAGGAATATAATCCATTTTGGAATAAGGCTGTAACATAACAAAATGTGGGGAAAGTGAAGGGGTGTGAATACTTTCCGGATGCACTGTATACACACATACACACACACACACAAACATATAATAAATAATAAAGTATATATATATATATATATATATATATATATATATATATATATATATATATATACACTACCGTTCAAAAGTTTGGGATCACCCAAACAATTTTGTGTTTTCCATGAAAAGTCACACTTATTCACCACCATATGTTGTGAAATGAATAGAAAATAGAGTCAAGACATTGACAAGGTTAGAAATAATGATTTGTATTTGAAATAAGATTTTTTTTACATCAAACTTTGCTTTCGTCAAAGAATCCTCCATTTGCAGCAATTACAGCATTGCAGACCTTTGGCATTCTAGCTGTTAATTTGTTGAGGTAATCTGGAGAAATTGCACCCCACGCTTCCAGAAGCAGCTCCCACAAGTTGGAGAAATTGCTAAGAAATTGAAGATTTCCTACACCGGTGTGTACTACTCCCTTCAGAGGACAGCACAAACAGGCTCTAACCAGAGTAGAAAAAGAAGTGGGAGGCCGCGTTGCACAACTGAGCAAGAAGATAAGTACATTAGAGTCTCTAGTTTGAGAAACAGACGCCTCACAGGTCCCCAACTGGCATCTTCATTAAATAGTACCTGTTAGAGCCTGTTTGTGCTGTCCTCTGAAGGGAGTAGTACACACCGGTGTAGGAAATCTTCAATTTCTTAGCAATTTCTCGCATGGAATAGCCTTCATTTCTAAGAACAAGAATAGACTGTCGAGTTTCAGATGAAAGTTCTCTTTTTCTGGCCATTTTGAGCGTTTAATTGACCCCACAAATGTGATGCTCCAGAAACTCAATCTGCTCAAAGAAGTGCCCATCCAACCAATCCAACTTGTGGGAGCTGCTTCTGGAAGCGTGGGGTGCAATTTCTCCAGATTACCTCAACAAATTAACAGCTAGAATGCCAAAGGTCTGCAATGCTGTAATTGCTGCAAATGGAGGATTCTTTAACGAAAGCAAAGTTTGATGTAAAAAAAATCTTATTTCAAATACAAATCATTATTTCTAACCTTGTCAATGTCTTGACTCTATTTTCTATTCATTTCACAACATATGGTGGTGAATAAGTGTGACTTTTCATGGAAAACACAAAATTGTTTGGGTGATCCCAAACTTTTGAACGGTAGTGTATATATTATAACACCCAGCAACAACACAATTAGTTTTTTCAGGTACTTAGACGTCATGTGCACTTACAATACATTTCTAATACAGAACCTTTGCACAGATAATTCATTAGTTTCTTACCCTGTTACGCTCTTAACTGGGGCATTATTGTTGTTTGTCTGATGGGGGAAGAGATGTGCTACTTTGTGGTCTTTGATAAGGGAACTTAAAAGAGGTGAAGGATTGGGGAAGACTTTAATAACCCAGAAGTTCAACCTTCACCTACACCCGCACGTGTCTGAATGTAAATTTTAAAACAGCACCAGTGTCTTGAAAGCCTGGTATCACAAATTTAGCAATTACACTTTGTTATTTTTGTTGATTTGTAAACATTTACTTTTACAACCGAGATATGAGACGTTTCTGTGGAGATTTTTTTTCTCCAATTTCAGCTCCTGGTTCTTTGAAGAGGATTACTTTGGTGTTCCTACACTGCAGTTTAATGTGTGTTTTTCACCGTTTTAACAGTCTACTTTTGAACTGTCATTCATTTGCTCTATCATATTATACAGAGTAATGACTTGGCAAAACCATTTCCAGTGGCAAAGTAAGAGAACAACATGAATATGATTTTTAACATCACTCAACACAGGGGTAACGCAATTAACTACCTCACTTTAAGCTCCCACATAAATGAAACTCATTTGCCTTGTTAATTCCTTTATTATTTGTTGTTCCAGGCACAGCCTGGAGGGGACAGTGTGTGTGTGTGTGTGTGTGTGTGTGTGTGTGTGTGTGTGTGTGTGTGTGTGTGTGTGTGTGTGTGTGTGTGTGTGTGTGTGTGCGTGTGTGTATCTGACCGCGGCTAATCTCGCAAACTACTGGACCTATCAGCCTAAAACATTTTGTGCAGTTATGATTGTATGATGAAGAACTTCTCATGGTAGCAGTGATTAAAAACCTTCGAAAAACGTTTGTTCTCGCTATCTCTGCTCGCTCTCTTCATTCACTCCCTAGCTTGCTCGACCGATGCTGCTCTCCGCCGCTGCCTGATCTAAGTCAGCCGTACGCAACATTTTCCATGGTTGAGCTATGTTTTATTACCGTTGTTTTATGAATGAAAGTCAATCAGCAGAGCAGCTATTCACCTTCATTCATTTTATATCGAGAACACCATGATGGTTAAACACATATGAAGTCTTTTAATAAGGGCTTTGAAATTATGATAGCCTGATCTTTGTCATTTCATGTCAGACTTGGTCGCTTTCGTGCAAGGGTCCATCCACAGACTGACATTCAAAACGTTTTTAAGAGGTATATTGTAACAAATTCAGGGGGGCAGCCGAGAACCGCCACAGCCGGGACATGAACCCGGGTCTCCCCCACCACGGGTGACAACGTTAATCAGCCGACTTAAGGGTCCGACCCGTTAGTCAAGGGCTAGCGAGTCTAGTTATACGTGGTCGTTACACTAACCCCTCCTTTGGGAAGCGCATCCCCGTGCTTCAGCACACCAACTCCCTCATACCTCTGGGCGCGCGTGCTTCCGATGGCCTCACGGTTTCGCCATCCCACTTCTGACACCAATGTAGCGAATTCAGGGGGGCGGCTGGGAACCGCCATAGCCAGGGCACGAACCCGGGTCTCCCGCACCACGGGCGACATGTTAACCAGTCGACTAAAGGGTCTGACCCGTTAGCCAGGGGCTAGCAAGTCTAGTTATCTGTGGTCGTTACAATATTTTAGCTTGAGTGTGGCCTGTCCAGGGTGTCTCCCCGCCTGCCGCCCGATGACTGCTGGGATAGGCTCCAGCATCCCGACGACCCTGAGAGCAGGATAAGTGGTTTGGATAATGGATGGATCGATAATGCATCTTAAAAATGTTCTTTTTTCCTTATTTCTCATTCAATCGATGTGAGTGCTGTGGAGGAAAAACATAGGTTTTACTGTTCATGTGTTGTGTATGTATTTCCCTTATCTTGGTAGGCAAAAAAAGGGTTTGTCCTAAGTTGGAACACCAGCGGAGGGGAGATAAGTATGCCTGGCGGAGATCAATCCTCTAGTTTCTGTTTGTTTCCATGTATATGGCAGTGTACATCATCTGCTGTGTGTGGAAATGGTCAGTTGTTTTAAGATTAAAGTGAGAACAGTGATAACGCGTCAGAAAATGTCTGGAAGTGTTGACCCTTAGTACTCATCAAGTTTGATGACATCTTGGATTATTATTTGTTTCTAGAAGGGAGACAATATACTCTATTTGGTAACTCCAAACTTCAGAGTGCTGGAAACGTGCATCAATTCAAACGTTGTGGAATAATCTTTAACTTTAAAATTTATCTTGGCCAATAAGTTAAACATATTACTCATTTCCTAAACCATTAAAAGTACACATTTGCTTTCTCTTTAAACAACGTAAGACACATTTTTTCCCTACCTGTGGAAATGCGAAACATTTCGAATCACATAACAACCACACTATATGATGTACTCTCCTGCTCCAAAACAACATCTCATCCATTCATCCATCCATTAGCCACACCAGTTCTGTGGTATTTTTGTCTTCCGACAAAAGGAACATTTTAAGACTTTCCCAGTGCTGATGCCGATGAATCACTTTGTTTTCCAAGCTGTGACAGTGAAAAGGAGGCCACTGTTGTGTAGCACACAGAGGTGTAATAAGTTTAATAATTCACAACTTTTGGATTTAAAGCGTTTTTATATGTTATATATCCCACTGCTCTTTTGCTGAGGGTTGTCACTGGCATAATGGAGCCTGGAGGTGGGTATCACTCATATATTATCAGAATGTGTGTGTGTGTGTGTGTGGTGTTAGTGTGTGTGTGTTAGTTAGTGTAGATAACGGGACCGAAAATTAAAGCATTTATGATCCTAATTCTTTTTGGAGGTGGTAGGTATTGTCTCAGAGAGTAAGAGAAAAATCCCAGAAAATTAAAATTATGCATAATTATGCATACATATGCAAAATATGCATTTTTCTAAAAATGGCTAAAAACCACTTTTCTCGGCATTTCAGATGATTCTGAGCATCTTTGATTTTTTTCACCTATATAAAAATTTTTTCCTGGGACAGAAATGTTTTGGCATTATGCAAAATACTAGAAGAACCCCGCTACAATGTAGCGGTTTGGTTATCCACCCGTCTAAATCTCCCTCCTCTTCATCCTGCCAGCTAACCGCCTTCCCCCTGCCCCTAAACCCCCCCCCCCACGCCAACTCCCTCCCCCCAAATGTTAAGAATCATCTGAAATGCCGAGAAAAGTGGTTTTTAGCCATTTTTAGAAAATGCATATTTTGCATAATTATGCATAATTATTATAATGTTCTGCTATTGTTCTGATCCTCTCTGGAACAATACCTACCACCTCCAAAAAAAAATTAGGATCATAAGTGCATTTTTTCAAAAATGCATATATTTTGCATAATGCCAAAACATTTCTAAGTCCAAGAAATTTTTTTTATATACAGTGCATCCGGAAAGTATTCACACCCCTTCACTTTCCCCACATTTTGTTATGTTACAGCCTTATTCCAAAATGGATTAAATTATTTTTTTTCTCATCAATCTACACACAATACCCCATAATGACAAAGTGAAAAAGGTTTTGTAGAAATTTTTGCAAATGTATTAAAAATAAAAAACTGAAATATTGCATGTTGCTTGCTTTAGGTTGTCCGTCGTGTCCGATGATGACAATCCTGCCTCTGTCACTTGTGAGTCTTCTTATGGCTGTAAAGCCCAATCCGCGATCCACAATGTCTGCCGCAGACAGAACAGGTGAAATCACTGACTGGGGGTGTAGGTGTGGTACTAGCTTCATGTCTCTTCAGACGTCTTCTGGTCCGTCAATCACCGCGGTCCTTTTCGAGGTTTTGCACTCCTTGTTGACAGAAGTGCCGCCAGATGGAGCGTTGGGCGGCAGTGTCTTCCAGCTGGCTCGGGTTCAGGCCACATCTTTTTAATGATGGTCTTCAGCTGGTCTTTGTACCGTTTTTCTGGCCCCTTGCCAAGCGGCGGCCAAGATGTAGCTGGCCATACAGCACTTTACGCGGTAAGCGCTCCTTTGGCATCCTGATGACGTGACCAAGCCATTGAAGTTGGTGCTGGGTGATGGTAGCCTCCATGCTGATGCAGTTGGTCTTGCGGAGTATTTCAGTATGGGGCACTCGGTCACGCCAGGTTATTCTCAGGATGCATTGTAGGCATCTGATGTGGAAGGCCTCAAGCATCCTGAGGTGGTGGCTGTACAGGGTCCACGCCTCACAGCTGTAGAGGAGAGTCGTGATGACAACTGCCAAGTAGACAGATATTTTGGTGTGGAGGTTGAGGTCTTTGTTTTGAAAGACCCTTCTCCTAAGTCTGCCAAAAGAGGATGACGCTTGTTTAATCCGGTTTTGTATCTCCCTGTCGATGCTGCAGTCATCAGAGAGGAAGCTGCCCAGGTATTTGAAGGATTCCACTGTTGCAAGTGGTTTGCTGGAGATGTTGAAGGTTGGTGAATGAGATGGAGGAGTAGATGCCCACTGGCATACTACTTCAATCTTTGCCACATTTATAGAGAGCCCCAGCCTACCATACGCCCTTGCAGCAGCTGCAAGAGTAGCTTGTAGTGCCTCGGATGTGTGGGCCACAACTGCACAGTCATCTTCGTACTGTAACTCGATGATGTGCTCAGATGTCATTTTTGTGACCGCTTGGAGCCTATGGATGTTAAATAGGTTTCCATCTAGTCTGAAGTCCACAGTAACCCCACTGTCCTTCCTGATTTCCTTGTGGAGCAGCAATGTCACACACAGGAGGAATATGTTGAAGAGAACTGGAGCAAGGATGCACCCCTGACGTACCCCGGTGCACACCCTGAAGGGCTCGGATTCCTGGCCTCCAATGGTCACACGTGCCATCATCCCCACATGAAATCTTTGAAGGATGTTGACAAACTTTCGTGGACAACCAAACTTCAGGAGGATGTTCCATAGGATGTCCGTCTTGACTGTGTCGAAAGCCTTTGACAGGTCGATGAAGGCTATGAAGAGGTTCTGATGTTGCTCCCTACACTTCTCCTGGAGTTGCCGTGCTGTGAACACCATGTCCATAGTACTCCTATTCCTCCTAAACCCACACTGTGACTCAGGCAACAGCTCCTCTGAGATGTGTTTTACCAGCCTGTGTAACATGAGTTTGGCCAGGACTTTTCCAGCAACAGCCAGCAGTGAAATGCCACGGCTGTTGCCACAGCGGGACTTGTCTCCTTTGCCTTTATACACTCACTGGCCACTTTATTAGGTACACCTTGCTAGTACTGGGTTGGACCCCCTTTTGCCTTCAGAACTGCCTTAATCCTTCGTGGCGTAGATTCAACAAGGTACTGGAAACATTCCTCAGAGAGTTTGGTCCATATTGACATGATAGCATCACGCAGTTGCTGCAGATTTGTCGGCTGCACATCCATGATGCGAATCTCCCGGTCCACCACATCCCAAAGGTGCTCTATTGGATTGAGATCTGGTGACTGTGGAGGCCATTTGAGTACTGTGAACTCATTGTCATGTTCAAGAAACCAGTCTGAGATGATTCGAGCTTTATGACATGGCGCGTTATCCTGCTGGAAGTAGCCATCAGAAGATGGGAACACTGTGGTCATAAAGGGATGGACATGGTCAGCAACAATACTCAGGCTGTGGCGTTGACACGATGCTCAGTTGGTACTAAGGGGCCCAAAGTGTGCCAAGAAAATATCCCCCACACCATTACACCACCACCACCAGCCTGAACCGTTGATACAAGGCAGGATGGATCCATGCTTTCATGTTGTTGACGCCAAATTCTGACCCTACCATCCGAATGTCGCAGCAGAAATCGAGACTCATCAGACCAGGCAACGTTTTTCCGATCTTCTATTGTCCAATTTTGGTGAGCCTGTGCGAATTGTAGCCTCAGTTTCCTGTTCTTAGCTGACAGGAGTGGCACTCGGTGTGGTCTTCTGCTGCTGTAGTCCATCTGCCTCAAGGTTTTACGTGTTGTGCGTTCAGAGATGCTCTTCTGCATACCTCGGTTGTAATGAGTGGTTATTTGAGTTACTGTTGCCTTTCTATCAGCTCGAACCAGTCTGGCCATTCTCCTCTGACCTCTGGCATCAACAAGGCATTTTCGCGCACAGAACTGCCGCTCACTGGATATTTTCTCTTTTTCGGACCATTCTCTGTAAACCCTAGAGATGGTTGTGCGTGAAAATCCCAGTAGATCAGCAGTTTCTGAAATACTCAGACCAGCCCGTCTGGCACCAACAACCATGCCACGTTCAAAGTCACTTAAATCACCTTTCTTCCCCATTCTGATGCTCGGTTTGAACTGCAGCAGATCGCCTTGACCATGTCTACATGCCTAAATGCATTGAGTTGCTGCCATGTGATAGGCTGATTAGAAATTTGCGTTAACGAGCAGTTGGACAGGTGTGCCTAATAAAGTGGCCGGTGAGTGGAAATGGAGATGATGTTAGCATCCCTCCACTGCTGAGGGACGGTTTCGTTCTTCCATACGTGTGAGATGAACAGGAAAAGTGCACGGGTGCAGAGGTAGCCTCCCTGTTTAAAAATCTCTGCAGGGATACTGTCAGGGCCAGGGGTCTTGTTATTTTTCAGCGACCTAACTGCACAATGAACCTCTTCAAAGGTTGGTGGAAGGTCAAGGTCTTGGATGGTGGGGCGGACAGGTAGTTCCTCCAAGATCGAGGGATCTGTTGGGGAGGGCTGGTTCAAAAGAGTCTCAAAATGTTCTGCCCATCTTTTTGTGATGAGTTTCTGGTCCTTTATGAGAGTGGTACCATCATCAGACTTCAGGGGGGAGACAGAGCAGTTTCTTGGGCCGTAGATGGTTTTCACTGCATCATAAAAGTTGTGCATATCATGTAATATTGCATGTACATAAGTATTCACACCCTTTGCTATGACACACAAAATTGAGCTCAGGTTCATCCTGTTTCCACTGATCATCCTTGAGATGTTTCTACATCTTGATTGGAGTCCACCTGTAGTACATTCAATTGATCGGACATGATTTGGGAAGGCACACACCTGTCTATATAAGGTCCCACTGTTGACAGTGCATGCCAAAGCAGAAACCAAGCCATGAAGTCAAAGGAATTGTCGGTGGACCTCCAAGACAGGATTGTATCGAGGCACAGATCTGGGGAAGGGTACAAAAATTTTTCTACAGTTTTGAAGGTCCCGAAGAGCACAGTGGTCTCGAACATTCGTAAATGGAAGAAGTTTGGATCCACCAGGACTCTTCCTAGAGCTGGCCGCCCAGCCAAACTGAGCAATCGGGGGAGAAGGGCCTTGGTCAGCGAGGAGACCAAGAACCCGATGGTCACGCTGACAGAGCTTCAGCATTCCTCTGTGGAGATGGGAGAACCTTCCAGAAGGACAACCATCTCTGCAGCACTCCACCAATCAGGCCTTTATGGTAGAGTGGCCAGACGGAAGCCTCTGCTCAATAAAAGGCAAATGACAGACCGCTTGGAGTTTGCCAGAAAGCACCTAAAGGACTCTCAGACCATGAGAAACAAGATTCTCTGGTCTGATGAAACCAAGATTGAACTCTTTGGCCTGAATGCCAAACGTCACGTCTGGAGGAAACCAGGGACCTCTCATCACCTTGCTAATACCATCCCTACAGTGAAGCATGGTGGTGGCAGCATCATGCTGTGGGGATGTTCTTCAGTGGCAGGAACTGGGAGACTAGTCAGGATCGAGCGAAAGATGAATGGAGCAAAGTACAGAGAGATCCTTGATGAAAACCTGCTCCAGAGTGCTCAGGACCTCAGACTGGGGTGAAGGTTTACCTTTCAACACGACAATGACCCTAAGCACACAGCCAAGACAACGAAGGAGTGGCTTCGGGACAAGACTGTGAATGTCCTTGAGTGGCCCAGCCAGAGCCCAGACTTGAACCCCACTGAACATCTCTGGAAAGACCTGAAAATAGCTGTGCAGCGACGCTCCCCATCTAACCTTGCAGAGCTCGAGAGGATCTGCAGAGAAGAATGGGAGAAATACCCCAAATATAGGTGTTCCAAGCTTGTAGCTTCATACCCAAGAAGACTTGAGGCTGTAATCGCTGCCAAGAGTGCCTCAACCAAGTACCGAGTAAAGGGTGTGAATACTCATGTACATGCAATATTTCAGTTTTTTATTTTTAATAAATTTGCAAAAATTTCTACAAAACCTTTTTCGCTTTGTCATTATGGGGTATTGTATGTAGATTGATGAGAAAAAAAAGAATTTAATCCATTTTGGAATAAGGCTGTAACATAACAAAATGTGGGGAAAGTGAAGGGGTGTGAATACTTTCCGGATGCACTGTAGGTGAAAAAAATCAAAAATGCTCAGAATCATCTGAAATGCAGAGAAAAGTGGTTTTTAGCCATTTTTAGAAAAATGCATATTTTGCATATTTATGCATAATTTCAATTTTTTTGGGATTTTTCCCTTACTCTCTGAGACAATACCTGCCACCTCCAAAAAGAATTAGGATCATAAATGCTTTAGTTTTCGGTCCCGCTATCTACACTAACTAACACACACACACACACACTAACACCACACACACACACATTACGAAAATATGGGAGTTGATGCATTTTTGCAAAAATGTACTTATGATCCTAATTTTTTTTGGAGGTGGTAGGTATTGTTCCAGAGAGGACCAGAAAAATTGCAGAAAATTAAAAGAATTATAATAATTATGCATAATTATGCAAAACATGCATTTTCTAAAAATGGCTAAAAACCACTTTTCTCGGCATTTCAGATGATTCTGAGCATTTGGGGGAGGGAGTTGGAGTGTGGGGGGGGTTTAGGGGCAGGGGGAAGGCGGTTAGCTGGCAGGATGAAGAGGAGGGAGATTTAGACAGGTGGATAACCAAACCGCTACACTGTAGCGGGGTTCTTCTATATTTTCGTAATGTGTGTGTGTGTGGTGTTAGTGTGTGTGTGTTAGTTAGTTAGTTCGTGTAGATATTGGGACCGAAAACTAAAGCACTCATGATCCTAATTCTTTTTGGAGGTGGTAGGTATTGTTCCAGAGAGTAAGGGAAAAATCCCAGAAAATTAAAATTATGCATAATTATGCATAAATATGCAAAATATGAAATTTTCTAAAAATGGCTAAAAACCACTTTTCTCGGCATTTCAGACGATTCTGAGCATTTGGGGGGAGGGAGTTGGAGTGGGGGGGTAAACCACTTTTCTCGGCATTTCAGATGATTCTGAGCATTTGGGGGGAGGGAGTTGGAGTGGGGGGGGTTTAGGGGCAGGGGGAAGGCGGTTAGCTGGCAGGATGAAGAGGAGGGAGATTTAGACGGGTGGATATCCACCCGTCCAAAAGTGGTTTTTAGCCATTTTTAGAAAATGCATATTTTGCATAATTATGCATAATTATTATAATTATTTTAATGTTCTGCTACTTTTCTGGTCCTCTCTGGAACAATACCTACCACCTCCCAAAAAAATTTGGATCATAAGTGCATTTTTGCAAAAATGCATATATTTTGCATAATGCCAAAACATTTGTCCCAGAAAAAAACATATAGGTGAAAAAATCAAAGATTCTCAGAATCATCTGAAATGCCGAGAAAAGTGGTTTTTAGCCATTTTTAGAAACAAGCATATTTTGTATATTTATGCATAATTATGCATAATTTTAATTTTCTGGGATTTTTCCCTTACTCTCTGAGACAATACCTACCACCTCCAAAAAGAATTAGGATCATAAATGCTTTAGTTTTCGGTCCCGCTATCTACACTAACTAACACCACACACACACACATTACGAAAATATATGAGTAAGATATGGTTGTGACGGCACACATTTCAGAGCACATTACATGTCCGCGACACTACACTCACAAACTATGTGTGTTCAGCATGAGAGGCCTATTTTTGTTCATATCTGATTTTTCATTTCTCAGAATTAGTATCTTACAATGAATAATTTGAATGTGATTAAGCTAATGACTGCCTGGCAGCTTACAGAGCAGGTTGAGTTATGGACTAGGAGTTAGGCCACATTTTTCTCCTTGAATGGATAAGCACACATATGGCTTTTTTAAGCAATGATGGTGATGAAATGCATATCATGTCCAAATGACAGACCTGTTTAAAGGACAAGTCTAACTTTCAAACACATAATTACTTGAAAACGAAATGATTT
Source organism: Lampris incognitus (assembly GCF_029633865.1). Taxonomy (NCBI): domain Eukaryota; kingdom Metazoa; phylum Chordata; class Actinopteri; order Lampriformes; family Lampridae; genus Lampris; species Lampris incognitus. Next base: position 100,233,983 of record NC_079212.1, on the reverse strand, counting down.
CATCCTAAAATTGTGCACATTTGTAAGGTATAATCCTAAAAATAGTCGGTTTACTGACACTTATGGTGTCTTGTGGCAATTGTACCGATGCATGAGCCCTCCAATTCCTAGAGATCCATTTGAAATGAAAATTAACAGTGACGTTACATCAACGCCTCCCCCAGCTGCCAAACAGGAAATATGTTTCAACCTGTGATGTTGGTAAAGATTTTTAAAACGCTTGTTCTGCCATGTCTACTTGCCACCCACAACCTTTACTTCTTCAAACTCACCGCTACCTGCCATTCTTCTTTGTCTAAATGCTACACTGGAGGCGTAAATGTGTCATCGTTCCTGCAACAGGCCCAGCCTGACAGGAGTGGAAGATCTAGGGGGTGGGCGGACACCCCTGCTGCCACCCCACCCAGATCTCTTTGACCAGTGCTGTTCTATTGATGTTCCTATTCACTGGTAGTTTTTAGATGAAGAAAAAAACCTTTTCAATTTGCTTCTTTTCAAACCATACATACAATATAGCATTCATTTGTGAAGCTTATTCTTGTCACTCTTCTTTTTTCATGGCAAAATTTCTGTCTGTGTGCTGTGTGAAAAGCATCCACTACATTATCATTAAAATCGGTATTATTTCATCACTATTATTATCATTGACAGAGATGGACAGGGACTATATTTCATACAGTATGAAATATACCATAACGTCAAGACAGTGTGATATCACACACATATATGCTGACAAAGTGCTGCAAAGAAACTTGAGAAATGCATTTGCAGAGGTGGGCCGTCTCATGAACGTCTTCTAACTTGACATCGCCCATGTGATGTGTGAATGCTTATAATAAACAGTATTTCCTCATGGTTGTTAACACCTATATGAACACTATGAAACAGAAATAGTGAAATACAACATGTCAGTATTAGAACAGTGAACATGTGCTGACACAACGGGCTCTACACAGGTATGCAACAAACAACAAATGGCAAAACACGCAACAGTAATTCAAAGAAATCTATAATTATTTGTGATTGCGCAGCTATAGTAACCTTGTTGGCCATGCTCATCAATGTAAAATGGCAAGTATTATCAAAAATAAAAATAAAAAGACTGTGGCAAACCTCAACCACAAACGGGGCTTCCCAGCACAGAGGCATTCAAACAGATGGTAGATGAGGGCGCAACAGCTCGTTTATAACAAAACCACAAAAAGACTGATTCAAAAACCTTGGAGTTAAAACAGTTTGAAAGACTAGATAATAGACACGGGGAGAGAGTTATGTGGGTCTGTGTCCCTGCGCTGTTCAGTTCTCTGCAAGGCTCTGGTGTGACTCTTCATCATTTAAACCTGTTTCAAGCCAATCACGCTGACCTGAGGACACAGATGTGACTGAACCCCATTCCCCATAATGATGATGATGGGAGAAAAACCACAAAAAAACGAAACAAAAACCCCCCAAAAACAAATGACCTGTGGCCATCCAGGTAAACTCATAGTGATCAATGGCCTGATCGTTGACACTATTTCTTCTCCCTGCAACTTTCTTGTTCCCTGGCTTGCTGAAAAACGCATTTTTCTTTTTCTCCCCAGTTGTATCCGGCCAATTACCCCACTCTATCGAGCCGTCCCGGTCACTGCTCCACCCCCTCTGCCGAGCCGGGGAGGGCTGCAGACTACCACATGCCTCCTCTGATACATGCGGAATCGCCAGCCGCTTCTTTTCCCAGTTCCCCCTCCCCCCTGAACAGGCGCCCCGACCGACCAGAGGGGGCACTAGTGCAGCGACCAGGACACATACCCACATCCGGTTGCAGCCCCCATGTAGGGGGGAGGGGTGACATTGGCTGCAGACACGGACACGTCACTACAGACACGTCCCTACCCGACCAAGCTGGAGGCACCATGAGGACTCGAACCGGCGATCCCCGGGTTGGCAGGCAACAGAATAGACCGCTACGCTACCCTGACGTCAAGGAAAACCACAGTTTTTATATTTAATGCCCATTGGTTGCTGCTTTGAGTGTGTGCTATCGAAGGGACGTGACACAATTCACTGCTTTGTTTCTGCGGCTTCTGTGGGGGCCTTTATTTTATTATATTTGAATACTTATTTATAATTATCCATCCATCTATCATCCAAACCGCTTATCCTGCTGTCAGGGTCATGGGGATGCTGGAGCCTATCCCAGCAGTCATTGGGCGGCAGGCGGGGAGACACCCTGGACAGGCTGACAGGCTATCCCAGGGAATATACACACATACGTGGACAATTGCAACTTGTACACTGTAAAACAGTACACCAAGTGCAATATGTACATATGTCATGTCAAGCTTATTTGTGTAGCTCAAAATCACAAGGTAGTCCCGAAGGGCTTTACAATCAGTACAATATATAGAACAAATTATGACATCCTCTATCCTTACACCCTAGACACGAATGAGGGGAAAAAATCTCCGCTTCTTGATTGCCAATTAACAATTGAAGCTGCAATCGCAATGTATATAATATACCCCATATTTTAAGAATAATTTGCATGCCACCCCCTCACATATCACTGGCCCCTCTTCAGCCCACCCCCATTCAAACATATCTGCTGGTGCCACTGCCTGACAGCAACCAACAAAATGATCATGGTTTTAGTAATCTTGAAATACTCTTTTTTTTAACTTACTATGCAAGCGACAGAAAGACTCAAAAAGGGAAATTGTTTGCTTTTATTGTTCAGGATTGTAATTTTAACCAAGACCTGAAAATAGATAGATAAATAAATGGATCACACAAGTCAGAGAACCAAAGGAGGAAACATATATTTTGTTAGTGCCAGTTGTCAAATTGGAACACACACACACACACACACACACACACACACACACACACACACACACACACACACAAGCAAACACATACACACCTTATAAACTAATTTAATAATAATGAGTCTACACACGTTTAAAGAAACACACACCTGTCACCTAAAAGTGCACTCACATGTTCACACACGTGCCTTGAGGATAACACTTGCTTGACGCTCGACCTGTGTGTGTGTGTGTGTGTGTGTGTGTGTGTGTGTAGCGTACCTTTCGGCATACCCTAAAGCTCACATAAGTGGCAACACACACACACATTCATTGCGCTGCTTTTCCCCTCACGTACTCCAGCTTTTCTGCACAGCCCTCCCTTTATTTCAAACACACATACATCTTCCTTGGCTGCAGGCAGTATTGATGCACGTTAATAGCAGCATTTCATTATGTTGTCTATATATATCCCTTACCCTACATATTCTTCTTAAGATCCGTTTCCCTGTTTTGCTAAATCTCTCTTTCTTCTATCCGAATGCATCTTGCTCTCCTCCCTTGCTGTGCTCACAGGATGACGTGCTTTAAGAGTGACAGTGTGGACTGATCTGAGGTCTGGTGTCTTTATTCACATACACTCAGTCAGTCTCTGCCATCTGTTGAAGTGAGGCAGTTCAATTTTTAATTCAGGACATAAACCATTAGATCTCTATAATCATCTGCTTTCTGGTTGGACATCTGTCTATTCTCACTCGTTTATTGTGAAGTCAGTTCAGTTTCTATCCCGCGTTTTCCACCTCTCCGGTGGTCTCTCTCACACTTTCTCCCAGTGACATGCGAAGGCATCTTCCTCCGTCTTCATCTCTCTCTAGCTCACACTCTTTGTCTCCCTCCTTTTCTGCTCGTGTCTGACGCTTTCTTCTGCCTCTTGTCATTCTGTTATGTGTAATGTTATTCCCCCATAACTCTGTCTAATGCAGGGATCTGGGATCGGACTACACGATTTCAGCCCGATTTTGACACGATTTTTCCGTCGCCGACAAATTCCCAGCATCGGGAATTTGGGAACAACAAACAGGCGTCTTTACCCCGTGTTGTGTGAAATAACTGAAGAACAGCGATGTGGCATCTGGGACGCCCCACGACGAAAAGTCTAGCACGTCAGAATTTTTTGGATTTTGCTGCCTAGTGTGACCTCTCCTATGACGTATTCCATGACGTTGACCAATAGGATAACAGAGTGCTCTCTGGCGCACATATGTAAACACGGCAAAGAGAAAGAGGGATGCCGTGGTTTCTGCTGTCAGGCGGAACGACGAAACCGACGAAAGGTTCGTTGAGTGGTGGCAACAACGCCCCTGCAGGCCTTTTGTACATTACTTCGAGGGAGGACCATGACAGAGTCAAAAACGATAGGCTAAATGTTGGCGAGAGATAGCGGAGGCACTTCAGCAACCCAGTGAGTAGCTGGTTAAGCTAGGCTAGGTTAGCATTCCCCAGTAGCACTAGACATAATATCGTCCACAATCGTTTATTCTTTCATTTTTTTTCCGTTTCTGAACACGACCACCAGCATCACACATAGCGTTTCTGTAGCCATGATTGACAATTTCTTGAGCCTCTTCCCCGACGACCAATGAACTCGCACAAGATTGTGAAAGGCAGCATACGATGATTGGTGGGGTATTGTATTTAGAAATCACGTCAGGACACAGCGCTGTCGCTCGACACAACCTCTCTGTGGCATTCTTTATTTAGACTGACACAGCATCAAAGGCAGACCCGATCAAACAACCCAGAGCCCGCAGGCATCACCAATCGATCCCAGCACAATAGAACAGCACCAAATCAAATGCAGCACTGTCGATGTGTGCATACATAACATTTCCCCCCCCCCGGCAGGATTTCAAACATGAAAGGTTGACACAAAGTCCTCTAGGTGGCCAGGGCGTAAATGTGTGCGAACAGGTCGCGGGGTGGCCTGAGGCTGGGCAGGCCGAGGTGGGGAGGGAGATGGCAGGGGAAGCTGAGGCCCAGAAATGTCTGGGGCCCGTGTAGGAGCTGCATGAAGCCCCGGGGCGTCTCGCCATGCTGAGGGAATGGCCAAGGTTGTGTCACCAGCTGTGTGTGGCGGAGCTGACACCTTCCGTAGACGACTGGAGTGCCACCGAGTGCCATCGCTGAGGAGGTAAGTGGCTGGGCCCAGCTGACGGGTGACTTGGAGAGGAGAGGACCAGTATGAAGCCATTTTATTGTCCCTGTGGGGCCTGCGGACCCTGACCCAGTCTGACACATTGATGCCTGGCACCCTGGTTCGTTTTGACTGGTCAAACCGTTGCTTCATCCGCGTCTGCTGACGAGTGACTGAGGCTCTGACCCCAGAGGGAGGTGCCTGAGGTGTGGAGGGGCGGAGCCTGTCAAGGGGCATGCACAGTTCCCGGCCTAGCATGAGAGAGGCTGGGGAGACGCCTGTGGTCGAGTGCTGTGTGGCCCGATAGTGCAGCAGAGTGTGACGGATGGCCTGCGTGAAAGAGCACCCTTGGGCCATGTGTGCTCTGAGGCCGTTCTTCAGTGAATGGTGAAAACGTTCAACGCCGCCATTGGCCTGGGGGTGGTAGTACGCAGTGCGTATATGACGGATGCCCTTGCTTTCGAGATAAGCAGTGAACTCAGCAGAGACCAGCTGAGGGCCGTTGTCAGTGGTGATGGCCTTTGGGAGGCCCCAGCGAGAGAAAAGAGAGTCCAGGAAGTCGATGATGATCTGTGAGGTCACAGTGCCGGAAGTGGTGAGTTCAGGCCATTTTGAGTGTAGATCGTAGGCGACCACCATGAAGCGTTGGTGGTGGGGAACTCCATGGATCTCACCACAAATGTCCAACTGCAGGTGTTCCCAGGGCTGAGAGGGCCAGGCGAGAGGTTGCAGGGGTGGGGGAGCCTGGTGGCCAGTCTTGCCACTCACAAGGCAGGCAGAACAGTCCTTCACCAGAGCCTCAATATCTCTGTCTATCCCCGGCCACCACACCAGGTCTCGGCAGCGCTGTTTCAGTTTCACAATGCCCAGGTGGCCTTCATGCGCCGTATTCAAAACACGTGCACGGAGAGCAGCTGGGACCACTGTGCAAAACCCACGTGCCACGCAGGTGTCGTTCCAGCAGGAGAGCTCCTGTCTAACTCGGGCGAACGCAGCCAGCTCCTCTGGGACCTTGTGAGGCCAGCCGTTCTGGATGTAGGTGCGGAGCTGGGAGAGGACAGGGTCCTGTTCGGAGGCTGCCCTCAGCTCCTGCAGAGAGACAGTGGCCTGGAGGGGTGTGTGTAGCATTTGGACAATGTCCTTTTCCACACAGTCAGTGTCCGTCTGTGGAGCTGGGGTGGAGACAGAGCGAGAGAGCAGGTCGGCGACAACATTGTCTCTGCCTGGGGTGAACTGCAGGCTGAAGTTGTACTGGCGGAGGCGGTCAGACCAGCGGTGCAGCCTCAGGGGTTTGTGGCCTGTCCCAGATGTGGACAGCAGCGCTGTCAGGGCCTGGTGATCTGTCCTGAGGGTGAAGGAGCGGCCATAGAGGTAGAGGTGCCACCTTTCACAAGCCCAGATACAGGCTAACGCCTCACGCTCACCCACGGAGTACCGCTGCTCGGTCAGGTTGAGGGCACGGGAGGCGAAGGCAATGGGCCTTCTCCACACCGTTCTGGGTTTGAGACAGCACAGCCCCTATCGCTGTGGCTGATGCGTCACAGGTCACAAAGGTGGAGCTGGAGATGTCGAAGTGAGCCAACACTGGTGGTGAAGTCAGTTGAGTCTTGAGATCACGCACAGCGTCACTGCATGCCTTTGACCACACCCATGGCTCGTCCTTACGCAGCAGCTGGCGCAGGGGGGCTGTGGTCGCAGAGTACTGGGGAAGAAACCTCAGGTAGTAACTTGTCATACCCAGGAAGGAGGCGACCTGGGCAGCCGAGCTGGGCTCAGGGATGGCCTGAATGGCATCCACGTTGGATTGTAGTGGAGTTACACCGCTCGCTGACAGCCGGAACCCCACAAAGTCGATGGCTGGCACAGAGAGGACACATTTCTCAGCATTGAGAGTTAGCTTGTGCTTGGACAGGGCTGCGAAGACCATGTTAAGGCGCTTGTCGTGGATTTCACTGGTGGGCCCGTGTACCACTATATCGTCCAGATAGATGGCCACGCCCAGTATGCCAGCCAGCACGGAGACCATGATTTTCTGGAAGCAGCTAGGGGCGAGCTGAGACCGAAAGGCATCCTGGTGTAGCGAAACACTCCTGCATGTGTCACAAAGGCTGTGAGGTTTCGGCTGCTGGGGTGGAGGGGCACCTGTAAGTACCCCTGTCTGAGGTCGAGCTTGGAGAACACCTCAGAGCCATAGAACTGAGCAGTGAGTTCTTCTGAGGTGGGCAGTGGATACTTATCAGGGACCACTGCCTTATTTACTGCACGTAGATCGACGCATACACGCAGGCCCCCCGACTTCTTCTTAGCCACCACGAGGTTTGAGACCCAAGGTGACGTGTCCACCGGTTCAATGATGCCAGCTTCCAGCAGTTGTTGCAGCTCGGTGGAGACCCCATCACGGAGAGCCAACGGGATGCGGCGCAGTGGTTGGATGACAGATTTCACAGCAGGGTTGAGGAGAGGTTGATGGGTGAAGGCGGAGAGGCAGCCCAGCCCGATAAACAGCGATGGCCACTTCTGCTGCCAAGGTGTGACGACAGTCAGGATTGCTGCCCCCCTTGTGTCTAAGAGGGAGAACCCCAGAGTGGAGAACAGGTCCAGGCCCATCAGGTTGGCCCCACGGCGTGCCACATGAAAAACTGCATTGGGCACCAGCTTGGTTCCATAGCGGACAGTCAGTTGGAGAGAGCCAACCAGATAAATTTTGGAGTCACCATACCCACAGAGGACAGCTGAGGGTGCGGACAGTGGCAGTGAACCGAAAAATTGACTGTAGGTATCAACATTCAGGAGAGACACACTTGCACCGGTGTCCAACAGCAGGGGGATGCACACATCATTAATGTTGACTGTGCATGATTTGAATGACACTGGCCCAGAGCTCACCTTGTGAATGACGGCGGTTGAAGACTGGGGGGTGTGGCCCTCTGACCCAGCCGGGGAAGATCGACAGACGTTGGCGAAGTGATTGTGCTTACCGCAGCTACGGCATGTCTGGCCACGGGCAGGGCAGTTCTGAGCCCTTGAAACATGAGACCGAGATCCACAGTTACCACAGGACTGTTGAGGGCGGGGCCGAGAACGCCGTCGTTGCATTTGCAAGACGTCCCCAGTGGAGTCGGCGCCCGCCTCGCTCTGGTTGGGTTGCGTCCCGAGGGGCAGCCGTGAGTAGAGGGAGGAGTCGTTGGCAGCTTGACTGGAGGTGGCCACTTGCTGTGTATTTAGCATAGCAGCACACTCAGCTGCTCCCTCAACCTGTAGTGCGATGGTAATTGCTCTGGACAGCAGCAGATCGTCTTTTTCCAGCAGGAGAGTCTCACGCACCTTTGCGTTGTTGGTGTGTTCGATTAGCTGGTCGCGAACCATCTCGTCCTGAAGCGCGCCAAACTTGCATGAGCTAGCTAGCCCTCGCAAATTAGCTACGTACTGCCGCACAGACTCACCAGGCAGTTGGTGTCGCTGACGGAATATAAATCGCCGAAGGAGGGCACTCTGTGGAGCAGCGAAATGGGTGCTCATAAGTCCCACAGCTTCGGCAAAGCTTGTGACGTTCCCCAGAGACCCGAGCACACGATGACCCTCTGCTCCCAAGCAGTGTAGCAACAGAGCCGTCTTCCTAGCCTGGCTCACGTCGCCGAGCCCTGAGGCGATGATGTAATTTTCAAAACTATGTAGCCAGCGAGTCCATGGTACCGGAGGCTCGCCAGATAATGCCAGGAAGGGGGCAGGTGGTGGGAGAGAGATATCAGCCATCCTCGTCGCCAATATTGTATTTAGAAATCACGTCAGGACACAGCGCTGTCGCTCGACACAACCTCTCCGTGGCATTCTTTATTTAGACTGACACAGCATCAAAGGCAGACCCGATCAAACAACCCAGAGCCCGCAGGCATCACCAATCGATCCCAGCACAATAGAACAGCACCAAATCAAATGCAGCACTGTCGATGTGTGCATACATAACATGGGGGTCATACGATGATTGGTGGGGGTCATACTTGTAGTGTTGCCAGTCTCCCTGCCAAGACGCGGTAAGGATTTATGGGACCATGACTGTCTAATCTGACATGGTGACCATCATGAAAGACAAAACTGTCATGGAGTCTGATCCCGGTTTAAGCATACCCTCTCTGTCTCTCACCTTCATTTTCGCTCTGTTATTGTGCATCTTCATGCATGCACGCATAAACATTTTTGTTTTGCACTACATATACATAGAAATAACCCAGTAGCCCCAATATTTTTTATCTTATAAGCCTCGCAAATCATCTGCCAATCAAAAATCTTGCATGTACAAATTCACTACATGGCTAATAAAACAGATTCAGTGCTAGATTAAGTTAAATTCAGTCATGACATGACGCACAATTGCATGCAACTGAACACACGCACGCACAAATAAACACACAAACAGTAAACAACAGCTTTCATATTTCTGACATAGCTACAAATGATCTGCTCAATGACTCCTCTGTAGTCTCAGGCTATTTTTGCCAATTTGCGTGATTTTGGCATTTGTATATCACCCAAAATTTTTTTTCACCTAAATTGCAAGGGTATAATCTGTTTCAGCATAGAGTTCTTGTGGCAAGACTAGGCTACATGGAGGGTTCAGAGATGGAGGACACTGGGTAGCCCCCTGCCCCCCTGGGTAGCCCCCCCTCTAAAAAAAAAGCTTATCCAGAAATGCACCAACTCGGCTATTAGTTACAGCCCATTGGTAGCCTGTGTCAGTATGTGTGTCTGCAGAGACCCTGCCTTCTGCCTGTCTGTATTTCTTGTTAGTTGAATGTTATGGCCGTCAACCTTTCGGTGGGGCTATCATTCAACTCCTGTGACCAACACCACTGCTTGTGTGGGCCGAGTTCTTTGGAACTACAGTGTACAGGGAATGTGCCAGATCAGTACAGCTGAAATAATAAATATCGCCGGATGCAGCAGCTTAAAAACAAATATACAGCATGGCAAAATTGAGGATTAAGCCTTAACCATTTATGCATTCAAAAAACTAAGATCCCAAGCTTTCTAAAACTGTATATACAATGTGGCAAACAAAAAAGGGTTTGGAAAAGCCTTACGTTACATCTGCATCATCTGGTAGCCAAATGGATATTTCACCGTGGCGATTTTACAAACTCTTTTGTGTTACAATATGTCATGCATGGTAAGAAAGCCCAGGAGCTCAGTTTTTCTAAAGTATAAAATGTTAGGAGGTTTGTCCAATTATTAACAGTAAGTTGCACACGCACACACAGACACATAGACACACACAGATAATTTTTCCACATTATAATCTCAAACAAAAACACTGTCTCTCCACATTATAATCTCAAACAAAAACATTGTCTCTCTTATTTTCATCTTCCCAGGCAAACAGACACACACCTCATCCCTCATACACACAAAAGCACTCCCCCCCCCCCCCTATATTTGTGAGCAGGGCCGTCCACAGACTTTTAGGATGGCAGGTGTGCAACTCAAAATGCACCAACCCACCTTATAGAAAAGGGGGGTGGGGTGGAATGGCTAACTTTTTAACACTGACAAACTCCATTATAGATTCCTGCATAGGAGCACCCCCCTGCTGGTTGGTCATGTGCTTCTAAAAGCACCCCACCTTTATCTGCGGCAGCACCCCTTCTCTGAACACTGTATTCAGCCTCCATTCCCTGTGTTGGTATCTGTCTCTCTTCTCTCCACCAAACATTTTACTCTGACTGTTACTCTCATCCCCCTCTACTTCCTCTGCTGCTTGTCATCCAGTTTGTTTGCTGCCTCTTGCTGAAGCATGGCGCCCCCTTTCTTTTTTGTCGTTTCAGTCTCTTTTCAGTCACAGAGACTGACCAGACTGTGACCAAAAAATAACAAAGGACCATTTGATGAAATCACATTTGATTATGAAATAATCACATGATGAAATCAATTCACCATCAACCTTTGTATTTGTTATATATTTATTTAGTCATGTGGAGATAGGCGCACCAGTTCTGTATCACCCCATTTTTATTTTTGCCAGGTCAGCTACATGTATAGTTTAATTTAGTAACAAGAAAACAACTAATAATAGAATAACATGAAGAGGAAATCATTTATTACAGGGAGATAGTAGCTAGCTAGCAAATTTAGACACCAGTTAGTTTTACATTCTTGACCCAATCAATCAATCAATCAATCAATCAATCAATCAGTCAGTCAGTCAGTCAGTCAATAAAAACAAACATGTTTACATTTCATTTATTTGTTACTAATAGGGATTTTAAAGACAGACTAGCCATTATCCATCGATAACAATTCTACTGGACTGACCCACTGAACAGCATCAACAGAACCTAATCTGTTCAACACAAGAGGGTGTGACAAAAAGCCCTTCAGAGCTAGGTTAAGCTAACTACTACTATTACTACTTTCGGCTGCTCCCATTAGGGGTCACCACAGCGAGTCATCCATTTCCATCTCTTAGCTAGGTTAAGCTAACAGTACCTAATGTATTACTTCCTTAAAGTAGAGGAAAATGAAGTGAGCAAAACAGGCTTCATTTGAGTATTAGGGGAAAAGGGGGACTCAGCCGACAAAATAATCTATTTGCCTTTCAGGAGGCTTAATACAAATGTCACAAGTCTTCTTGAATACCTGCTAATGACATAAGGTACCACGGTGCCTTGCCTTTGCACCTGCAGTTGTGCATCGTGCAATGAACATTGAGTCTGTAACAGTCGACATTTCACCATGATATATATAAAGAGGACATATCTAAAAACAACTTGTTAATTTCATTCAAACTAAAAATATGCCGTTTGTCTGAGACCAGCTGAAGGCAGTTAAAACATTTTCTTTGGTCTTGGTAAAAAGAACACTGACTTGGAAAACAAAAGGGCAGGTGCCCAAGACCCCCCCAACCCAACCCTGTACATGCGCAAGCTTGTGAGGACCCTCACTGACTACTTTCATTCTCTAACCCTGATCCTCACCTTAACTGTCAGAACTACATGCCTAACCTTAACCATGAACCCAAGCCCGAACCCTAAAATAGGCCCTTAAAGAAGTAAGGGCAGGCCAAAAGTCCTCACTTTGAAAAAAATGCCCTAACTCTTAGTGTTGTACGGTATACCGATACTAGAAAGTTATCACAATACTCTGCCATTAAAAACGGTACTATACCCCATTTTATTAGTAATAGCCGTAATTCCTATGAGTTTCATCGATGCACGAGAGCGGGGCACTGTGTGTCTGTGTGTGTGCGTGTGCAGTGCTCTGCAGGCCACTTCCTGCGGGCATAGTTGGTGTGCCAACCATTTTTTTCCCCTTCTCATATGCACACTGCAGCTTTCATAGTGACAGAATGAGAGGCCTGGCTGCAACTACAAATGCTCTTGCCGATCATCCATGGCTTGTTGACAAAGCAGACGCACAGAGCAAAATATGTCGTTATTTTGCTTACACAGTCATCAGTCAGGGCAAGCCCACGGACACCACAGAGGCAGAGCCCATCTATAAAAGACGTTTTAAACCCACACAGACTAAAGGAGCCAACACGTCCAACTTGGCAAAGAATCTCGCCGACAGACAAGCCGACCTGTTCAAGGAATTCAAAGAGCGACAGATTGCCGCGTGACTGTGGGTGGGCCTAGGTGGGCCTGGCCCCCCCACACACTTGGCACACATGCTCACCCAACCAGAAGGCTTCCTTTTTTGCTCAATCATCCAGTGCATAGCAGTTAATGAATACTGTTTCAGTTAGCTGACTATGCGACCAATAAAAATAAAACAATTCTTGTTCCTTGCTTCTTGTTTACCATATGATGATGATGATGACGATGATGATGATGATGGGTAAGATTTTTTTGAGTGGCAGTGCATTTCACAAATGCCAGATTTTGAGCAGCCCCTCCTATTTCACTCAGTGTACAGCCCGCACATTGCACAGAGGAACAGAAGCCTACTTTCCGCTACATAGCTGCTTGTTATGTAGGTGAAGACAAATATCATGGCTAAACAAAGCAGTTAACTAAGCTTGTCACAAAAGTACATGAGGAGCAGGAGGAAGAGAATTCAGCTCAGTACAGGTATCATTCTCAACTCATCCCAAACACCAAGCCCCGTCGTTTCCCGGTGTAATCAACTAGTTTACGACTTCAGACTATAGTAGCCTATTGCCAATTTCCCTGTTATTGTTTATTGGGTATCAGAATCAGAATACTTTATTCATCCCCGAGGGGAAATTGGGTTCTATTACAGACACTCACACTCTAGTAAGAAAAAACTAACAAGATACAAGGTAACAAGAAAATGGAAACAAACAGAAACAAGAAAAACAGAAACAAATAGAAATAAAAGCTAAAATAAGAAATAGAAATAAGAACAAAATATATAGACAAGCATGGTGCACATAACACCCTATCTATACTGCACTACCGCAGCGAAAAACAAACAGCACAAACAAAACCCGACTGGGTAAAACAAGTCGAAGGGCCAGTCCAATGACCATTAACTCCGAGTATCTGACACTCTGAGGGAGGAGCTGTAAAGTTTGATGGCCACATGCAGGAATGACCTCCTGTGGCGCTCTGTAGTGCATTTCGGCAGAATGAGTCTATTACTAAAAGTACTCCTGTGCCCAACCAGCACGTCATGGAGTGGGTGGGAGACATTGTCCATGTTGGCACTTAACTTCAACAGCGTCCTCCTCTCAGAAACCACTGCCTGAGAATCCAGTTCCACTCCCCCCCCCCCCCATGTCACCGGCGTTGCAGATTAGTTCATTGAGCCTGTTTCCATCCACTACCCTCAACCTGCCACCCCAACACACAACAGCAAACAGGAGAGCACTGGCCACCACAGACTCATACCACATCCTGAGCATTGTCTGGCAGATGTTGAAGGACTTCAGCCTGTAGTTTTTGTTGTCTATACAATTGGATTTTATGTTGATGTTGCTGCATTTTCTGTGTGTGTGTGTGTGTGTGTAGTGTTGTGCAAGTTTATACTTCACAAGAGCTAGCTCAAAGTTCAATTCACAAAGACTACAATGACGTTCACAATTTTAAATTTTTAACTAAAGTTCACAGTCCCAAAAAAATGAATTAGTAGTTAATTTCTCCTGTTTTTTTATTTTTTAAATGAGCTACTCTAATGCTCATATGTTTCAACTTGCTGTGTTGTTTCAAATTCATTGCCGATGTGGCTGACGTTCAGATAATTTGCATAAAAATGTAACTTTTTTCCCCCCGTTGGACTTTGTTACGTTCATGAAACTCCTTCAGACAGTCATATGAACTGCCTTCAGCAGTACTGGTAACTGCATCTGAATTGCTGCGTGCCGTAAAACACAGCACGTGAGCGTCGTTGACTCTTGTGGAAGTGAACGATGCTCAAATTCACGTTCATTAGTTGCAAATGGATAGATTCAGTTCACCGTTCACCAAAAAGCATGAGCACGTTCAATGTGTTCATGCACAACACTGTGTGTGTGTGTGTGTGTGTGTGTGTGTGTGTGTGTCTGTGTGTGTGTGTGTGTGTGTGTGTGTGTGTGTGTGTGTGTGTGTCTGTGTGTGTGTGTGTGTGTGTGTGTGTGTGTGGTTTATGTGGCTATGTTCAAGTGTGCCTTGCTTGTGCCCAGGTCAAGATGATCTCCAAAGCCCCCCCCCCCGACCTCGACTGTGCACAGGTTGCTGATGAGCCATAACGCAAACACAACTTTAATACTTTGAAAATGTCCATGAAAAATTGATAACAAACTCGTTATTTAATTATCTGAACATACTACACATCAGATTTACATGGAAAAAATACATACTGGGACCTTAAATAGCCCAAACATAGACGATGTGTATGTAAACCTCTTTTCTAGTCTTCACTCCTCAATCCTGACCAGGCTCGCATGGGTCCCACCAGCTCAAGCGGTGCTATACAGTGTCCATGGTCGGACCATAGTGGCTGCGGGAGCCATTGGAGTTGGACCCTTCCATGACCCAGAACCCAAGACAACTGACCCGGTGTTCCCCCGGTGTTAGCGGCCCTGTGTGTACCTCTATACGCTTGATTAATAACGCTGTTCTTGCTGTCAGCTGTGTGTGTGTGTGTGTGTGTGTGTGTGTGTGTGTGTGTGTGTGTGTGGCTGCCGTGCCAGGCTATGTGATGTTGTTAATGTTTGTCTTGGTGCGTGTAACCTTACCTCTGATGATGTATGAGCCTTTTATGATTAAACTGTGGTGCATTCAGACAAGTATAGTTGTAATGGCCTATTTTGGTTAACATATTCGTTTCAGAACCTATTAAGTATGATTGGTTTTGGAAGGGCTAGGCCTACCTGATTTTCTCTGTGCCCACTCACACTGTGATTTCTGCCTATGCCACTGGCGACAGGTTAGCGAATGTCATAGATAACATAATTACATGCCCTCAAATATAAGTGTGATTTATTTTGTAACGAGCAAATTTTTTTCATCATCTGAGTTTGACAAGGCAATTAAGGGAAATAATAACTTTAATTTGACTTTAACTTTTTAGCTAACTGATAGATGTGGCCAACATCTATATGCAAATGCAATGTTCACACTGGTAACATTTAACTTTCCTGTAAACTTTACCTCTGTTATGTCCATCTACCTCAGGCATGTATGTAAGTAACCTGTTAACTTCTATTTCAGCATCTCTGATATATGTATTCTCTGCATCATTTCACTTTATCAGCTCTTATTTTGCCCGTATATAGTCAATCCTTGAGTATATATCTGAAGATTGTTGTGTTGTAGTGTTGTTATTCTATGTTAAGTACACTGAGAGCACCAAAACCAGAGCCAAATTCCATGTATGTGCAAAACTATATGGCCAATAAACATTCTGATTCTGAACTTGCAAGCTGCTAAAAACCAGGCGTTCACAGGCATGCTGATCAACAACTACAGTTATAAATGAGCAATTTATACTCAATCAGTACCGGTAATGGTAATTATTGCATGTACATTTTTGTCAATAATTATTCATACTGGGAATTTGATCAAGTGGAATGGGCCTATATGGTGAAAGTACTGGAAGAATTTGGGTTTGTTAGCCAATTTGTCTCATGGATTACATCATTGGAAGCTCACCCATTTCCCCCCATCCTTACAAACCAAGAGATCAGTGCTGTTCCTTTTACATCGCGGAACCAACCAAGGCTGTCCCATCAGCCCATTGCTATTTGCAGTCGCTATTGAGCCCCTCGCCATTAGTATTAGGAATCAACCTTCTATTAAACCCATCTGATTGGGGAACGTAGAGCATCACATTTCCCTATATGCGGATGATGTTGTCTTCTTCCTATCACAAACAGAGAAGTTTGTTCTCGTTTTGCTAGATGTTGTAAGGTCATTTGGTGAAATTTCAGGATATACAATTAACTGGCAGAAGAGTGACTTCATACGGGCAACCAGGTAGTGTTGTGGTCTATTCCATTGCCTACCAACACGGGGCTCTCTGGTTCGAATCCCCATGTTACCACCAGCTTGATTGGGCATCCCTACATATACACTGCTCAAAAAAATAAAGGGAACACCTAAAAACACAATATAGACCTCGATGAATGAAATATTTCAGCCGAAAATCTTTATTTATTAGACAGAGGAATGTGTTTAGAGCAAAATAACCTAAGAATGATCAATGGAAATCAAAATCATTAGCCCATTAAGGTCTGGATTCAGAATCATACTCAAAATCAAAGTGGAAAATGAGAACATAGGCTGATCCAACTTCTGTGGAAATTCTTCAAGACGATTCAAAATGAGGCTCAGTAGTGTGTGTGGCCTCCACGTGCCTGTATGCACTCCCTACAACGTCTGGGCATGCTCCTGATGAGACGACGGATGGTCTCCTGAGGGATCTCCTCCCAGACCTGGATCAGGGCATCGGTCAACTCCTGGACAGTCTGCGGTGCGACATCGCATTGGCGGATGGTACGAGACATGATGTCCCAGAGGTGCTCGATTGGATTCAGGTCTGGGGAACGTGCAGGCCAGTCCATAGCATCAATGCCCTCAACATACAGGAACTGCTGACACACTCTGGCCACATGAGGACGAGCATTGTCATGCATGAGCAGGAACCCAGGGCCCACTGCACCAGCATATGGTCTGACAATGGGTCTGAGGATCTCATCCCGGTACCTAATGGCAGTCATGGTACCTCTGGCTAGCACGTAGAGGTCTGTGCGGCCCTCCAAGGATATGCCTCCCCAGACCATCACTGACCCACCGCCAAACCGGTCATGCTGGAGGATGTTGCAGGCAGCAGAACGTTCTCCACAGCGTCTCCAGACTCTCTCACGTCTGTCACATGTGTTCAGTGTGAACCTGCTCTCATCTGTGAAGAGCACAGGGCGCCAATGGCGAATCGGCCAACCAAGATGTTCTCTGGCAAAGGTCAATCGGGCTGCACGGTGTTGGGCTGTGAGCACAGGCCCCAATTGTGGACGTCGGGCCCTCATACCATCCTCATGCATTCTGTTTCTCACTGTTTGAGCAGAAACCGGCACATTAGTGGCCTGTTGAAGGTCGTTTTGTAGGGCTCCGGCAGTGCTCCTCCTGTTCCTCCTTGCACAAAGGACCAGATAGCTGTCCTGCTGCGGGGTTGTTGTCCTCCTGCGGCCCCCTCCACGTCTCCTGTTGTACTGGCCTGTCTCCTGGTACCTCCTCCATGCTCTGGACACTGTGCTGGGAGACACATCAAATCTTCTTGCCACAGCACGCATTGATGTGCCATCCTGGATGAGCTGCACTACCTGAGCACCTTCTGTAGGTTGCAGATACCGCCACATGCCACCTCTAGTGGTGAGGGCACTAGCACAATGAAAAACTAACCAAAGATCGGCCAGAAAAGATGAGGACAGGCAAATGGTCTGTGGCCACCACCTGCAAATCCATTCCTTTTATAGGGGTTGTCTTGCAAATTGTCTAATTTCCACCTGGTGGAAATTAGACAATTTACCAACAGGTGAAATTGATTCACAAATCAGTGTTGCTTCCTAACTGGACAGGTTGATATCTCAAAAGTGTGATTGACTTGGAGCTACATTGCATTGCTTATGTGTTCCCTTTATTTATTTGAGCAGTGTACAATTTGCCATGTCTGCGGGTGGGAAGCTGGATGTGGGTATGTGTCATGTGTCCTGTTCATTGCACTACGACCTCCTATGGTCGGTCGGGGCGCCTGTTCGGGGAGTAGGGGGAGCTGGGGGGGAATAGTGTGATCCTCCCATGCGCTACGTACCCCTGGCAAAATGCCTCACTGTCAGGTGAAAAGAAGCAGTTAGCGACTCCACACGTATCAAAGGAGGCATTGTGGTAGTCTGCAGCCCTCCTTGGGTCATCAGAGGGGGTGGAGCAGTGACCAGGAGGGCTCAAAAGAGTGGTAATTAGCCTAGTACAATTGGGGAGAAAAACGGGGAAAAATCCCCCCCCCCAAAAAAAGTGAATTTATTTCACTGGGTGCTGATCTTAATTTCATTTTAATTCTAACTTTCTTGAAAAAGTGGAAAAACTGAGGGGGGGGAGGGGCACTGAAAAATGGAGGACCCCCCCTCTTTCTATGGTGGGCCATATGCCATCAAAATCGTCTCTCTGACAAGATTCTTGTATCTCTTTTAAAATCTACCCATTTTTTGACAAGGTCCTTTTTCAAATCATTACACTCAATAGTTATGCCCTTTGTCTGGGACTTTAAAGCTCACAGAATATCAAAAACTCATTTACATAAACCAAGAGAGATGGGGGGACTAGGACTACCGTACTTCCTGCATTATTACTGGGCAGCGAATGCGAGCGCCATTGTCTATTGGCAGGGAGGTTACAGAATGGAAGTATCCACCAAGACTCCCCCTTGGGTCGCCATTGAAAAGAGTGATGTCAAAAACAGCTCTCTTCTAGCACTCCTTTTCTCAGTACCCTAACCCTAACCCTAACCCTAACCCTATCCCCTGCAAATACTAAGGTGGATAACTTAATCATTTTAAATTGCTTGAAAATATGGCAGCAAATTAAGAAGGGCTGCAGATTACCATACACTTCATACCCCAGTATATGGCAATCATGTAGTCCCCCATGTCTCTCAGATGCATCTTTTGACAGTTGGAGGTTAAAAGGTTTTTGAAAGATTTATATATTAACAGGTAAATTGCCTCATTTACTCAGTTAAAAAACAAGTTCTCTCTTCCCAGATTAGGAACTATGTTTGTCAGTGTGTGCCCAACTTTGAGTCTCTCCCCGAAGGAAGAATAATTTATAAGCTTTTGTTAGGCCCTCCTGAGTCCAAAAAAAAAATGGTCTCAGACTTTGTAAATATATTTTCTGAACAAGTGAGTTATGCCACACACTGAAAAATGTGTGGAGGGAGGAACTGGGTATACCGATTGGGGATGATGTTTGGGAGGAGGGCCCTAACAGGACCCAATCTTGTTCGATCAATGCTAGGCATCAATTAATCCAATTCAAGGTGATGCACAGGCTTCATTATTCAAAAACTAAATTGCACAGAATCTTTCCTACCATTTCCTCTCTATGTGATGGATGTAAATCTGCAGAAGGCTCTCTGACTTTTCTGGAAATGCCCAAAACTGTATCATTTTTGGTGTGACATATTCAACTGGTTCTCTAACATGTGTATGGCTGTGTTTGAATATGATCCAGATATTGCACTACTTGGGTTTTCTCTTTCCCTACTAAGCCAATGTCTCCATGCAAAGCACTATTATGTATGGAATGGTAATCACAAAGAAAGTAATTTTAAGGCTCTGGAAGTCAGATACCGTGCCTCAGTTTAAGACCTGGTGGGAGGGCAATTCATATTTGATGTTTGCTTACTTTTAATCTTTCACCATGTATGACCTTACATTGATTGCTTAGATAGATGCTTAAAGTCCATGTGTAGTAGAACAAAGGTAGTCTTATACAGTGTCTTCTCCAGGTACACAAATAAGGGCCTATTGTTAATTGTTGGCTGTATGGGACACTCACTGAGTGTAGCAAGTGTGTACACACTAAATGGAGAAATGGCCTTGGTGGATGAGAGCTGGAAGACATGAGATAAGGAGGGGAAGAACAGACAACTGTCCTATAAGAGAGACTGTACTGTATTGATCGGTGCGCATTCAAGCACCTGGGCTTGGATGCGTCTGTTCATGAACACATATTAAAATCGTGAGACAATACTGTAAGAGATTTTTGTCTCGGTCCTCATTTCTGTCAGAGTGGAATTAAATAATTGCCATTACACCTGGTTAACTGAGCTCACTGGTATACTATAACATATGGAGAAAGTTCGATATTGCATGATGGCCATCCATCCATCCATTATCCAAACTGCTCATCCTACTCTCAGGGTTGCGGGGATGCTGGAGTCTATCCCAGCAGTCATTGGGCGGCAGGTGGCAAGACACCCTGGACAGGCCATCACAGGGCCGACACACACAAACACACATTCACACCTAGGGATAATTTAGTACGGCCGATTCACCTGACCTACATGTCTTTGGGCTGTGGGAGGAAACCGGAGTATCCGGAGAAAACCCACGCAGACACGGGGAGAACATGCAAACTCCACACAGAGGACGACACGGGATGACCCCCAAGGTTGGACTACCCTGGGGCTTGAACCCAGGAGCACGACGGCCAATCGTAATACATTTTCTGATCTATGGCAGCCATTTCTGGATCACCTAGCTCAGTACGACGCTGAACCTGACCAACAACAAAATACATAGTGTGCTGTCCACCTCTCTCATTGAGTGCTTGTGCTAAAACATGTGCTAGTGATGCAGCAGTGTAATTCATTATTTTCCTTAAATATGCCCTGTTTCTTTTTTGTCCTTTATTTCTAATTTATTTTTTTTATATGGGTTTCTGTTTCTTTTATTGTACAGTAGCACAATGGAAAAGGAAGATGCTTAAAAAATGTGTTTATTTTTGGCTAAAAAATGTATCTTGCTGTGGCGGTCAACACCACAGGTTCCTACAGTCAGCATGTGGATATCACAGATATCGGCCCTTCTCCCTCTGGAAAAACTGACTCATGATCTCAACCATGAATTGGACAAATTCTGGAGACTCTGGAGGCCTTTGCACACCGTCCTGCAGGGACTTCGACCCACTTGTCTGTCCCTGGAGGGCGGTGGCTGATTGCTCTACCTGTTTTGTGGTCTTTGCTTGCTTCCTGTCGTGTCTTGTGAAGTCTAGTCATACATATTGTCATGGTTATTTTTCATTTATTTATTTTACTTGTTTTTTTCTTTTAATATAACTTTACATATTGCCACGTCTTTTGTTGATTTTGGGGATGGGATTTTTCTGTTTATTGTGTTTTCCTGTTGCTGTTCGTGTTTATTAAATCTGAAAATCAATTAGAAAATTATCCATATTAGTGGATGCACTCAGTCGAGTTCAGACCTCCACCAAGGAGGTGGAGTGAATAATTTGTGTTCTACTTTAGTGCACTACTGTAGTGTGCAGGCTAATAATCATGGGTTTGAGTTATTTTAATTCAATTCAATCCAATTCAATTTATTGTCATTAAAAACAATGTGCAGGCACATGTTAAAAATGAAATGAGGGCTGTGGCTTCACCAAACAGTGCAAGACAGACACAGACAAACACAGCAAACACAGTATAAGATATACACACATGAGACCAAACGGTAAAATAAGCTAAAAAGAACAAGAGTACAAAATATTTAAAAATATCTACAGACATTCAGTGGGTAGCCAGGTTCAGGTGGGCAACAGCTTGTGGAAAGAAGCTGTTTCTTAAGTTTAAACAGTGTCAAAATATTTTTTGTTTTATTTTGTTTTTTTAGTAATAAATAAAGCAAATAACCCAGCCACTGAGGATGCACAAGCCAGTGCATCCTTAGTGCCGGTCCCAAGCCCGGACAAATGGGGAGGGTTGCGTCAGGAAGGGCATCCGGCGTAAAATCTTTGCCAAATCAAATATGCGGATCATAAATAAGACTTACATACCGGATCGGTCGAGGCCCGGGTTACCAATGACCACCACCAGTACTGTTAACCAGCAGGGTGTCGGTGGAAACTATGCTACTGTTGGGCGAAGGAGAAGGAGAGGGGGAAGGCATGTCCAGAGGCAGCTAGAGAGGAGGAAGGGTAGGCATGTGGAGGTGAGAGTTGGAACTTTGAATGTTGGCACTATGACTGGTAAAGGGAGAGAGCTGGCTGACATGATGGAAAGAAGAAAGGTAGGCATACTGTGTGTGCAAGAGACCAGGTGGAAGGGGAGTAAGGCCAGGAGTATCGGAGGTGGGTTCAAACTCTTCTACCATGGTGTGAATGGGAGGAGTAATGGGGTAGGGGTAATTCTGAAGGAAGAGTATGTCAAGAGCGTGCTGGAGGTGAAGAGAGTGTCAGACAGAGTGATGAGTATGAAGCTGGAAATTGAAGGTTTATTGCTGAATGTTATCAGCGCATATGCCCCGCAAGTTGGGTGTGAGATGGATGAAAAAGAAGAATTCTGGAGTGAGTTGGACGACATGGTGGAGAGGGTACCCAAGGAGGAGAGAGTGGTGATTGGAGCGGACTTCAATGGACATGTTGGTGAAGGGAACAGAGGTGATGAGGAGGTGATGGGAAGGTATGGAGTCAAGAAGAGAAATGTGGAAGGACAGATGGTGGTCGATTTTGCAAAAAGGATGGAAATGGCTGTGGTGAATACATATTTCAAGAAGAGGGAGGAACACAGGCTGACGTACAAGAGTGGAGGAAAGTGCACACAGGTGGACTATATCTTATGTAGAAGGCGCCATCTAAAAGGGATTGGAGACTGCAAGGTGGTGACAGGGGAGAACGTAGCTAGGCAGCATCGGCTGGTGGTCTGTAGGATGACTTTGGAGACCAAGAAGAGGAAGCGAGTGAAGACACAGCCGAAGATCAAATGGTGGAAGTTGAAGAAGGAAGACTGTTGTGTGGAGTTCAGGCAGGAGTTAAGACAGGCACTGGGTGGTAGTGAAGAGTTGCCAGATGGCTGGAAACCACTGCAGAAATAGTGAGGGAGACAGCTAGGAAGGTACTTGGTGTGTCATCAGGACAGAGGAAGGAAGACAAGGAGACTTGGTGGTGGAATGAGGAAGTACAGCAAATTATACAGAGGAAAAGGTTGGCAAAGAAGAAGTGGGATAGTAAGTGAGATGAAGAAAGTAGACAGGAGTAGAAGGAGATGCAGCGTAAAGCAAAGAGAGAGGTGGCAAAGGCAAAGGAAAAGGCGTATGGTGAGTTGTATGACAGATTAGACACTAAGGAAGGAGAAAAGGACTTGTACCGATTGGCTAGACAGAGGGACCAAGCTGCAAAGGATGTGCAGCAAGTTAGGGCGATCAAGGATAGAGATGGAAATGTGCTGACAAGCGAGGAGAGTGTGCTAAGAAGATGGAAGGAATACTTTGAGGGGCTGATGAATGAAGAAAATGAGAGAGAGAGAAGGTTGGATGATGTAGGGATAGTGAATCAGGAAGTTCAGCGGATTAGCAAGGAGGAAGTGAGGGCAGCTATGAAGAGGATGAAGAGTGGAAAGGCAGTTGGTCCTGATGACATACCTGTGGAGGCATGGAGATGTTTAGGAGAGATGGCAGTGAAGTTTTTAACTAGATTGTTTAACACAATCCTGGAAAGTGAGAGGATGCCTGAGGAGTGGAGAAGAAGCATACTGGTACCGATTTTCAAGAACAAGGGCGATGTGCAGAACTGTAACAACTACAGAGGTATAAAGTTGATCAGCCACAGCATGAAGATTTGGGAAAGAGTAATAGAAGCTAGATTAAGAGGAGAGGTGACGATCAGCGAGCAGCAGTATGGTTTCATGCCACGAAAGAGCACCACAGATGCAATGTTTGCTTTGAGAATGTTGATTGAGAAGTATAGAGAAGGCCAGAAAGAGTTGCATTGTGTCTTTGTAGATTTAGAGAAAGCTTATGACAGAGTGCCGAGAGAGGAGGTGTGGTATTGTATGAGGAAGTCAGGAGTTGCAGAGAAGTATGTAGGAGTGGTGCAGGATACGTATGAGGGAAGTGTGACAATGGTGAGGTGTGCGGTTGGAATGACAGATGGGTTCAAGTTGGAGGTGGGATTACATCAAGGATCGGCTCTTAGCCCTTTCTTGTTTGCAATGGTGATGGACAGGTTGACGGACAAGATCAGGCAGGAGTCTCCATGGACGATGATGTTTGCGGATGACATTGTGATCTGTAGCGAGAGTAGGGTGCAGGTTGAGGAGAGCCTGGAGAGATGGAGGTGTGCACTGGAGAGAAGAGGAATGAAAGTCAGTAGGAGCAAGACGGAATACCTATGCATGAATGAGAGAGAGGACAGTGGAATGGTCAGGATGCAAGGAGTGGAGGTGACAAAGGCATTTGAGTTTAAATACTTGGGGTCAACTGTCCAAAGTAACGGGGAGTGCAGTAGAGAGGTGAAAAAGAGAGTGCAGGCAGGTTGGAGTGGGTGGAGAAGTGTGTCAGGAGTGATTTGCGACAGAAGGGTATCAGCAAGAGTTAAAGGGAAAGTTTACAAGATGGTTGTGAGACCAGCTATGTTATATGGTTTGGAGACAGTGGCACTGACGAAAAGACAGGAGGCGGAGCTGGAGGTGGCAGAGTTGAAGATGCTAAGATTTTCACTGGGAGTAACGAAAAAGGACAGGATTAGGAACGATTATATTAGAGGGACCGCTCAGGTTGGACGGTTTGGAGACAAAGCAAGAGAGGCAAGATTGAGATGGCTTGGACATGTGTGGAGGAGAGATGCTGGGTATATTGGGAGAAGGATGCTGAATATGGAGCTGCCAGGGAAGAGGAGAAGAGGAAGGCCAAAGAGGAGGTTTATGGATGTGGTGAGGGAAGACATGGAGGTGGCTGGTGTGACAGAGGAAGACGCAGAAGACAGGAAGAAATGGAAACGGATGATCCGCTGTGGCGACCCCTAACGGGAGCAGCCGAAAGTAGTAGTAGATGTCATGACAACACTAAACTCATGTTCAAAAACTCAGATCGGTCCCAATAAATATAGCTGAACAAGATCACACACACACACACACACACACAGAAAAACCTTTTCCTCTGTAATTCCCTCACATACAGACATTCTCAACTTTGCCAGTGGGCACTGTTGTGCTAGCTGCAGCCATAATGACCTTGCATTAGGTATGTGAGCTGTCAAGTGTTCAAGTTGGACTGACACACACACACACTACACTCACTGTAGTGAGTACTGCAATAGAATATGGAACCCTATGGCAAAAAAATGCATATGCACAAACAGAAAGAATACACACACACACACAAACACACACACACACACACACACACACACACACACACACACACACACACACACACACATCATATGCTGACAATACACATATACTTACTACATCCCCTTCTTATTTCCTTCTTTCTCCACGTCCATGAAAGTTTATGCACAAAAACAGACAAACTCACCCACAGGCAAACTTTAAAAACACAAATCTGTGTAGCAGGCACACACACACACGCGCACACACACACACACACACACTGCTCTGAGGTGATGTGACTGTATGTGACAGCGACATGTATGCGTGGGCAGACCCACATTATGATCAAAGGATCACCTCGCTGTGTTGGATATCACACAAAAGTACACACACACACACACACACACACACACACGCTCCAACGTGCATTTACACATAGCGGAAACAGTGGTGAATGTAGGGAAGTGCCATTCTAAATTAGCATCAGTGTGTGTGTGTGTGTGTGCGCGCGTGCGTGTGTGTGTGTGTGTGTGTGTGTGTGCACAGACAGTAAAATGTACATTAAGGGCCTTTTTAGTTGATAATGACTGCACAATGGTCCTTTCTGTGATACTTTAGGCAAAAATTGTTTCTGCTGTAAAAACTTAAGACTTCGAGTTTTGTCAGTCCTTAACCTCACATGAACCCAGTCAGCTTCCTTTAGAGCTCTTTTTCTTGAGGACTCCCTTAACTCTCACAGTTAAACCTTTATAACACCAGTGTTCTTTAAAGGTACAGTGTGTAAAATTTGGGGGTTTTAGTGGGATCCGGTAGCTAAGAGGCACATTACAACCATGATGACCCCTTCACTCCTCCTCCCCAAACGACATCTCTGGAAATTACGTGACAAGCGGAATCCATAAATGATGGTGCCATCAAGTACAGTGGTCATCAGATGAAGATTTCCCACCCGCTTCCGGTGTGGGAAGATGGCAGCGCAAATTCACGTTTGCAGCGGCCTCGTCCAGTACCGGTGTGGGAAGATGGCGGCGCAAATTCACATTTGCAGCGGCCTCATCCAGTACCGGTGTGGGAAGATGGCGCGAATTCATTTTTGCGGTGGCCTCACCCAATACTGTCCATGCAGTGCCTTTGTCCATGTCTACATCTAAGTTTTTCTTTATTTGATGGCTAGGAGAGCTGTCACTGGATCGGCTGGTAGAGCCTGGTCTGCTATGTCCTGTGGGCCCATGGACCAAGGCCCTGCCTGGAGCTGTGCCCAAAGAGGTAACACTGAGGGCACTCTGAAAGGAGGCGGAAGCGGGGCAGGCTAAGCTAACTGCTAGCCCATGCAGACCAGCAGTTCCGATAGCACAGAGGGCGGTTTGGCGGCGGCCTCTCCTAGCCTTGACTGTGTTTGTAGTGTCGTCGTGTGGAGAGGTCTGTCGAATGTGTCTGGCAGGGAGAGCTAGCGTTGGATCGGCTGAGGGAGCTTGGTCTGCTGCGTCCTGTGGACCCAAGGAACACGGCCCTGACCGGAGCTGCACCCAAAGAGGAAACACTGAGGCGGTCTGACAGGACACAGACGCAGAGCAGGCTAAGCTAACTGCTAGCCCATGCAGACCGGCAGTTCCTACAGTCATCCTCGCTGGCGTTTGTTCTCCTGGACACTGATATTTTTTTTTTAGATATATGTGTTAGTTGGGATATACACTACCGTTCAAAAGTTTGGGATCACCCAAACAATTTTGTGTTTTCCATGAAAAGTCACACTTATTCACCACCATATGTTGTGAAATGAATAGAAAATAGAGTCAAGACATTGACAAGGTTAGAAATAATGATTTGTATTTGAAATAAGATTTTTTTTACATCAAACTTTGCTTTCGTCAAAGAATCCTCCATTTGCAGCAATTACAGCATTGCAGACCTTTGGCATTCTAGCTGTTAATTTGTTGAGGTAATCTGGAGAAATTGCACCCCACGCTTCCAGAAGCAGCTCCCACAAGTTGGATTGGTTGGATGGGCACTTCTTGCGTACCATATGGTCAAGCTGCTCCCACAACAGCTCAATGGGGTTCAGATCTGGTGACTGTGCTGGCCACTCCATTACCGATAGAATACCAGCTGCCTGCTTCTGCTCTAAATAGTTCTTGCACAATTTGGAGGTGTGTTTAGGGTCATTGTCCTGTTGTAGGATGAAATTGGCTCCAATCAAGCGCTGTCCACTGGGTATGGCATGGCGTTGCAAAATGGAGCGATAGCCTTCCTTATTCAGAATCCCTTTTACCCTGTACAAATCTCCCACCTTACCAGCACCAAAGCAACCCCAGACCATCACATTACCTCCACCATGCTTAACAGATGGCGTCAGGCATTCTTCCAGCATCTTTTCATTTGTTCTGCGTCTCACAAACGTTCTTCTTTGTGATCCAAACACCTCAAACTTGGATTCATCCGTCCACAACACTTTTTTCCAGTCTTCCTCTGTCCAATGTCTGTGTTCTTTTGCCCATCTTAATCTTTTTCTTTTATTGGTCAGTCTCAGATATGGCTTTTTCTTTGCCACTCTGCCCTGAAGCCCAGAATCCCGCAGCCGCCTCTTCACTGTAGATGTTGACACTGGTGTTTTGCGGGTACTATTTAATGAAGATGCCAGTTGGGGACCTGTGAGGCATCTGTTTCTCAAACTAGAGACTCTAATGTACTTATCTTCTTGCTCAGTTGTGCAACGCGGCCTCCCACTTCTTTTTCTACTCTGGTTAGAGCCTGTTTGTGCTGTCCTCTGAAGGGAGTAGTACACACCGGTGTAGGAAATCTTCAATTTCTTAGCAATTTCTCGCATGGAATAGCCTTCATTTCTAAGAACAAGAATAGACTGTCGAGTTTCAGATGAAAGTTCTCTTTTTCTGGCCATTTTGAGCGTTTAATTGACCCCACAAATGTGATGCTCCAGAAACTCAATCTGCTCAAAGGAAGGTCAGTTTTGTAGCTTCTGTAACGAGCTAAACTGTTTTCAGATGTGTGAACATGATTGCACAAGGGTTTTCTAATCATCAATTAGCCTTCTGAGCCAATGAGCAAACACATTGTACCATTAGAACACTGGAGTGATAGTTGCTTGAAATGGGCCTCTATACACCTATGTAGATATTGCACCAAAAACCAGACATTTGCAGCTAGAATAGTCATTTACCACATTAGCAATGTATAGAGTGTATTTCTTTAAAGTTAAGACTAGTTTAAAGTTATCTTCATTGAAAAGTACAGTGCTTTTCCTTCAAAAATATGGACATTTCAATGTGATCCCAAACTTTTGAACGGTAGTGTATGTGTTCTTAGTTTTTTGATCTGTATTTTTGTCTTTGTGTTGCACTGCTGTGGGCTGAGGGGAAACAATGTTTTGTTTCATTTCATGCGCTTTCGCACATGAAATAAAATGACAAAGTGTTTCTGATTGTGATGATGAGGTAGCTTCAGATAGAAATGTTTTAAGCTCCCGCAGAAAACAAGCTACTTTGGCTTGGCTCTGAAAACCAATATTCTTGTTTTTGCATTCATCTTATCTGAAATTCTTTCCACGTACACGTTTGAAAAGCTAACTTCTTAAGCTTTCTAACCATGTTACAGCATGTGGTAAAATTAAAAGGTGTGTGAAATCCATATTGTGAAATATCCAGTTGGCTATCTAGAAAGCACACCATGTGACAGACAGAAGTCAGCTTTTACAAACAAATTTTTGAACCATACACAGTAAGAAAGGTTAGGGTTTCAGCTTTTCGATTACATACACATACTAGGTTAAAACAATAATGTCACAGAAGGCATGTTTCAATATAGAGTCACAGAATCTGACAGATCAGAGAGTTTGGTGCAACACCCCAGCAAGCCCCCTCATCTCAAACCGTAACTTGAGCACTCTACATGCTTGTGAGTTTATACTACAGAGCTCAACGTGACGGGCACAGACTCCTCTAGAACGACAGTTCATACTTGGAGTACCTCCATCCATCCATTATCCGAACCACTTATCCTGCTCTCAGGGTCACGGGGATGCTGCAGCCTATCCCAGCAGTCACTGAGCAGCAGGTGGGGAGACACACTGGACAGGCTGCCAGGCCATCACACAGGGCCCACACACACACACACACACACACACACACACACACACATATTCACACCTAGGGGCAATTTAGCACGGCTAATTCATTTGACCTACGTGTCTTTGGACTGTGGGAGGAAACCAGAGCACCCAGGGGAAACACACACAGACACAGGGAGAACATACAAACTCCACACAGAGGATGACCCGGGACGACCCCCAAGGTTGGACTACCCCGGGGCTCAAACCCAGAACCTTCTTGCCTTGAGGTGACCACGCTAACCACTGTGCCACTGTTCCAATGCAAAACAAAACCTCTTTTTAAAAAAAAAAAAAATTCTGATTTTCTCCCAATTTAGGGGCCAATCGATCCCTATTTTAGTTCAAACACCCACCCTCGTACTGCATGCGTTCGCCCACTGCATCTCTCCGGCCGGCAGTCTCGAAGGAGACGCCTCGCCACTTTCGTGACAAGGCGAATCCAGGTCGAACCACTGCTTTTTCCCCCACACACAGAGTCGCATTCATGTGACGAACACAAGCCGACTCCGCCCCCCTCCCGAAGACAGCGTTGCCAATTATTGCTGCTTCATCGAGTCCGGCCATAGTCGGATCTGACGAGACCGAGGTGCGAACCCCGGTCCCCAATGGGCAACTGCATCGACACAAAGCCGACGCTTAGACCGCTGCACCACCGCGGACCCGTGGAAAAACCTCATACAGTTTTAGGAATATTATGAATCCCAGTCAAACTGATTATTTTAGCCTCAAAAAGAGGATATGCCTGGGAAGAAGAGGACATCTGTCCTACCGTGTCAGCCTACCATTCCTCTTCCTCAAAACGCAACACATCAACATTCAGGTGCAAGGGAAGCCAAAGCAGTCTCTACACAAAGAGAGCTTTTTTTCAAGCGCATTTTCCTTATGCAGGATTGTCCTTATGGGCCACTGTAGAAACATGGCGGTGCAAAATGGCAGCCTCCATAGCTGTACAGATATATAAGATAATAAGGGCTCATTCTAAACTCATTATAACATAATGAATCGTCATATTGAATGATTACATACTACTAAAACAAGTTATGAATATTGTATTTCATTTATTTTAAAAACTTAAGCTATATTTTATGTACTCTACCTTTAAGGAACTCTTCAGTTTTATCAGATATTTTTTCTAGCAAGTAGTATGAAAAACACACATGCTTCTTTACTCCTTCTGTACCTTACATGAATCCCTAAAGTTCATCTCTAGCGGGTCCGCGGTGGTGTAGCGGTCTAAGCATCGGCTTTGTGTCGATGCAGCTGCCCACTGGGGACCGGGGCCCCGGTGTCTTCAGATCCGACTATGGCCGGACTCGATGAAGCGGCAACAATTGGCAACGCTGTCTTCAGGAGGGGGGCGGAGACGGCTTGTGTTCGTCACATGAATGCGTCTCTGGGTGTGTGGGGGTAAAAGCAGTGGTTCGGCCTGGATTCGCCTTGTCACGAAAGTGGCGAGGCGTCTCCTTCGAGACTGCCGGCCGGAGAGATGCAGCTGGCGAACGCATGCAGTACGAGGTTGGGTGTTTGCACGCTGTCCGTCTTGGGAGAGAGATCCCTCCTCTGTTGCTCTCCCTAAGGTTTCTTCCTATTTTTTCTCCCTGTTAAAGGAGTTTTTCCTTATCCAATGAGAGGGTCTAAGGACAGGATGTTGCGTTGCTGTTAAGCCCACTGAGGCAAATTTGTAATTTGTGATATTGGGCTATACAAATAAAATTGATTTGATTTGATTTTTTAAAAAAAATTAGGGACCGAATGGCCACTAAATTGGGAGAAAAAAGAGAAAAATCAGAAATAAATTTAAGAAAAAAAAACTTTATCTCTAGCCACATTTTTAAGTTTAAAAATACTCAGAGATGATTAATATATTGTAACGTGCATGGATAAGTAGACACGGTCCTTGACTAACGGGTCGGAACCTTTAGTCGACTGGTTAACGTTTGTCGCTTGCGGAGTGGGAGACACGGGTTCGCGTCCCGGCGGTGCCCGGGCTGCACCCCTAATTTGATACAATAATATTGTTTAACAGGGTTTTCTCAAATAAAAAGTTAAAAAGGAAAAAAAGCTCTGAAAAGGGGCTGGAAGCATATCCATTCCTTCTCACTCATTGAAAATTTCAAGATCTATGAATATGCAAATACCCCAGGCCTCGCGCCCCGCCTACCACCACTGCTCGCTCTGGGTTGACCAGAGTGGTGCGCATCAGGATGACTAGTGTTAGAGCAAACATCCGAGAGACTCAGCCAGCGGTGGGCTGTCAGGGCCTTCTCTGCTGGCCCTGACAAAATCCAAATCATAATTTGTTTCTCATAGTTAAATCAAGGTGTGCCTGAAATGTGTCTGAATTCAATTTCTTGTTTTCTTGAGGGGCTGAGCAGGGACTTCCTACGTCATCTAAATGCATCACAGCCCCTTCGACCAGCGCTAGTGGTACTGCTAGCCTTTCGTTGAAGCCTGAAGCTACAAACTGATTGCAACTTGGAGTGACCGTATCATCAGCCAATCAAATTTTGATATGCGGTGACAGAAGGCCCCAGGGGCCCTGCCATGCGTCGCTGTTAGCCCCGGTGTCATCGTCAACTTTTAGCTTGAGCCTTTGGCGGGTTGTGAGCAAACTACACCTTCTACGATGGTAGACCTCCTACAGCTGCAGTCATGGTGTAAAATTGGGACTTGCACTGTTCTGGTGTCAAGTCTTCACATACGTTTTGGCTCCACTGGCCTTAAATTGGACTCGCCACCGTAAGATCTTGGATTTGACACAGACTTGCTAAGCTTCGGTGCTTTCTCACCCATGCAGGTACACAGTATGGATTTCATTTACTACACACATGAACCGCTCTGCCTGAAATCAGATTACAATGCAAGTCACACCACCTCCGAAGTTGGTCTGGCAGATCCGATGACATCCCCATGGCAATGCACGCTATTTACATTAACATCCTACAGCAATATGTTCTCTCTTCTTTTTTTAGATGAGACATAAAGATACAGATTACTCATTTCAGTGTAGAAATTAGATCACGGTGCTGGTGTTCAACCATAAAGTCCAGCTGACTCTTTTAACTGAAAATATGCAAAGCACAATAGAAAAGAGGCACTTCGAAAATGAACAATGCAGTTTTGATGGAGAGACATCCCTACATTTCCACAAGGGGGGCAGGACGACAGATGTTATGCTATGTATCTCTTGTGTCACACAAGACATACATATATGCAAGGATCTGCTGACAGCACTGTTACTGTATATGTCTGCCCAGACAAATCCTTAAGCCTTCCAAAGTACACATAATGTTTTCAGTGACATAAATTGGTATCCTAAAAGAGGCCCACTTAAATTTATCAGTCAACAGAAAAACATATCAAACTGTTGTCAAATAACTGACATGTTGTATCCATGGACATAGGGCAGCTAGCTCCACTCTGAGAACTGTATTAGTCAAGATTGTTGACAGATTTTTCTTTTTATTTAACCCCGAACCTTTATTCTCTGACTCACCCTGGAGCCAAAAGAAAACAAGCCCTGTAAGAATGAACATGACAGAATACTACTTACACAAACGTGTTCGAGGTAAGGTTGCCTTTGCAAAGAGACGGAGCCTGTTTATCCAGACTCTGCTCCCGTGCTCACAGACACACCCACACATGCACGCACTACCGCACGCAAACACTAAAGTGCATGCACGACTAGCCGCAAATCGATACCAAAGGTTGGGTATGGATCCAGATGTGTGTATGTATGTGTTTGGATAACACGCATCAACACACACTTGCAATCATACAAGCACACACACACACAAATCCCCGTACAGAAGTACTGAGTGCCCAGGTACTTCTGATTGCAGCGATTATGACAGTGAGGGCAGTGGACTTGTGAAATAAGCTACTGTCCCACTCGATGCTAGAGTGCACACACACACACACACACACACACACACACACACACACACACACACACACACACACACACACACACACACACACACACACACACACACACACACCTCAATTTAGCCTCATCTTTCCTGCAGCATTCATTCAGGACAGAGATGAAGAGAAAAGGTAAGAATGGCAGAGTAAGAGCACACAATAAAGCACCAACACACAATTTCTCCCTCTCTCTGAGCTACCCCCCCCCCCCACACACACACACACAAACTTGATCACCCAAACACACATTCTGACAGGGAAAAAAGACAATCACCCACCTGATCAACTTCAACTACATATTCACAAACACACACACACACACACACACACACACACACACACACACACACACACACACACACACACACACACACACCTTTCACCCTCAGCTTGCAGCCTGTATGGATCAACTATACACACACACACACACACACACACACACACACACACACACACACACACACACACAACCCTTTCACCCGCAACTTCCCACACACCGAGCAGCTATGGAGGGAACAAGCGGTAATTAGGCTGCTTTAATGGCTTCTCTGTTGTGATTAATTGCAGCCTGTATGGATTAGGCAGCGCGGGAGTGGCCTCGCTGCTGCTCAGCTCGGGTGATCTCATGGGGTATTTCTGTAAATCTTGATCCTCTTCTCACCTCTTTTCTGTCATCGCAATCAACTGTCTCCAGTAAGGCCTTTTCCAAAGCAATGTGAGAGTGTTTGGCAACCACAAAACAAGAGCACGTACAGTTGGACAAACACACAAAGGATGCATAATGTTGAACAATCAGCATGGGTCTATGTGTGTGGGTGGGTGTGTGTGTAACACTGACTTGTTTCTTTTCAAACTAGCCAAAACAGCCAAGTCTCCCCAATCATACCTGGCCAATTACCCCACTCCTCCAAGCCGTCCCGGTCGCTACTCCACCCCCTCTGCCGACCCGGGGAGGGCTGCAGACTACCACATGCCTCCTCTGATACATGTGGACTCGCCAGCTGCTTCTTTTCACCTGACAATGAGGAGTTTCGCCAGGGGGACGTAGCACGTGGGAGGATCACGCTATTCCCCCCAGTTCCCCCTCCCCCCTGAACAGGCGCCCCGACCGACCAGAGGAGGCGCTAGTGCAGCGACCAGGAAACACACCCACATCCGGCTTCCTACCCAGCAGACTCAGCCAATGGTGTCTGTAGGGACGCCCGACCAAGCCGGAGGTAACACGAGGATTCAAACCGGCGATCCCCGTGTCATGCACATTGCTTTGCACACAGTAGGTCGATGTGTTCTGCATGCGTTTTGATGCACATGTAAAACGGTTCTCAGCCTCCACTACTTTAGTAAAAAAAATGTACTGTTAAGAGGACAAAATGGATGCCTACATACCAATGAATGCAGTGGAAATGGAAAAAATTGAAATGAACCTACGTAAAATAAAATGACAAAATAAAGTAGAATGAAATAAGACAAAAGATGCTATCTAAAGATGTAAAAGCCCCTACTATGTGCCCCGCTGCCAGAAAACACAGAAACGTGGAGCTATTTTGAGAATAATATACGACACAATATTGTGCCCTGTGTTGTTAGACTAACACCTGATGTTCTCAACTCAAAACAACTTATTAGCTGCTGATCACGTTGAGTCTTGCTGTTTAAACGCTGCAGTGTTTCATCTAATTACTTTTACAATAATTATGGAAGACTTGATGTCTACATAGTTGTGTGCATCCATTCACAGGCGGGTGACACATTAAAAGAAAAACCTGAATGCTTGACCCCTACAGTGAGGGGGTCCGGGGGCTCTGTTGTGCTGTGAGGGGCATTTTCCCGGCATGGTTTGGGTCCACTTGTCCCCGTAGAGGGAAGGGTCACTGCAAATCAATACAAAGTTGTTCTGAGTGATGATCACCTTTATCCTATGATGACACATTTCTATCCTGATGGGGGTGGTCTCTCCCCGGATGACAAGGCCCCCATCCACAGGACACGAGGGGTCGCTGAATGGTTTGATGAGGATGAAAATGTTGTAAATCACATGCTATGGCCTTCACAGTCACCAGATCTTAACCCAACTGAATACCTGGACTGACGTGTTAGACAGCACTCTCCACCACCATCATCATCAAAACACCAAATGAATGAAAGCCACTTTATTTGGCTTATTTATTTGTCTTCTGCCTGCATGTAATCCATCCTATTGTATAGGAGCAGTGGGCAGCTGCAGCAACTGGGGACCAACTCCAGTTCAAGTTCAACACCATGAAATTATATCTGGAATTAGACAAATGATATGAACTGCGAAAGCCACTTTATTAGACATTGTATTCTTACAACGAATTGTATTCTTATAATGAACCTGTTCTCTGCATTCAACCCATCCTACTGTATAGGAGCAGTGGGTAGCTGCAGCGCTTAGGGACCAACTCCAGTTCTTCTTTCCATGCATGTCTTTTTGATGGTGGGAGGAAACCGGAGCACCATGAGGAAACCCACGCAGACACTGGGAGAACATGCAAACTCCACACAGAAAGGACCTCGGACGGCCTGGGGTTCGAACCCAGGACCTTCTTGCTGTGAGGCAACAGTGCTAACCACTGGGGAATATCTTTTGGAAGAATAGTGTTCATCCCTCCAGTAGCATTCAGAGACTTCTAGAATCTATGACA
The DNA here is from genome assembly GCF_029633865.1 of Lampris incognitus. NCBI lineage: Eukaryota > Metazoa > Chordata > Actinopteri > Lampriformes > Lampridae > Lampris > Lampris incognitus. The sequence continues at coordinate 100,198,028 of NC_079212.1, read as the reverse complement.
AGGAGCACTGAAGCTGCTCTGGAGGCTCCTGGTGGCCTAGCACCTTATTTACACACTATGGTGGTTTTTCCTTTGATTTGTCACCCATCTGTATATAGTAGAAATATTCTACTCTATTCTGTCATGCTGGGATGAATTCAATTTCCGGTCCAAGCAGTCTGATGGTAAATATTCTACCACTGATATCTTATGCTGATAAGTTTTTTTTTCTTAATAATGAACTATCGTAGTTTGGAGAGCACAGAAACTATAAAGGTAAAAATCGAGTGTCTCGGCACCACATCCACCTGTCGCCCCCTCTGAGCACTGGCAACTCATATGGATCTGTCTCTTGAGCTTCCTTGCAAATGAAATAACCACCATTTGACAAAGATAACATCCTCTTCAGACAAACAACCATCAGGGCACCAGTGCATCCACACAGGCTTCCACTTAGGCCCCAAAGTGCAAGGCAGATTTTAACAGCCAATTGAACCACATAATATGTTGAATATGAAACAACACAAACTCGCCTGCAGCCATATCCACCAAGCTGAGAGATCTCTGCTTTCAGAGCTAAAAGTAAATCACACACATACACACACACACACACACACACACACACACACACACACACACACACACACACACACACACACACACACACACACACACACACACACACACACACACACACACACACGTATCAATACAGATACAGGAAAAGCAGTATAGATATTCCGCTCCTCATTAGTTGAGCACTTATAACAACACCATTGACGGTTTCGGGGAAAAAACGCTATATTACTTAGCACAAAAAGTAAGGAAATGTGTGTTTGGTAGATTATTTAATGCTTCTTGGCAATAAATCTTATACCAGGCAGCTGATTTTCAGCACCTGGGGTACCAGAAGCTCAAAACAAGAGTCAATAGCAACAGCAAAATAAGCTGTTTGGCATTGGCAGAGAAGATTTGGCAAATTTTTCATGGGCACAACCCACATACTCGGCTCTGCTGCTCATCCCACAAATGCATGTTCCTTACAAATGTGGCACCATTTAAAAGGGAAATAAACAGGCTTTCCAATGGTATAAGATTTATTGCCAAGAAGCATTGTTACAACAAAGAAATAATCTACCAAACACAAATTTCCTTACTTTTTGTGCTAAGTTTCTAATATATATATATATATATATATATATATATATATATATATATATATATATATATAAACCTATATACAAACCTATATATACCCACATAACTTTTTTTTTTTAATTCCCCAATTGTACCTGGCCAATTCCCCCACTCTTCCGAGCCGTCCCGGTCGCTGCTCCACCCACTCTGCCGATCCGGGGAGGGCTGCGGACTACCACATGCCTCCTCCAATACATGTGGAGTCACCAGCCGCTTCTTTTCATCTGATAGTGAGGAGTTTCACCAGGGGGACGTAGCACATGGGAGGATTACGCTACTCCCCCCAGTTCCCCCTCCCTCCTGAACAGGCGCCGTGACCGTCCAGAGGAGGCGCTAACGCAGTGACCAGGACACATACTCACATCTGGCTTCCCTCCTGCAGACACAGCCAACTGTGTCTGTAGGGACACCCGACCAAGCCGGAGGTAACACGGGATTCGAACCGAAGATCCCTGTATTGGTAGGCACTGGAATAGACCGCTACACTACCAGGACGCCCCTATACCTACATAACTTAAAAAGGTTGCCTTTTTCCCCTTTCTGGTAACTCATGTGTATTGTACCCTAGCTTCTGCACAACGTTTAGAGTGGCTCAATGGGGTTACGGTGGGGGGGGGGGCAGAAACAGAAAAAGAGGGAGGACAGAGGGGTTGGGTACAATCAGCTGTTAAATGACTACCCGGGGAAGACCGTAAAGACCCAGCACGGCGAAAATTGCCATTAAACTGCAACAAACGGCTGCCCTCCCTATAAAGTCAGAGGACAAAATGTACCTGAGATCAGGCTGATCACTTCATTCAACAACTCAGGCTACTCACATGAAGAAGCGGGGCAGGTGGGGGAGGCTGAGGTGGGGGAGGCCGATTTGTAGCAAGAAATCCTGAGCAGTTTTAGGTGTTGGTGACATGTCTACTATGTTTGCTGCCCCCTCCTCTGCCTCAACATGTCAGGGAAAATCAAGCTATCACCTCCTCAACACACATCTCACTCTCTCTCCCGCTCCCCCCCCCTCTCTCTCACACACACACACACACACACACACAAAGTCAAGTTTGCAATTCAACCAGTTTTTAAAATGTCTCAGATGTCAGTGTCAAGATGAAAGATGGGGGAGAAAGAGAGAGAGACGGAAGAACAAACGAAGAGAGTGGCTTTACAGGGGAGAGAGATTTAGATGGTGAAATAGACAAAACGAAACACAGGGAAGAGAAATGGCGAGACATACTGCTTGAAGGGGGCACACAGAGGAAGGGCGAGAGAGATGGAGAGATAGAGAGACAACTGGACAGATAACAGAGAGAGACAGATGCAGAGAAACAAACTGAAGGAGACGAGGACGCAAAGCGAGAGAGAGGGAGGGAGGGAGAGAGAGAGAGATAGTTGTATAATCCTTCCATGGTTGACACAGCACTCAGGTCAGGAATACACACATCCCTGACAGGTAGGAAATGAACACGGCATGTTACAAACATGTGCACGTGTGTGTTGGTGGTGGCCGTGTGTGAGAGGGGACAGTCAGTGTACCAGGCCAGCACAGACAGATGCCAGCAGCACACTTCATACACAACAGCCGTGGGCTATGTCCAACACAATCAACGCCTCACAACACTCATGATATATTTATTACCAGTCCAGTCCCGATGACATTTTCCCAAGAAGTATCAATAAAGGTTATGATATGCTAATGCAAATTTACAGAATCAGGAATCAGGAACACTTTGTCATTTCACTTCATGCACTTGTGTATATGAAATTAAACAAAATGCCGTTTCCCCCAGCTCACAGCAGTACAACACAAAGGCAAAAACACATCCAAAAACTACAAGAACACACATATCCAAACTAACACATATATCCGACTAAACAAAAAAAATCACTGCCCAAGGGAACGAACGCCAGCCAGGATGAATGTCGGAACCGCCGGTCTACATGGGCTAGCAGTTAGCTTAGCCTGCCCCGCTTCCGCATCCTGTCAGACCACCCTCGGCATTTCCTCCTTGGGTGCAGCTCATGGCAGGGGCCGTGGTCCCCGGGATAAAGCAGACTTATGCCCAATTTATACTCCAAATGTCGGCTAGCAGACAAATGTCTCTCGACAATTTTGACATCATGAGAGACACTTTTTGTTTCCCAGGGCTGTCGTGTACACGACACATTTTCTTATGTCGCAGACTCGCACACATTATGTCGCTTAGCTGTGATTGGATAGTTGGATTGAAGGGACAAGGTGTTCCAGCGTTGCCATGGTTTTGCTTGAGAGCGTTGTTTACATAACGCATGGTCATTCATAAAAAGAACACTCGCTACTGTTTACAACACAGCGCGTGACGCGAAACGTTTCCATAGATACCAGGAGACAGTCAGCGACATTGCGACAAGCATAAATGCAACAACTCGAGAGACACTTTTTTGTCTGCCGG